>NC_079208.1:60170891-60770891 GCF_026745355.1 Beta vulgaris subsp. vulgaris | reverse complement strand
AATAATATTAAATAATAATAATAATAATGATAATAATAATAATTATTATTATTCTTATTATTATTATTATATAATAATAATAATAATAATAATAATAATAATAATAATAATATGGTAGAGCGATATGGGGTAATCCCAAACCTTGGGGGGTGGTGGGGAATCAATCTAAGGGAAAGGAGGGTAATCCTAATAAGAAAAAGGGGTAAATGGTTTGAAAAAACACACTAACCAAACACTCACAAAAGGAAACAAGAAACTCAATTCCCTTTCCCTTTCTTGAAACCCTCCAATCAAACGCCTCCTAAATACATTATATAAAGTGAAAATTAGTTGTAAATTTATGAGAAAAGTTTGCATTAATGTAATAAATAATCAGTTAATGCTTCCTTTTTTTTCATTTTTAGCTTCTTATATACAACTCTTATGACTGCATTTAGCTTTTTTAACAATAAATTTATTGTCATGTAGTAATTACATTGGAATAAGCTCATGCTAAATGAGCTTTTATTTTATTTTTCCTTGGTAGGATGATCTGTAGAAAATAAAAAGAGTATAATATTACGAATTATTATCGGTAAAGATGTGTTCTTTTTCTACTGGACAAACATGATGACTCTCTTGCAACCATATTAGCTCTCTGCTAAATAAACAAACAGGACATATTTCCACGTATATACTCTCGACTCCTTGTATGGGTAACATTTTGTTATAGTAAATAGGAAGATTTTTAAGTAATGGAGGGAACATGTTCTTAATTAGACATGTATATTTATATACAATATCTATAGAAGAAGTTAAACAATTAATTAGACATATCATCCTGGTATAAAAAGTTGATCCCTCTAAAATAAACTCCAATAAGTATGGGTTAAAATAACAATTAGTTGAGCACTTTGTACTTAGTCTCATAACCTAGACAAAGCTTATAACACCTTGTTGTTTGTGGTCATCTTACGTGCTATTCTACAAGATGGCCCATGAGTTTTGAGAGCCATTTTAATCTCATACCCTTAGACAAAGCTTATACAGTATTCCATCTTGTTGTTTGTGGTCATCTTATGGGCTGATGATGGCCCATGAGTTTTGAAAGCCATTTTTGCTGGAAGAAGGTTAAAGCCTATAGGTTTATTAGTAATATCAAGGGTGTCTTTGAGGATGTCTTGGTCGAATCTTTTAGGTTGCTCTCAACAATATTGGCTTTGAGCACAAAGGTTCGGCGAAAAACACGAGTTTTTGTCAAAAATTTTGGCCCATCCCTGCTATTACTTTTAAGATCATGATTCAAATTTGAGTTTGAATATCTGTCCACCTATCATAGGTGCGTCTGCTATCACCTCTAATACGAAGTACAGATTACTAAAAAAAGGTATGAAAATAAAGAGAGACAAAGTAAAGGAATTAAGAGGAGACACCATTAAGTTCGGCATGCTTGCAAGTCGCACGTTATATAAACTTCATAGTGTTCCAACTAAATTTAATATATTCACAAATCTATTTAAGATGAGCAAAGTTAAGTGATAAAAGAAACTCATATAGTATCATCTTTCCTATTCTTGTTTGAAAATATGTGTCTCTTTCTTGTTATGGCACCCCCTACTCTGAAGATATATTTGTCATTTTCTCAACAACCTTTTCTAAAAGAAACAATGGTTTATAAAATTATCAACCAAATTAATTGATTCAATTCATGAAAGGAATATTAATAAGTCAAATTCAAATTCCATCTGTTATTTTTACTTCCCTCTCATCTTAAAAACATTAGTAGACTAGAAGCCTATAATGTAGCCAAAT
Source organism: Beta vulgaris subsp. vulgaris (assembly GCF_026745355.1). Classification (NCBI taxonomy): domain Eukaryota; kingdom Viridiplantae; phylum Streptophyta; class Magnoliopsida; order Caryophyllales; family Amaranthaceae; genus Beta; species Beta vulgaris. The sequence continues at coordinate 60,769,100 of NC_079208.1, read as the reverse complement.
GAAAACGATACTAGTAAAAGTGTAGAAGTACCTTGAACCTCTAGCTCCGTTACGTCAACATAGACAATATTAGTTCAACTTCAAAATGAAGTGTCTCATAACAGTCCAATATCTTGACAAAACAAAGACATGTATAGCAAATATTTTGAACCCATTGCTCAAAACCTCAATTATGTTTTATTATTAAACTAGTTAAAAGTTATTATTAATATAAATTATTTATCAATATAATATTTTATGATAATAACACTAAATATAACTTAGCTTAGTGGTTAAGACTTTAATATATGTACTCGAGTCTCGGGATCAAACTCTATACTATGTAATTTCTAAAAAATTTATTATACATGAATTACATGAACTAAAACTTCCTAGAGAGAGCGTCACGTGACACAATTTTTTATTTATGCACGCCTTTTAATATATTTGTATAGATAGATAGAGGTAGGGAAGCCCACAACCTAGTAATTAGTGCTAGAAAGTAGAAAAGGCTGAAGATTTTGGCCCTCCTGAAAGAAAGAAAGAAACAAGTGCAACATCAAAATATAAAAATAAAAGCCCTAAGGCCTAACCTACCTTTACTAAATAAGCCCAACCTCATAACTCCGTAATCCACATTCTTGCGTTATTTGTTATTTCCTCTTCTTCCTTTGTTTATTTTCGCTACTTTCACTTCAATTCGAAACTCCAAAATCTGAAAATCCACCTCCATTGCCAAATTATACCATTTGTTACTTCCTCAATATTCGAAGAACACAAACTATTTTCACGAAACCCTAATTTCACTTTCTCAATTTCTGTGAAATTTGATAACTTCTGTCAATAATGGGCGATCCCCAGAGTGAGAGTGAGAGTGAGAATGGAAAAATGGCGGAAGTTGCAGATACTGAGAAGAAGAACGCCATTAATGGCGGAAAAGCAGAAATAGAAGAAGGAGATAAAGAAAGAGAAGAAGAAGAAGAAGTTGGCCCAGCTTTACCTCCTCAACGTCGTCCTAAACGTCCTCTTCAGTTCGAGCAAGCTTACCTCGACTCTCTCCCTTGCGCCAACATGTAAATTTTCTCTCTCTTTCATATTTAGGGTTTAGGGTTTTTGTGTTTGGATTTTTATTTTATTTTTAGGTTAATTGAGCTTTGATTTTGTGATGATTGGGATGTAATCAACTTCAATTGAGTGATAAATTTGATGTTTGCTGCGGGAAAAAATGCAAATTCAATTCGTTACCTATTGGTGTTTTCTCAATTTTCCAAGTGTTTTTGATGTAATTTGATGTGCAGAATATGTTAAAAGTTATTATTTTCTCAGTTAATTTGGTTACTTTAGTTGAATTTGAATTAGTTAGGTGTTTGATGAGAAGTGATTTGATGGGAAAGTTACAAGGTGGGTGCTTTTTTGGATTTCTATTTTTTAACAGGTACGAGAAGAGTTATATGCATCGAGATGTGGTCACTCATGTCGCAGTGTCCTGCGCTGATTTCTTTATAACTGGCAGTTGTGATGGTGAGTTTATTGTCTTGCTTGTTATAGTTTTCTGTTTATATTGTGTAGTGAGAATTGAGGGATTCTCATTTTGGTGAATTTGTATGTTGGGTAGTCTGCCTTATAAGAGCTTTGAGCTGTTGTACTTGCTCTCTCTATTAAGGAGGAGTTTATGATTGTTTGCGGATCACGTATAGCAGATTGTAGATTGTACCATCTCGAGATGGGAATAGGGCCTAGCAGAATGCTGGCCTAATCATTTTCCCTCAGATGGTGTCTCATGATGATCTCGCCTTGGAATATCTGATGTCTTTTAGCTGCTAGTCCTATTTTGAGTGTGTATTGGTGTCTAGCCAAAACATCTTGAATAGGGCATGATGATAACAAGATGACAAACCACGATCCATTCATAGTCCCATAGTGGGGCTCTTCTAGAAAGATGTATAATCTTACCCAAAGGAAGCAAAAAGACAGTTCTGGAAACACCTGAAAAAAAAAACGTGAAATTGGACATTCCAACTAACCAAGCATATACTAGAGTGCTTGTGGGAACTCGGATAGATTCTTTTTGGTGCCTTTCTTATCCAACTTAACTATTTTTAAAATGGGCTGACAAATGGGGTCATTGAGGGAGTGGAGCGCATAGGGAATCAATGAAAGAGGGAGGAAAAGGCAATAGTAGCTAATAAGTGAATATATGTATGTAGGTACACAATAAATCGATGAAAACACATAGAGATGAGGGGAGCCTTGGATTTACTACATGAGCTGGTTTAGATTTAAATGCATGTGTCCTTCACCGTCATGGTGATCGAGGTGTCTATCCCAGTTTGGATGTGATTCATTTTGGAGTATGCACGTGATGTGCTATTGAAATGTTGCTAGCTGGTCAGACAATAATGAAGTTTCTGAAATACTGTCGTACAACATCAAATCTGAGATCTGGTTCAGTACCTTCCTTGTGTAGTTGTAGTCCGACAGGAAGAATGATTTTGATTAAAATATCGAGGAAGCATTCTCTGTTTTGATTTCATTTTTGAAGGTTAGTGTTTCCAAAACAAAATTCATCATGAGACTCCTTGTTGCTGATCTATACCGAACCATGCTTTATGACACTTTGTATTGGGCTTGCTGATTCTTTATATGTGCGTTCCATATGCTTTATGGCAGATAAGTTTACTTGGCATCCAATAATTGTATTTGGATATTCTATGATTAAAATGACAATATTCAACATTTTTTTGGTACGAGCTCATCAAAATTTAGTTCTTTGTATTTGATTACTGATTACTTGTCTCCCTATGTGATGTTACATTTTGCTCAGGTCATCTGAAGTTTTGGAAGAAGAAACCAATCGGCGTGGAGTTTGCAAAGCATTTTAGATCTCATCTTGGGCCCATTGAAGGATTAGCTGTGAGTTACTTTGCTTTTGGTTCATCTGGTTGTGTCCAACTTCTGGTTTGCTTCCATGTCTTCTCTCTTGTTGGAGTATTTCTTCAATTTATGGTGCTGTAACAAAAAATGTATCACCACAAATTTACTATATTGAGTTAATGTTTCAATACTCTAGATGCTTGTTTGGGCGTGTCCTTTATTTATTTCGTGATCTATTTTTTTTCGTGGGGGTGGAGGGGTGGGGTGGGATGTTTACTTCTTGGAATTAATTTTGTGATGTTATTTCAACTTGTTTAGTTGACAAGCTCATACTCAAGTTGAAGTGTGTCTGAAGCGTCATCTAGATTATAATAGCCACAACATTCTTGTCACTTGCAGTGCCTTGAATTTACTTTATAGTTTATACTGTCTTCAGCTCATACTCAAGTTGAAGTGTATCTGAAGCGTCAATAAACACAGCATTCTTGTCACTTGCAGTCCCTTGAATTTACTATGTAGTTTATACTGTCTTCAGCCATGACTTGTTACAGTTTTGCAGGTTAGCATTGATGGGTTGCTTTGCTGTACAATTTCTGATGACCATTCTGTAAAAGTGTATGATGTGGTGAACTTTGACATGATGGTGATGTTACGCTTACCATATGTTCCGGGGGCTGCTGAGTGGGTTTACAAACTAGGAGATATCAAAGCGAAGCTGGCCATTGCTGATCGTAACTCTCCGTTTGTGCATATATATGATGTCCGAGCTGGTTCTAATGAACCTATTATCTCAAAAAAGGTAAATACTGGCAACATAATGCTTGCAACCATTGAAGGAGAGAGGAAATGATTCAAGAGGAGGTCGGGAGAAAGAGAGAGAAGAAAAAGAAAGAAATCTTTTCGTACTTGTGTCATTAATCTTTATAGTAAGATTACTCTATTAGTTTGTAACTTGAACTCCTATTTATGGGCAGATACACAGTGGACCGGTGAAGGTAATGAAGTACAACCCTGTCTTTGACGCTGTGATATCTGCAGATGCAAGAGGAATAATTGAGTACTGGAATCCCATGACACTTGATTTTCCAGAAAGTGGGTATGTTCTTGTTTATATGATTGCCTTTTTGCCTACTAGCATGTATCAATTTTGTAATAGCTTTGAAACGCACCTTTACTGAAGTGGATCATGGAAAATTATAGAATTATGGTCCTATGGTACAAACCCTCTCCTTTCGTGTCTGCATTTAACATCATATTCATGATGGGCACACCCTCTTCTTTCATGTCTGCATACTGCAGTTAACATCTTAGTCATGATGGATTGATGGGTCCAAACCAACATATCTATTGCAACGTTAGGTTTCCAAAAAATATCTCAACTATGCTCTGGTTATATTATTAATGTCGCAGGGAAAGGTTTAGCAGTTGCCAGTTGGAATCTTGGAATTCTTTGGAACGCACTTTAGTTTGTATGGTGCATTAGCCTTATCAGGTCATTTTAAGGTCTGGTGGCGTACAATTATGACTGAAGCTTATGGATATTATAATTGCATCTTAAAACTATATGATGTCTTGTGGGATCACACATTTAGAAATGGTCAAGCATTGTGGGACGCAGGTTATACTGCATTTTGGGTTAGGGGGAATAATAATTTGTGGGAGAGTTAGTTGTTGCTGGATATGTACGTGTTGGTGAAAGAGTAATGTCTCCCAAGTCCCACCTCATCCTGTGCAGTAATTTGATAAAATTCCAAGCTATTGACTTGAAGGTTTCCATTTTTATGTATGTTTTAACTCTTTGCACATAGTATGCTGTTGAGCGCAAATGTATTTGTAAAGAGGGTTTTCTTTTATGCTCTGAAACCGATACCTGACAGATAGTATTCCTTGGTTGCAGAATTGCTTTCAAACTGAGAACTGATACAAATCTTTTTGAAATGGTGAAGTGTAAAACAACTGTTTCGGCAATAGAGGTACCTTTTTCTTTTAATTGGTGTATTTAAACATTTGCATCATGGTTTTTATGTCCCATTTCCCTTTTTTCAATAATTAATTATTTTGTGGGGTTTGTATATGCTTTGAAATATATGGAAACATGTTGGTTGGTTTTTCCCTTATGCCATTCTCACGTTTGATTATTGTTTTATACGTTAGGTGAGTCCTGACGGTAAGCAATTTTCCGTTACATCACCTGATCGAAGAATACGCGTATTTTGGTATAGGACGGGTAAATTGAGGCGAGTTTATGATGAATCACTTGAGGTAGGGTTAGAATTGGAAAAGTTCTCTGTTAATTTCAAATATTGGCCTGTTTTCTCTAATGATGATTCTACTTTCTTAATTAGGTGGCTCAAGATCTACAAAGAAGTGACACTCCTATGTATCGCCTGGAGGCCATTGATTTTGGAAGACGAATGGCTGTCGAAAAGCAAATTGAGCAAACAGAGACTGCACCTCAACCAAATGCGGTCTTTGATGAAAGCTCAAATTTTCTCATCTATGCTACACTCCTTGGGATAAAAGTATGTCATAAGTTTACGTTATAGATGCTAATGCACTAGTTGTATTAAATGGGTGAGAAAAATAGCCATCTGTTATTTCTGTGACTTTATGGATTGATATGAATGTTGTAGGTGGTAAATTTGCACACCAATACAGTAGCACGAATTCTTGGGAAGGTGGAAAGTAATGACAGGTTCTTAAAGATTGCCCTGTATCAAGGTGACCGAAGTAGTAAAAGAGTGAGAAAGATGCCTGCAGCTTCTGCAAATGTTAACGAAAGCAAAGAACCCTTGGTAGATCCAACTTTGCTGTGTTGCGCATTTAGAAAACACAGATTATATATGTTTAGGTATGTATTGTATTTAATGTATATGATTCTTTGTAATTCATGTTGCCACATAACATATGTTAGAGCTTGAGGGGCATTTTAGTGTAAACGATCCAATTCTCATACAATATATTGCCTAACGCAGTCGAAGAGAGCCAGAGGAACCTGAAGATACCACTAAGGGTAGGGATGTGTTTAATGAAAAACCTCCTGCAGATGAACTCCTGGCAGTGTCAGAACTAGGAAAATCAGCAACAACTTTCCTTCCAGAGAATGTGGTAAGTTTTGTTATTGCTTTGTTTTCAAACTCTCTCAAACACATATAATCGCTGTCCAGTGACCCCTCCAAAAATAAAATATAACCCATTGTCCACCGAATTCTGGAAAGAAACGCATATTTATGCTTAAACAGTTGCACCCCATATATGGTTTTATACGTTGATGTTCAGTTGTCATCTTCCACTGAAGGTGTTTTTCTAATATACTTGCTTTGCTTCAAAATACTTGTAATGCTTTGCTTCAAAATACTTGTAATGCTTTGCTTAAGACACTGATCAAATAACAACTTCAATCAGTAATATCTTTTATCATCTTTTAGTAAAAATTATAGAAGTTGATATTTATACTACCTCCGTACTTTTTTAGTTGCAACATTTGCTTTTGTGGCACTATTCATCAACCAACTTTGTTAAATTATCTCGCATCATTATATAAGAAAAAACATAGTCAAGTAGGGTCTTGTTTAATTCGTCTCAATGTGAAGATTCCAAATATAAAATATATATAGTTTTTACTTACACCCAATAAGAGATATTAACGTTCAAAGAAGCGTCTCGACAAACGTGAAAAAGCAAATGTTGCAACTAAAAAATACTCCAGGTACTTAATATACAATGAAACTAATCCAGAAATTTTCTCATAATACCATTATATATATATATATATATATATATATATATATATATATATATATATATATATATATATATCAAAGGAAATGTTGCCAAAATTAGTATGTAAAGAGTGCAAAATGTCAAATTTGTTGCAAGTGTATGAAAGTGCATGGAGGAAGTATCTATATAGTCTTCCCTTAAAAGGATCCTGCATGTTCTCGTCTCTAGCCTTCTGGTCAGAATCTTTGACAAAATTTATATTCTTTGAAACTAGTATTGCTTCTAATCAAGGAAAAAAACTTAGTAATGATATATATGGATCATCTATAACTTGTTTTGGTATGAAATATTTTCTTGCTTTTGCATTGAAGGTTATGGAGCCTTTTGTTACAATTTTTAATCCTTTGTTGTTGATCTTTTCTGGTGTTTGCTTTCTCATTGGCTCTTATGGTTCTGATGCAGATCCTAAACACCACTATGGGAGACGTGCACATGAAGCTCTATCCTGAAGAATGTCCAAAAACCGTGGAGAACTTCACCACACATTGTCGAAATGGATATTATGATAATTTGATTTTCCATCGTGTCATCAAAGGTTTTATGGTACAGACAGGAGATCCACTTGGTGATGGAACTGGTGGTCAATCAATTTGGGGAAGAGAATTCGAGGATGAATTTCACAAAAGGTGATCAATTCTATGCCAACTGTCAGTATCTCTGATTTTATCCACCATATACTTCTGATTTGTCATGTATTTGAACACCAAATGCGTCTTGTCTTAGGAGCTATCCTAAAAAATACCATAGTTTCACTGCAAAAATTTCCACTCTGTTTACACCTTTCCATAATTGTCCATATATGTGCTGCACTTTCTCAAAATAGTTGATGATTAAGATTAATGCACAAATATTAAGGATTTAAAAGTTATTGCACTTGTTGTTAAGGTGATCAATAGTATTTGGCTATTTGCATAGGTACTCTAGTCTAAGGCAACAGCCAACAAGTATATTCCAACAATGAATTGACTAAAAAGAGGCAAGTATTAAGTGATTCTAAACATAGGGAGGATCAGAGCAATCTTTTTATATGATATATGAAGGAACTAACTCCTCTCTTGTGCTTGTGTGTTTGCTTATCTATGTGCTGATGATCTTTAACCATTGGACTAAGATGCAACTTTTTTGTTGACATTTTTACAGAGAAGGTTATTCTAAATTATGATCACGCAGGGGGATAGTCTTCATTTACATAGGATATACCTTCTTAATAACTGCCTGCTATATCTTGCCATGTAATGATTTGTCATTTGTATCTACTCTGCAGTTTGCGGCATGACAGGCCCTTCACAGTTTCTATGGCAAATGCTGGTCCGAATTCTAATGGTTCTCAATTTTTCATAACCACGGTAGCAACTCCATGGCTTGATAACAAACATACAGTGTTTGGTAGAGTCATCAAAGGAATGGACGTTGTACAGGTGTGACTGGACACTCTTGTTCAATGTTCTATTTTGATAGTTGTTTGAGCGTCTGTTGCTAGTGATGGTTAGTAAATTTTTCCTACACGGATAGTTTATATTGCTTATCTAACCGTCAAGTTGTTTCACTTCCGAACAGGCCATAGAGAAAGTGAAGACTGACAGAGATGACAAGCCATACCAAGATGTCAAGATTCTCAGTGTAACCATACCCAAATCCTAAGAGTGCTTACGTATAAACAAATGGATGGTGGCTAGTATTGGCTGCAAGTTGTCAGGACCAGGTATGAGTGTGATCCTTCTTTGGTACTGTAGGATGGTTTTAGCATGTCATGGAATCAAATGTTTGGAAGGGTAAAAAAAATTCCAGTAGGTTCACAGAAGACTACAAGAAGGGCTTGCTGTCTTGTTGATGGTTTTGGATTAATTATACCGGCACTGCCTCAGTGTGTTTTGGACTGCCTTACATTTAGACTTTGGATCTACTTGTCTGTGAATCTGGAAAGATACTGGGTTGTTTGTTCGTTTCTCTTTTTTATATCTTGGGAGGGGGTAGGGGCGATGCTCTTGGTGTATTCTGCTATGGGCAGGGGTTGGAGTCAATGCATACATCCAAATTTAGGGATGGGCAAAGCAAAGCTCTAACAGCTTAAACTAAATGATTCCGAAGACAATCTTGTCTCAATTGAACAAACAATATCGGGAAAAAAAATGCTCATTTATTCAATATCATCGTAGAAGTCTACTCCTATCTTCTTTTCTTGGTTGTATGTTTTGGATCGCATCATCGTCATCCATATATGAGCCCTTTTTCTATTTATATAATATTGGTTGGCAATATTCCTCCGCTTTCTGTCCAGTTGCCTTGGCTTTGGTCTGAGATAATATTCTATATGGCAAGTCCTGTGTGATGGGTGAACTGTAAAGAAATATGTCGAATTGCATTGAAGTGTTGAAATTCTCAAAAAAAAAAAGTGGTTGCTACACAAATTGTTTTATCCAGCAGCTGTTGGCAGCTGTGAGGTTGTTGATGACTTCCATTATTGCCTTGGTGAGTAATTGGGATTTGTTTTTTGTGCCTTTAAGTTCATGAACATAATTATAAATTGATTTGATTATTCATGAGAGGCAATACAACAATGGCATCAATAGTAAAGGTAGAAGTCATTTACAAATCATGAATTCTTGTACCCTTGCTAGTTGCTAGGGATACAGGATACTTCTATGTTATTATTTTTCATTGTCAAGACATTAATAAGAATCTTGTCATTTGTTCTACTGTACTGTAAATGTTAATGATCAGACTACTACGACCTTTTTTTTTTATATAGCCCTTGTAATATCGAGTTGTGGGTTTTGGAGGCCAAATGATTGTTTTTTTGTTTTGCTACGATAATATAATAGGTCAGTACTTTATATAGGAGGTTGAAGCCTTGAAGGAACTTCTAACAGGGATTTCGTTTCATGCGTTGGCTTTTACTCTTGTGGATCATGATACCTTAACTTCTGTGTATAGAAGTATCAAGTATGTTTCTTCAAATACAATTCTCTTATTCTTAAGAAATTTTTCAAAAACAAGCGAGATATCCTATGGCATGGCACAAGGAAATCATATAAGTAGCCTAATTGCCAAAGCCTCCATAGTGCTCCGGCTAGATTCCCCCTTTCACGTTTTATACTTTGCTCATTTGAGCAATGTGACAAATTGTAAAAAAAAAAAAAAATGTGCTTGGGTTGCTCGTGGAAGTACCTAGGACTCTGCACATCAAATTACAATTAGGATTCAATCACTTTTTTTTGCGTATATTGCATTCTGCACATTTGAGCAAAGTATGAGACTAATCTAAAAAAATAATGTGTTAAGAGTACATAGTTTTACGTGCTTTTTAAAGCATCTAAGAATTTGGAACCTTACTGTAGATTAACCAAAAGCCATGTATAGGCTAGTTTCAAGGTTTTTTTATAAAAATTTACTACCTCTATTTTTTTTTGTGTGGTTATGCTTTGCCTTGTGTGGTTTAAGTTAAGTAATTTAGTTGTGAATTCTCACCAATAACAATATCAAAATACCCTTCCAAAAGAAAAGAAAAAAGAACAAAATAAAAATATTATTATATGAAATTTATTTTACTATACATAATTGCAGATAGTAATGTTGAATGGTGTATTAAAGACGATGAAAAAGCAAGCTTAACTACTTAAAAAGAAATGAATGGAACTTGTTTGTGTTTTAAGAGTATTCTTTAGGCATCAATGTAGTAGAATAAGATTTAGGACTATGATTATCCCTCTCTAAACGTATCGAATTATTACATGTTACTGTGAACGATAGACAGTAGAAATCCGTAAATTTCTCTGTGGTAATATGTTAAAGAATAAAGATGTTGCATGTTAGAATGTTGTGTTGGAGTACTTGCATTGTTTTGTACTTCTTACATTGGTAATATCTTTTTTGTACTATGTCATCTTGATTTACATGCATAGGAGTATTACCATTACCTGTTCTTTTTTTGTTGCAGTGAAATTACTTTATAATTTGAGACAATGAAAATTTAGTAATGTGGTTCTGTTGCTGAATTTTTGGTACGTTTTCCTTTGAAATTAACCCAGGTATCATAGATATTTTCACAGTGATTTAGTTAGCAAAAATGAAGAGGTTTGTGATTTACCTGTTTGATTTTGTCGGATTGAAGGTGTCGGTGTACTTGAGTACTTATGAACACGGCTTAAATGGTTGTTCCCCACCTCCTTTATAGTGTAGACTGTTGAATGATATTTTTGGGAAAATCTTTTGGAGATTTTGATTTATGCATGGTTGCTCCAGCATCAGCATCAGGTACAAACTTTCGCTGTATGGTACGCCAAATCTTGTCAAATCTAAATCAAGAATTGATATTTCAATAATGCATTTATCTTTCCATAATTAATTGTCATGCATACTACTTGGGAATTCTTTTCAAGACTTAATTCTATCTTTGGTTTCAATCTTTTTGGCATAGTTTTAGTTATATGTCGTTTAGTTGAATTCACGTACTTTTCTCTCACAGTTTTAGTTCACTTTAGTTCAGTCTATTGCAAAAGAACAGGACCTTATCACCTTAGTACTGGGTTGGTTGCGTGTAGGAATTAGTATTTCCCTTGAAGTCTAGTTTTTTTAGGAAATGGTAAATGTTGTTTGGTTGATTATGGGAAGAGGAACTCCCCGTAGGAAGTTCTACTTACCTAGGTCTTCCTCCACTTCCTATATTTTTGTCAACCAAGCAATCTCATCCCATCTTAGTTATGAGGAAGTTCTAGTTTCCATGAATTTTTATGTCAATTAAATAACTTCCAAATAGTGTACATCGAGTTACAAAAATTTACACTCTTTGTCTCACAATATAGTGTTTGGTTCTCATTTTTCACGGGAATTAGGATAAGTAGAACATGAACTGATAAACAATGAATGTTGTGAAGAAAAAACTGATTTTAGGAGAGAGAGAGAGAAAATGGAAAATAATGGATGAAAGAGCATGAATTGTATGACTAATTGAACTCTTTGGTGGAAATGTGGAAGTCAACCATTTTGCGGTTTCATAATCAGATTGGGTTTATGAATCCTGAATGAGTCAGCCTTGCGGGCAAAATAAACAAAGAATTTGACTAATTCCAATGAGCAAATAAACGATGGTGGCACATTTTCTTAAGCAAATCAAGAAAATAAGTGGAACAAAAAGAGGAACAAGAATAGCATATTAGGATACGCGAAGAGGAATAGAAGCACGGTAAATTGTAACAAAGGGAGTAGAAGATAAATTGTTAAGTAAAAGGAAAAGTGAATACAGATATTTGTACGATTATATGTGAAATGAGATTTTTTTTATGATAAGGAGAAGGACAATGTCTAAACTTAACTTGCACGGTGTTATTGGTGTAGATTTGCGAGCCAGACACTTAAGAGTGGGGGGAAGGAGGGAAGTAAGGGGAATCCCTACTCCAAGCATAGTTTGGAGGATTCGTTTTTATAACTTTAATATTACAAGTTAAATTCCCAACCAATTTTTAACTATCTAAGGGTAAGAAAGTAAATATTGGTTCTCTGAAAAAAAAAGTATGTATTGGTGCGAGTGCGGGACATGCCTCAAAGAACGTTGAAACTTAATTTGGGCTGTAAGGGACAAATGGATAGTGCAACAGTTATAATGGTCATTTCAGTATAAAATCAAAATGACTCCATAGGAAAAAAGGGAGGGGTTAATGCAACTATGAAATACTGAATAGAGAGACAGCAACATAAAGAAGATACGGAATAGGGAGAGTACTCAAATTTCTTCTTTTTATCATTCTCGGCAGCTTTCGATTTTGCTCTCATGTACTCTTTTGTAGTTCTTTTAATTAATGTTAATTACTCTTAAAAAAAAGATATTAGTGTTGATTCCCTAGAGCTAATCTCGGTAAGATCTTGGAGTTCTTTTTTAAAGCTTCCCATGTTGTTCATTTTTAGACTTTTAGTGCTCTTAGATCTTGAGATTTTGATTTAAGAATCACAAGTGGTGCTTCTCTGAAGATGAAGATCCAATCTTAGTGTGCTAAGTAATCTCGTACCTTCATATTTTTTTACTTTAAGTACCGAGTGTAACCTTCTCTTTCAAAGCCAACACGTACTTTTGATGTGCCATCGATCATCTAGCTCGATGATGTTTGTCTTGTCTAGAAGCATAGGAAAAACGTTCTTTTGCTGATATTATTACCAGTATTCGGTATTGGGTTATTCATAGCAATATTATACCTTCCCTACATTGGGGGTTGGTCAATGACTAGCCATTTTGACTATTTGGAACAACTTGATAAATTTCGTAGATCGTTTTAGGAGGCTCAATGACATAAATCAGACCTATTCGATTTTCACAGTGCGATGATTGACTGTTTACGGACTGGTTGTACTTTCGGTTTCTTTTTTGGGTCAAAATTCGCAAGTAGGGGAGGTTCAGATATGCTAATCTCTATTCAGCTGAGGTATCGTCCTAAAAGATGTAGTTATTAGGTGGGTTATTAGTGGATCACCTGATTAATAGGCCAAGTGGGTTTAGTCATGCAAGTTAATAGCGGGTTTATAGTAGTAGAGTAATAGAAAAAATGAACACTTGTAAAAGCTTCATCATATATGGTTTTTTATTTTAATAAAAGCTCGTTTAAATTGAACTTTTTCTTATACCCATTATGCTACTTGTATATTAACTAGGTTTACTCAACTTTTTTTTCTTAAGGGAAAAAAAAAAGTTATTGAGTAGACCTAATTAATACACAAGTTCAATGTAAACTAGTTGGAACCTATTTCCTTCTGAAATTTTTTGATGACCATCTAGAGAAAGGAACCGAATAAGTGAAATTATCAAAGTATTTTAATATTTTATGAAGCCATATAAAAAAAATCACTTTAATGTCAATTTATTTATTTATTTTTAAAGGGAATGTCATTTTCTTTTGAGGCATGCAAACTCTTTTAGTTCTAGGACTGCATATATACAGAAAAGTTAATCAAGTCAAAAGGGGACATTTCGGAGTGGAGCGATTCTTCAACCAAATCTGACAAATTGTTCCCATTTTAACATTAAGTACTGGTGTACTACTATAGTAGTACTTGTAGCCTGTAGGTCTATAGTAGTTACCTACAGTATACTCACTTTACCACTTTACTCTTTAGTAAACTGCAGTAAGCTTTAGTTCCCATATCTTTAGCTACATATCTAGATTCCAATTTTCTCGTAATTAACGGAACTTATTTAATCATCAACTTGATTAAAAAGACAGCATAATTAAAGAGTATAGTACTGTACTAAAACACTTGCTGCTTTGCAAGACATCTTGTAGCAAGATTAATTAGAGTTTATTGATCCATTAGTCAAAACCAAATTTGTACTTGATCTTAATTAGCGGAAACAAACACGAGCAAAAAAACACAAAGAATTTGTTACTAATTTGGATCTAATCGACCCTATATTTTCTTCACTTCGGCAAAAAAAAATTACAAAGAAGATAATTTAAATTACATTTGTTAGAGAGAGCTGAGTTTAGCTCTCTATTTTTAGAGTAGTATTACTATTATATAGTCATAGATTTCACACATCTACTTTGAGATACACAAAGTTCAGTTAGTACTTAGTAGTAATTTAAACCCGAGGTAGGTTTCATCTTACAAACTGCATCATCTATATTCTAAACCACCCAGCCACCAGTGGGGCGAACAAACAAAAACACTACTTCCTACTATTAACTAATGACCAGTAAATGAGAAACAAGATGGGATTAACGGCTTAATTACGCTTAATTAACGCCCATCGAGCATAGGACTAAGAGACTTGTAAGGACTCGGAGGTAGACTGCTCTTCCGTGATGCAGCAACGAGGCGTTGTGCAAATGCTTCGATTCGCTCCCCGTTCGTCTCTGCTAAGAGGCGTTTTCCGCCAAACGTTAGCGATTCGACTCCTTTCTCCTTCACCACCTCCTCCATCGACGTTAACCCTGATCCACATAGTCCGTTTGCCTGTAAAATTAACATGGATATTAGTTCTAATATTTACCAGTAATAATAATTTCAGTTCAGTAAACTTATAAGATGAAATGAACAATTACTGTACATAAAGTACAGTGTACAACACCTCCTGAATTACAACCTTCATTTCATATTATTTGCAACGATTAGACATTATAAAACGACATTTTATACTCATATTTTATGTCAAATCATTGTAAATGATAGGAGGAGGTAATATATGTATTTTACGCTACAGTATGTAGATTAACAGAATTACACTAGTGATATCAAATCAAAACATACCGCTTGTGCCGTGACAGGATAAAAAGTTAAAAACAATGTGCTAAAAATTAAATACAATTCGAATTTCTTCATTTTCTCTTTCTTTTTACCTTTTTCTTGTTTACCAAAAGTGTCGGCGAAAATATTTTAAACAGAAAATCCGTGAATTATGCTACTGCACAATTATTACACACAACATAATTGACGAAGTTGTCGACTATCGTCGGTCTCAAATTAAAATTGCTGTCTCATCCAAATTCATTACTCTATGGTCCATTATTTTATTATAAGATCAAAAAATTTAATTATAGAAATCTAGCTATGGTCCATGTTTATGATCACCTAAACTGACAATTTTTATTCATAACAAACTGAAATGAAATTATGAATTTAACTGAGATTAGAAACAAAATTACCTGAATACGAACGTAATCACTTCTATTCCAGCAGAAAGCATTGCCTAACATTTGATCAATCGTCTCGGAAACACCGTCAACCGCAATATCAACGACGCAAGCAGTTGAACACTCGCCGTTTTTGCTGTTAACACTCAATTTTCCACTACTACTCAATGTTCCGTTACCTAAAGATAACACTAGCAAATCTTCAACGCCGTTAACCGACGGAAAATCAACTTTGTTGTGAAGAACATGAGTAACTGCAGCAGCAGTTGGATTATTCATCACTAAACCTCCATCAACGCCAAAACACACCGTTTTGCCGTCAACAGACGTTAATTCAAACGGCTCAAATACCGATGGAGTCGCCATTGCAGCGCGACACACTTTCCAGAGTTCGAAATCCAACGCCGTCCACGCCGAAGCGCTTGCAGCGGCGCTAGAGAAAACGAACGGTGCTGATGTGTTTAGGTCGTAGCAAGGAACGAGGATCGGCTTACACGTGTCCTTAAGCGTCATAGGAGTTTTTCTCCCGTCTTTCGAGAAAACTCCGCGAAGAACCTTCTCGAGGCTTTCACCAGAGCACCGACGAGTGTTCCGGCGACGGAGAATCCCTGCGCGCTTCGGTTTGAACATCGCCGAGAAATTTCCGACGAGAAATTTAGCGATATCTTTCGCAGTGAACATCGGCCTACCGGAGGAATCACCGGCGGTAAGAAACGCAGCGATTAACCCGCCGATTCCAGTTCCAGCAACTATATCGAAAAAATCGGCGATCCTTAAGTTATGATCGCCGGTTTTCGAGTGAATTGCTTCCTCCAAATGAACTAAAAACGCCACAGAAACGGCAGCGGAGGTTCCTCCGCCATCGATACTGAGTATTCTAGTTTTCTTAATGCAGGTAGTAGTGTTGTTAGAGAGCCATTGTTGCTCAAGCTTGGAGAATATCTCCATTGTCATCTTACTAAGTTCCATTTCCATGGCAGTTTTTGAAGAGAGAGAGAAAAACAAAGTGTGAGAAAGAAGAGAGAGAAAGAAGAAGTGGGAGTGATGGTCACGATATTTGTGGCTGAGTATATTAAATGGAGTCACATAGTAAGGTGTTTATATATATCGAGGAGAGTCATATTCCATTGATGATAGACGTGCGTTTTTATTTTTTAAGTATTTTCTTTTTTAAAAAAAAAAATTACAGATTATTTTCTGTTTGTTTTTAGTGGTGAAATTTTTTGAATAAAATATGAGTATGTATGTAGGTAGGGAGTAGGTGGTGGAAGTATATGTTATGGGGTTTAGCACTGTTGACTAACTGAGTTGGGTGTCGTTGTCTCGTTGGCAGCTTCTTACGTGTTTCTTTCTTTCAACTCCTGATGTTACACATGTAATATTTCGCTTCATGCATTTTTGTAGTACTACAATGGTACAACTGTATGGGTAGTGTTTTTTATATTATTTTTACTGCGCCCGTTTTAATACCAAGTATGTCGAGTGGTTTAGATTGAGATGCTATGAACGATAAGTCACGAGTTTGTATCTCCACTCTTCTGCTTTGTACTTTGTATTATAAAACTTACTATATTGTTGCGAGCACAAGTTTTTGATGATAAAAGAGGTTTGTTGAGATCATAACTTTATGAAAAAATAATAAATAATTAGAAGTTATATGTCCCATCAAAAAAAAATTAGAAGTTATATGTCGAAAAATGATAAAAATAAAGAAAGATATTGGTATTTTTTTTGTAAATGGTAGTTACCAAATAAAACAATATAGCTAGTAAATAGAGACTTTAATTTATGAAAAACTACCAAATTAGGCAAATAATACGCGTCTGATTTTCATTTTTTCATTATAAATTTTAGCCTTTTTGTAAATTAAGATTCTTAAATTCTCTAAAAACAATAGGAGTTAGTCTTGTAAAAGACCGCCTACTTTTAAATTAATGTTAGGCAATGACAAGTCCTATATCAAAAACAGATTTAGCTGAATAGTGACTAGTTTGATTTCTTTCACTGACTATTTTAATCCATTTAATTAGTAAGTCTACTTTTATATTAAATTCAACCGTCTCTTTTAATAATTTGTGAAACAATAGGAAATGGAGGAGATATATTGTTAAATTTTATGATTTTTTTTTTTTTTTTGCGAAATAAGAGCTGATTGCTTCTTCCTATGATAGGTCTTCGATCCCTCTTTGTATAAAGGAAAAAATAAAGATTGCTCTTCCAGAAAAGTATACCTTATATTTAGATAGTACAATTCTTTAATTTGTTACTACGTGATGACATATATCACTTTATAACATAATCCATTAATTTGTATTTGGACATGACGAAAATAAATGATACTCCGTGATAGCATCAGTTCTCTCTTACACTGTTGCACATAGTATCTTTTTTTTTTCCTTTGCAGAGATGTGTTCATGTGTACCAATTTTTAAGATCGAGTACTATTAGGTCTCGTTTGGTTCACATGGGAAGTAATTTCCCATGGGAATTTACATTTCATGGGAAATTCTTTCCCTTGTTAATTTCCTAGGAATTAGAAAAAATTGTTTGGTTGACACCATAGGAAATTGCATTTCCTAGGAAATTACTCACCAAGGGGGCTTGGTGAGTTATTTCCCATGTTTCATGGGAAATTCTATTTCCCTTGGAATTTGTATTTCCTATGCTTCTCCCATTTCCCTCCAACCAAACACAATACCCATAATGCATTTCCTAGGAATTTGTATTTCCAAGGGAAATAGCTTCCAACCAAACAACACCTTATTATTGAACAACTATACTCATGTAAGATGTAACAGCTTGATTAGTTGCATAGAAAAAACAGCCAAAATGATGATTACTTGCCTGTTCGTTTTTATTTGATAAATTTTCTCATCAGAATAATTGAGATACGGATTCTTAAAGGGGTTATATGCCGCTAAATCAGTGGTATAATCTTTGTGATCTCATTGATTCTTCATTGATTTTGGTAACCTGAGGAGATTATAATGTTGTTGTAATCTTTTGGATTCTTCTTTATATTGTCAACTTACCTTGTCATTAGTTGCCAATTGTTTTGGATATAAATTCTAGACATTTTTTTCAATTAAATTAGCATTTAAAGATGAGAACCAACATATTTACGATTTGTTTTATCGACGACCAATATAGACATCGTACGTGTACCTCCAACTCTCCAAGGGTTTGTTTGCAAAGCCCTGTGTGCACCATTAGGAGCAAATACAACTTTTAACACATTGATTTATTCTTCACGACACACTATTTTCGCATAGGATTTTATATCTTTCTTCTTTCTTTTCGTTGCCAGTTTATTATTATTATTCAACACACATGCATTATATACATATCACAAATTCTTGGGTGTGACTCTTACAACTCATAAACCACCACTTTTTCAAAAAGAAACTCAAATGACATGAAATAAATGACGAAATGGAAATGACGAAATGGCATGAGATTCGTGTCATTGTTTGTACAGTATGTCCATGTCATTCTTGTTGAAGTTAATGTCATAATGTGTGTTACATAGTAAGTTATGATATAACATATTAACATATTACATCTACGTTAACGTACTCTATACATATTTGTATATGTTCTCTTGTCGAGGATAGTCGTCTCCTCCCTCGGATTTGTTATATGACAGTAGCAGCTTGCTGTAATGAGTGACTACAAATTCTTTCTTGCATGGTGCTAGTTATATTGTTTAGTAAACAACTTGTACCAGCAAATTAAACATGGAAAAGCAATAATGAATGCTTCAAAAATCGGTGGACATTAACTAATTAGTTGTATCCATGATTTGAGATCAAATTACGTCTACTTTATTTATTTGTCCTTGCAACACTCTTTACATATAAAGATTAAAGAACGCTTCAAATATCTACCACCATTATTAAAATGTTGGGCTTTTCAAATTATTGTCCTGTTAGTATACTAATTTCCCATTTAGGTATCATTTGTGTAATAGCCTAATAGGTGTAGTATCTATCTATATTAATATTAAAAGGCACTGCTAAACAAACAAAGGTGTCATGTATTGCTCTCTCTTATGGTGTTTTACTTCACATGCATTATGTAAGATTTGATCACATGACTTCAGACTTATATTGTAAATTAAATTTCAAACACAAAACCAAGTCATATTTTGCATTATCGTTTTACAGTAAAATATTAATAAATACTTAGAAAATATAATTATTCACACTAGCCTAAATATTATTTGCTTCTTAAATTATTAATTATGGCATTGTGACAAGTTTATGAGAGGAGAGAAATAATATGATTTTATTAAGGTGTGTTCAACAATGAATGATGACTACAATATATATAGGAGTACATCGAAACTCCTACCCGAAAAACATCTCCAGAAGATATGTAATTCTTAATACTTATCTGAAATAAATGATAAGATAATATTTGCCTAAAATAATATTATATCCTACCTACTAATATATTCTAAACATATTTATCATATCTTTAGTATCCTAATATATATCACTAACACATTGTTATTTGTAATTTTGAGATGTTATCACAAATATTTGAGAATTTTTGACATGCTTCTTTGATTTTTGACATAACATATAATTTCAATTTTCAACTTCAACTGATCAGCTTGAGTTGGCTAATGGTCTCACGCAAAAACCAGTTGCACCATTTCAGAGGTTAGTAATTCTAGAATATAGAGCCTGTACGTGAATTCGGATCCATATCCAAGCTAATCTTTTTTGAAGGATGTACAAACGACTTCACACAAAATTAACAATCTAAGATAGCTTGAAATCTTAAACCTTAAATGATCTGTCGACCCAAACTAACATCCCAAATTCAAAGCAAGACTTTTTGTTTTAGTTTTCATGCTTCAAGAAGAATTTTGAGCTCGAATATCTAGATTATTTAGTACTGCCTCTTAGATGTATAACTTAGTGGTAGAAATGGGTGGCTTGAATCGAAGTTAAGGTGAATTCAATTTGATTGTATCTCTCTTTTAATTTGATTCTAGTGTGCGTGAGATCTGTGCGAATTAACTTGGGTTAATATAAAGTTAACATTAGTGTTTGTATATACACCCACCCATCAGAGCATGCACTTTGATGGTAGGGATTTCGTATTGGCCTCAACTTTACAACTATTGTGCCACACGTATCAATACAAGCAACCCTCTTATCATTTCGGAGGGGGAGATTTGTGGATTAAAAGAAATGAAAATAACTTTCAAAATATTTTGATTAGTTAAAAATTAATTGGTTGTGCCATGCTAAGTTGCACGGACACGAGACACTGACACGGAGACGGACACAAACACGGGGACACATAGACACAGGGAAACACAAATTATAATAGTGAAAAACGCGAGGGAAACGTTAGAGAACACGATATTTTACAATTTTGGTAGTAGATTAGGCTATATTTTGAGAGATTTAGAGATATTAAAAGAAAAAAGTAAGATTGAGAGGGAAAACATTTCTTCTAGTAACAAAAAACTATGTCGGTCTCGTTTCAATTCACTATTTATCTTCAAAAGAAAATTCAAAGTGTCTGAAAGTGTCTTGAGTGTTGGAAAAGTTTAAAGTGTCGGAAACGCGAAACTTTGACCCGTAGAGAGCGTCCGTGCATCATAACTGCCATGTATACTATTTCAACAGTGGTAGGTGTTTGTAGCTATGATGTAACAGCGCACAACACATGTGAGAGTGTCCTACTCTAATAAAAGAATAGAACTGAGTTCATTCGCTTTATAATACAAAAGAAATTACTCCTCTTATTGTCATATGGTTTTAAGTAAATTAATTATGTCTACTTCAATTAACTTTGACCATTTTTTAAAAAAGTGTGGTTAACTTTTACCATTAGTAAGGCAACAATACCATTATACCACTTGACAGTTGACACTGTAGACACTGAACTGGTGTACACTCACAACACTGACACACTGTATTTTGTTAATTTGAGAAGAAGAAAAAAAAACATGTCGTAATTTCCTACGTGTTTCGTATTTTTAAGGTGGTAAGTTCGCACGTGTAACGACGTGTCACCGTATCGTATTTCTGACTCCCGCCAATTTCGGCTTCTTAAACGGAAACTCTTACCGTTTTCCGTTTTCCTACCTCTTTCCCTCCTTTGCATTTCGAGTTTTTAATTTATTCAAAAAAAAAAAAAAAAAGATAACTTTTGTCCACATTCAAAGGCAATAAAAATAACGAAAGGTAGATTAAGTTAAATTAAAGTTGCATTTAAACATAGTTGCACTATAAAAAGAAGAAAGAATAAAAATGGTGGTCCATTAATCCACTAACAACCAACAAGTAACCACCTCCACTGCCGGAAAAATTAAAGAAAACTTTTATTATTATAATTTTAGCATAAAGTTTGTAATGTCATCAAGAATCATACCGTGCCAATATGAGAACCGCAAGGCAAGGTTTGTTTTTCTAACTAACCTCACAAGGATTTAATTAAGATGCTAAGTGCATTTGAGAAGATTTTCCGAGATTGATTGAATGATTCTAAGGGCCTGTTCTCTTCAACTTAAGGAGCGAAGAGGAGTTGACAGATCATCTTATCTGATCTGATCTGAGCTAGTCTGATCTTATAAGATCTTATATAAGTTAAAATAAGTTAAGCAGAACAAACCCTAATGGTTACCAACCCTCTCATTATTGAAGTTTCATTTATAAGGAATACATTAAAACATTGTTTTTATATCACTTTTTCCTCTCATTTATTACATACATATCAATATTTTATTCTAACATGTCTGAGGGTTGACAACCCTAACGATTACTCAAACATTTATCCAAGATTTTCTATTAACATCTACGAAAATTCCTTCTATTGGCAAATACAATGGATGATGATGAATAATGAATGATGAATGATGGATGATTAATGATGAAGAATTTAATGTACCTAACTCTAATTTTATAATTAATCTAATTAAAGATTAAAGACCCACAAATTTTGGAGCTATCAATTATGTGGGCCAATATTGGTGATGATCTTTTAGTATATTAGAGACCAAGATAAACTATATAATTAATGGATTGATTAAGGTTTAAATTAAAGAAGCAAACAATTCAAGTGTTTATTGGCCCCCCTTGAAGTTTTGAGGTAATTCGAATTCTAAATTTGTTACGTTATGTTATGGTGGACACAAGAAGTACAAAGATAATGAAAAGATTTTGGCTTTGGTCCACAATCTTAGATTCAAATTTATTGAGGGAAAAGTTGTTAGTACAATTAGATTAGATATTGTCTACTACAATTCTACATGCATATATATGACTATATGAGTTAATGACTTACGATTTCCCCTCATCAAAATGTCATATAATAATCAATCTTTTACTTGTATGTATGTACTTTTTTTATGGTAAGGAAAATAGACGTGATGGAAAGATTATTATATATATTTATTAATGTTACTGTAGTAAAAGGTGATATTGAAAGAAAATCTTCATCAAGAAAAGAAATACAACTCTTATAATTTTTAAGATAACCTTCTCCAACATTTAAGTTAATTCTCATTACTGCAACTTTGAGTGTCAATGGAAAGATGAGAAAAGGAAGTGGTTTTCTACACGAATACGAGATAATATGGATGGTGAAATAGTGTGAAATTAAGTGGGCACAGTATATGACGATATTGAAAAGGGAGAATATAATTATTAAATGAGGAATGAGATGAAAGTAAGTACAATTAGGTAAACTTGGAGATTAGGAAACTTTTTGAATAATAACCGGGTATACATCTTGCAAAAATGAATGTTTAATTCTTTATAATAAATATTTAAGAAAAATCTTTTGATTGACATATGGAGCATGATATATGTACATTGGATGATGATGATTGATGAAGATTGAAGAATTTGTGGTATACGGTATACCTAACATTAATTTTTAAGAACCCTATCAAAAGTTGAAGACCCACAAAATTGGAGGTTATCAATATATTAGCCGGTGTGGGGATGTTAGTACTGTACTTCCGTAAACCCAAATAATTAATCTTAATTTATTATACCTTTATTATAGACAAAATAACAATTAAGATTGAATTTAAGTGTGTAGCTTAGTAGATTCATTTGACCAGTGAAAGACTACATATTATATCGTTTTCTATTTTCTGTATTTTTTTTTCTAGGTTAATAGAATGAAAGAGTTCAACGATAAGAACATGTCTAATTAGGGGTGAAAGTTATTCGGATAAAATCCAAAATCCAATCCAATCCAATCCGAATTAGTAATTCGGATTGGATTTGGATTGAGATTTTTTGAAAATTTGGATTTTCGAATCGGATTGGATTGAGGGTAATCGGATCCAAAAATCCAATATAACCAAATAGTAATATGCCTTGTATTATGTATCTGGTTTTTTTTATATAAAAAAAACCTACTCCATAGCCCAATACACATAGTACTTCAACCCTTCCCCTAAAACACTAAGTGCACTTAGTTCCTCATTTCCTAAATCTACTAAGTTGTTGTTGTGCTTAATTCATTTCATCGAAAAACTATAGTTTTAAAAAATCGGATTTTCGGATCGGATCTAATCTAGAGTATAAAATTCGGATTGGATTGAATCGGATTCAAACCCTAATTGGTTTGGATTGGAATTGAAAATTTAAAATCCAAAATTATTCGGATCGGATTGGATTAGTCCCTCATCCAAACCGCACACCGAACTTTCACCCCTATGTCTAATAGGGATCTAAGGAGAGTGAAAACGTAGAGCTACTTCTAACCTAACAATGGAGGAGCTTTTTAATACATATTGAGTATATTTCCATACAGGTATTTTGAGAAGTGTCTATTCGAAAAGATATCATTTGGGAGAAATAGGAGATGATTCTCCATTGCCGCCAACTAATCAGTTGGTTACACATGGCACAAAAAAAGAGTCCTGAATTGACACGAAAATATATAATAGAGAGCTTTTTAAAGAGTTTTATTGTTCTTAGGCGTTTTTTAAATATAGTTTTTAAGGAACGAAAAAAGAGTGAAGAGTTTATTGAAAAACCATTACCATTATACTCAAGATTTTGGCTAACTCCACAATCATAATCAGAAAAAAAATCACAATATTTTTTGCCTCGGGAAATTGATATAATAATTTAGTACTGTACTTTCGTAGCATCATATATTCTGATTAGGAGATTCTAAATGACTCTTCGACATTGTTTAGAGCTAGAAGAGACTACAATATAGTATTATATTCTAATTAGGAAATATTCACATTAGAGATATCTGCATTACTTTATAGCCTTTGCTAAGACAAGCTTCTCGTGGATAATTGTGTTATCTAAATTTCTTAAAATATTAGGCTACTTTAGGCAATTCCCCCAACATAAAAAGTTTACCGTTATATTAACCTCCGTTTTTTAATAAGTGGCACATTTTTCTCTTTTATGTAAAAGCTTTTTAGAAAAAGTGTGTCACTTATTAAAAAATGGAGGAAGTATTAAAAAACTATAAAGACTTGTGAAAGATTTAATAAATAAAATAAAAACGTGAAAGTAAATATAATAATAAACGTAAATTCAACGTGAAAATATACCTCGTATTAACAAGTAGGAAAAGAACCAAACAAATCAATATAATATTTCAATTAATATTAGTGAGTCACACTCATTACTTCATGAATATACTCTCTCTAGAACTCACAAAGCCCTTAAATACAACCAATAATCAATTATGATTGTGCTTTTATCTTCTAGCTTACATGTTCTAATCTGAGAACTCAAAAAGATGTTTACATTAGTAATGCAGTCCTTATATTAGAACCTAAAAGTCATACTCAATTAAGTTAAATCAGATCCAATTTATTGACTTGACTCATTCAATTTAGGTACCATTAGAGATAGAAAAATATAATAGACTAGTAAGATCAAAGATGATCAACAACCTAAAAGAAATGTACTACTATGTTAATAGATATATAATTATAATGCAAAGGAAAAACAGTTAAAATAATAAACAAGGGTTGCTAGTCTTGCTACTTGTATGGTGTATTGAAGTTAGGGATTCCATTAGGGATGACAACGGGCCGGATTTGGACCGGTTCTTTGTGGTACCAAATCCGGGCCCGTTTTTTGAACCTAGATCCAGATCTGGGTCGTATCATATGAATCTCAAAAGGCAATACCCAAATCTGGACCGGATCCTACGAATCTCAAAAGGCAATACCCAGATCCGGGTCCACTGGATCCACGGTTCTACAGATCTGGATCTGACTGTTTCTCCCAAAAAGTTGTACAAACAATTGCCAATATTTTATCACTAAATGATATAATTATTATAATACTCACCAAACTACAATATAGTAATATCCCAACATTTAAAATATTCAATCTTGTATGAGAATGAGATAATCAATAGCCTTAAGTTACTAATTAAAAATTAAAATATTCAAACTATATATAAAAAAACGAAGATACGGGTCGAATTTGGATCCTCTCCATGAGATCCTAATCCAGATTCGTATTTTTTGTGTGGGTTCCGGATTCGATCGGCCCAGATCCGCAGGGTCCAAAATGCTAAGATCCAGATCATTAAAAACGAATCTGGATTCGCAAATCCGGGACGGGTTCAAGATCCGTTGCCATCTCTAGATTCCATTAACTGCTCAAGGTTGAGCTTTATCCACGGTTTGCTCTTGTTAAGTTTGTCTATTATATTCAAATATATAAAATGAAAGAGCTGAGTCCTATTGTAAATACTATGATATCATGTTAGATAATGTAAACTTTCCGTTCTATTGTATTTCATCAATCAATATTATTATTGTTGCTTATATTTCGAAAATGCCAATCTATAATTGATAAATGATATTATTGTTGGCATTGTTGCTTATATTTGAAAAAAAAAAAGAATGACAAAATACTTATTTAAATGATACCTTTGATAAGCATAGTGAACCAAGCATTACTAAGATCATCTTTACAATATAGTTTTAATATTTAAAACGTTTTTTTTTACTATATATCGTTGATATTTTTTTTGCATCATATACCGTCGCAAGTTTTCAAATTCACCATATACTCCACTTTTCAAAAAATACATCAACATGCCCTTACTACTAACGGTGTTACACTTCCGTTAGTCATTAGGTCCTAATCCCACCTTCTAACCCTCACTAACGCCCCTAAACCCTAACCCTCTCCAACACTAATCCTAACCCTAACTCTAACCACCCAACCACCATCCTACCACCACAGCCCCCCTCCCCACCACCCAACAACCCCCCTTCCCCCACCCCTTCAGTACAAATTTTTGTTTGTTAGGATTATATGGTGAAAAAACGGTATTAAAATGGTCGATTATTAATACTCCGTACCTTTGTTTTACTTGACTGGATCATTAAACGTGAGTTTACCATTGATTTTAAACATATTTATACAGAATTATTATTGTTTTTAAAGAGTTAGGGTTTGTTCTCTTCGGCATAAAACAGCTGAACTGAACTGATCTGAACTGAACTGATCTGAACTGAACTGATCTGAATTGAACTGAACTGAACTGAACTGAACTGAATTGAACTGAACTGAACTGAAATGAATAGTGATATGTGAGAGTAAAAGTATTGTCAAGAGCTGAACTGAACTGAACTGGTATGAACTGAACTGATCTGAATTGAACTGAACTGGTCTGAACTGAACTGATCTGAACTGAACTGAACTGAACTGAACTGAATTAAACTGAACTGAAAATAAGCTGGGGAGAACAGGCCCTTAACCTAAACACAAAATATCCAAATTACTTTAGATCCCATAATAGATTTTCCATACACCATAACACAACTTAGATAAGTCCATAAGTCATAACCCACAAAGACACCCACTTGTATACCAAGTTGGTTTCAATATTGTCAAAATTTTCCTCCATAGTGCTTTCCTTATTCCTTTTCCCTCACACCACTATTGACTATTGACTCTAAAAACTTATCTCTATTCTCTAAAAACTAAAACTAAGTTTCCACCATTAAAACAAAACACACTTTCTCTCTCCTCCTCCTCCTTCTTTCCTTCCTTGTTCATTCATCAATGGATTCCTCTTCCTCCCCAATCTACCTCCTACCACAAGACACCCTTCACATGATCTTCATCAAACTCCCACTCCGTCAAATCATTCTCTGCAGATCTATCTCCAAATCCTTCAACAACCTCCTCACTTCTCCTTCTTTCCTCCACCTCTTCTCTTCTCTTCACACTCCTCTCTCTCTCCTCGCTCTCCGTCCTCCTCACCACCACCACCACAATCGCCACCGTCACCCACCACCACAACCACCACAACAACCACCAACAACTTTCTCTCTCCTCCATGCCTTCGATCCACTCTCAAATCAATGGCTCAAATTCAACCTCACTTTCCTCCCCTTCACTTCTCTCTCACCTGTCACCTCCTCACTCGGTCAGATCTACCTCTGGGGCGACTCGCCCGAGTCATCAACTCGCTCACTCGTCGTCTGCAACCCGTTAACCCGGGCTTACCGGGTCCTCCCACCTCTCGGGTCAGCATGGTCGAAACACGGGTCGGTTTTATCCGGGTCGGGTGGACGGGTACTTGTACTAACTGAACTTGCTACTTTGTATTGGTGTAATAGTAAGAATAACTGGATGAAGTTTTCGTCGAATTTACCATCTAAACCTCGGAGCCCCATATTGGTGAAAAGCTCTTTGTATGCGCTATGTGATGTGGGGTCACCTTGGAGAAGTTTATGGAAGTTGTTTACTTGTAAACTTCCTGAATTTGAAACGACGTCGTTAGGGTGGAGTAGGGTTGAGAGGAGTGAATGGGGTGATGTGTTTGATATATTGAAGAGACCTAGATTGGTTAAAGGAGTTGGGAATAAGATCTTGATGGTTGGAGGGTTAAAATCGTCATTTTCATTGAATGCTTCTTGTTCTACTATTTTGATACTTAGGTTGGATTTGGAGAGTTTGGAGTGGGATGAAGCAGGGAGAATGCCTTTAGATATGTATAAGTGTTTTCAAGAGTCTTCTAAGTTTAAGGTTTTTGGAGGTGGGAATAAAGTTTGTTTTTCGGCTAAGAGAGTAGGGAAGTTGGCATTGTGGGATAATGGTGTCGGTGCCGGTAGCGAGTGGCGGTGGATCGAGGGGGCGCCCGGCTATGGAGACGGGTTGTTGCGTGGGTTCGTATTGGATGCGTGTGTTGGTGCTGTGCCGTGATTGTTGGTGTTTCTTTTGGTTGATCATACATAGCCACATAGGGGTATGTTATGAAGTTGTTGTTATGTATGTTGTTGTGAATTGTGATTAGTTGTTCTTTGAACAAGTTAATCTTTGTTGTTGTGGTTGGTATTGGATACAAATGGTATCTATGAATGTTGTCTTTACTATTAGTTAAGTTTTGAATGTGAGATTAATTTGTAGTTGTTGTAGTAGTTATGTTGCTAGTTTTAGATTGCAATGACTACTCTCTTTTACAATATAAACATATTGC
The DNA here is from genome assembly GCF_026745355.1 of Beta vulgaris subsp. vulgaris. Classification (NCBI taxonomy): domain Eukaryota; kingdom Viridiplantae; phylum Streptophyta; class Magnoliopsida; order Caryophyllales; family Amaranthaceae; genus Beta; species Beta vulgaris. Next base: position 60,740,385 of record NC_079208.1, on the reverse strand, counting down.
TTCACTCAAGTGGTACTACTTGCATTTGTTAGTTCATGGCATTTGAATGGTTGGGAAATGTATTGATGAATGTGAATTACAATTGATTTGTTTCGGTTTAGGATTCGGAATAGAAAATTGAGAGGTGACCCTCAAAACATTTACAAACAAGGGTGCGTTATCTTCACCTGATTCGGCCTTGAACTTAACTTCTTTGAACATATTCGTATTGGGAACTTGTCCGAACTTATTGTGTCTTAAGCTTAACTTCTCAGAACTAATTGGTCTTGAACTTGTCTTTACTTAGCTTAGCTTGTCATTCACAAATTATTCCCAACGCAGGCCAAACAGTTATGTGAACCAATTCCTACTCTCATTCCCATTCCTCTATCGCCGATCTCCTTGCCAATTTGCCAAAATCCTAGTTGATCGTCGAACTGTCATACTTATCATGTTTTCATACATCTGAAGCTGGATAAAGCCTATCATTCTAGTCAATCTGATCATGTTTCATACCTCTGAAGCTGGATAAAGCCTATCATTCTAGTTAATCTGATCATATTCATATATACAAACAGTCGTCTGTCGCGAGAGCATCGTCGACTGACTGATTTCTTGAAACTTTTTACTCCATTGAGGGAATTCTCAGGTCTTAGCTTAATAATCATCTATTCATCTGAAATGAGGTATTTGATTATAATGCATTAATGCTGTTGGTATAACTTCATTAGGTAGAAAGATGCATAACAGAATGAGCCATGAGCGAACTCACGAGTCTTGGAATCCAACAACCGAATATAGCACTGCAAGAAAATCAAGTGAAACAGATGAAACTGGGTCGACTTCTTTCCTACAGATGTATGAAGTTATCTTTTTTGCACTTCTTTTATTTAACCAAAGAATTCAGACTGTCACTGTAATATTAACTCAAGTGCATGATGAATATACTCAGCAATTCAGCAAATGGAGAAATGTAACTGACAAACTTGCTTGGTAAAATACGCTGAAGTACACATGTGAAATCAGTTCAGCAAAATTATTGAATATACGTCCTGTTCTTTTGGACTTATTTTCAATTCAGTTAGTTAATTTTCTCTTACAGTTTTCATAAAGTTCAGCTCAGTTCAGTCCAAAAGAACGGGACCTATGTATTCTTGGGATGCAATATCGCAATCTCAGTTCACAAAATTTAACATATTTGCCATGCACGACTGCAGTCTGCACATCTGGGTGTTCCATTTATGATGTACGTGGAAACCTAGGTGTATAATAGAAAATTTGCACTATCATCAATTCATCATAGGATGAGATTTGAGAATATGGGATGGTACACAAAAGGAAAGAACTCCAAGTCTAAAACAATACGGCTCCAATATTACTACAAAAGAGGCCTCATTTTATTCCTCAGCATCCCTAAAAGGCTAAAACATAACCTATTTATTCAAGGGATTCTATAATAAGCCCCTAATATTATCAGTCATAAACAGAGAAATGATATACACGTAACGAATATAAAAAGCAGTTGCCCATAACCGGTCTCTTCTCTCTGTCTGATATACGCCATTTTTGAAAAAAAAAAGAACTAGAAAATTTTGTTGAACTAATTTTATTGAATTTATTTATTCTAGAAACCCTTATCATTATCACAGTCATTTCCCTCAAAAAAAAAAAAATCATTATCACAGTCATAAACATAGCTACCAAGAATTCTTCGATCGTTGTTCCAATATAACCTCAAAAATATGGAGTGTTGGTTTGTAATTTTTCTTTTATTCACATTTTTTTTTATTTTAGATCACTAGATATTTTATTGTCATACACAACACAACCATCTAATAGATTTCATTTCTTTTGGAGTTATTGAAATGTTGCATATTTTTAAAGAAAAAGAAATTATGAGTGTATTTTGTCTATCAAGATTTAAAAATATGTTCTCTCCGTCTCAAAAAATAAGTTCAATAAATAATAAGTTTAAAAAAATGCTAATAAATTCCTATAAATTCAAATAAATTTAATTTGAATGAATTCCAAAAGGTAAGAAGAAGAAGAAAACGTATCTTTAAGAGCATTGGAATAATATCATGTTGTTTTATATTTTCTAACCATAGGTTCAAAGTCTAAACTATTATTCTCAAATTTATCAATTTAAAAATGTGTATATGGGTGAAATTCTTGTAAATAATGGGATTCAAACATTGATACGATCAACCTTAATATATTAATGCAACAAAGAAATTTGAGTTAATTAAAAAGTAGGATTTCAAAGAATTGTATCATAAATCTAAGTGCTTTCAAATTTGTAGTCAACAAATCAACCAATATACACATTTTTTTAAGATATTGTTATACTTGTAAACTCGAAATTAAGGTACGTGTTTAAAATTACTAGACCATCAACTCATATATCAAATTCCTCAATTAGGTATAGATGCATAAAAATTATTCTTATACTTTAACCCAATTCAGCCTCCAAAATATACAATTATGCCTACTGTTCGCAATTATTAATTTTATTGTAAGTGCTTTTCACCTTATTTTTACTTATATTATGACACATAATATTAAGATAAGTGAAATTGGGTAAAGACAACGCAACCTAAATGAACTAATATAAATGGAGAGTTATTAGGATAATGTATAAGTAGGGATACATGTAACTTTTTAATAGTGATATCAATTGTCCCCGATTAAATTTGAATTTTTTTGAAGTTTTTCTAATAAAAATTGAGAATTTTGAGAATCCTTTTGTAAAATTAAAAACTAAAACCTCATAATTTCATTTTCAAAATTTTTGTTTTAATCTTACTACATATTAATTATTGAATCCGCCATAACAAACTTAGGTAGGTTTTATAATCTCATATGGTCGTACCTGAATTTTTTTTAAAAATTTAGCTATAAATGAAGAACAATTACTCAAATCAAAATCTTCAAGCCAATACCACCCAAAAATAAACAACAAACTTTTCAAAAATCCAATTAAAATAAGGGAAGAGGAGGGGGACACCAAAAATGGTATTTCCTTATATACCCTTAAGTAATAAAATACAAATTCATCATCATCATTGATTTATTAGCTTTTAGAAAACAGAAGAAAAATATACAATGAACTTATGACATCATCATTGATTTATTGGCTTTCAGAAAACAGAAGAAAAATGTAAAATGAACTTTATGAATAATTTTTCGTATATATCACTCCCTCCGTCCCATAATATAAGTCCTGATTCTGTTTTTACGCGGGAATTAAGGTTAAATGGAATCTTATTTTATTTGAATAAAAAAATTATATTTATTGAGAAACACTTACATTGTTTTTTTCTTTTTAACAAAAAATAAAAGCTGTCATTTAATGTTGCATGGTTTAATGTGTAGAATAGTTCAATAAGGTAAAAGATTCCATTTTGTCATTAATAATGGTACATTGGAAGCTGAAATTATGATGACATTTTGGGAATTAAACTATTTTCATGAGGGTATTCTGGGTATATTTATTGATTGGAAATAGAAATAAGACTTATATTTTGGGACACCTTACTCCCTCCGTCCCATAATATAGTGCTTGTTTCTATTTTACACGGTCTTCAAAACGTAACTTTGACCTTTAATATCTTCAATTCCGTATTAATAAAAAATATAAAAAATTGATATTATGAAACTACACATTGAGACGAATCTAACAAGATCTCACATGAATATGTTTTTTTATATATACAAATGAGAATATTTGGTCAAAGATTTTAAAGTTTGACCCACCAAAAATGAAGTAGGCACTATATTATGGGACGGAAGGAGTATAAAGAAACAGGACTTATATTATGGGACGGAGGGAGTAGTAGGGGTGTTCGCGGTTTGGGATGTAACCCAACCCAAACCGCAAATATACGGTTTGGCATTTTCCCAACCCAAACCGCGCCGCACTTTTGCCCAAACCGAACCGCGCAAAACGGTTTGGTGCGGTTTGGTTTGCGGTTTAACCATTTTTTCCTCAGCAACATTAATTTTTTTAATCTAAGAGTAAAAAAAAATTATTAATAAATATAAAGAATCCAAATAAATAGAAAGTTGACTTCATAATTAAACATAAATAATAATTTATCAAAAGTGTCCAAGTTATTTACCTTTAACTTTTTTTTTAGTTGCATGCCACCTTGTCAAGTGTATTTAAAAAAAATCAAAATAGATAATTTTTTTAAAAAAAAAATATCATATAAGATTGCGGTTTATGGTGCGGTTTCGGTTTACAAAAATTAAAACCCAACCCAAACCGCAAGCCGCGGTTTGCTTGAAATCATAACTCAAACCGCAATATTGAAACCGCAAACCAACTCAAACCGCGAAAAAACGGTTTGGGTTGCGGTTTGGTGCGGTCCAGACCGCACTCTGAACAGCCCTAGGAAGTAGTATGCAATTAACTTTTTTATTTGTTTTCGCACCCATCACGTGCAGGACTAGTCCAATTAAAACAAACACCATTACATAAAATGACCAAATTACTCCCCAACTCAAGTTTGTTAGTTTGTTATGCACTTGTCATCTTCACACCGTCACGTCAGAACTCACACGGGCAATGGCATGTACAATTGTACATGATCGTTGACTGCAGAAGTAGTTACTTCTAAGTACTAAACTAGCAGTCACACATAATGACACTGTAGTGAAGCTGAAGTTATTCATACAGATACAGTAAGAGCATTGCCAATGGTTGAACCCCAAGAGGTTTATGAGGAGAGAGAATTTGAAAATACTAATAAAAAAAGAAGAAAGAGAAGAAAAGAGAGGAAAGAGAACCATAAACGGTTCTTCCTCATAGACTGTTTATGAAGGTTTTGCAAAAACACAAAAGCTGACAATTTGGGGAGGAGAGAACATGTGGCATGTGTCATTGGGTATTGGGATGAGATATAAGGAGAGAGAAAATAAAATAGATAATTGATGATCCTAAAAATAAGTCTAACCATTGAGATTAAAAAAATATGGTCTTTTATGTAAGTTGGGCATATGTGATAGGAAGGAGAGAGAAAGTAATTGAATAATTGATGACCCCCAAAAAGAGTCCAACCATTGACAATGCTCTAACAAACAACACAATAGTGTGAAATGCAGTTAACTACAGTTTCCAGTTTCCTAATCACAATGAGCTGTGTCTGTGACTCTGAGACTACAAACGTGTAAAGACGTGTCTTTATATAGAAATACTCAAAATGCACCAATATCAGCTTAGTTACGTCCTCTTTTATTTTCTTTGGATTTCTAAGTTTGTCCACATTCATATTCAAACAACACTTACAAAAGGCATAAATCAAACAAACTTTCCAAATTCTACAATTTTTTTATGAAAAAAGTGAGAGCATAAAATTGGTGGTCCATTAATCCACTAAGAAGCAACCAACATATATCAACCACACTCTTATAAAGTAAGTAAGGTGTATTTTTATGTATTTTTTTGTTAGTATAGTATAAAGTCGGCAAATGTCATCTAGATATAATGCAATGTACCTTTAAAATATGAAGGGTATATAAAACAAGGTCTTCACTTGTAACTAACGACAAAGGACAAGGGCTTTATGAAATAGGAGTACCCATTATTATTAAGATGCGGCAAAAGCATTTTGTAAAAGATTTTTGCAACTAACCAACTTCTAGGAAATTTCCCACATTAGTAAATACTGTTAGATTGGATGAACAAAAAGATTTGAGGGTATTTAACATGGATTTTGAAAGAACGTGCTAAGTAAGGTCCACAAAGATTCAATCTATTAATGTATGTGGGATATGGTGATTATTTACTCGTGGCTTATAGGCGTGGGAACCTCTAAGGAAGTAGGCGTAGCTATCAAAATAGATGTATATGGAGTGATAAGGAAGTTTGGATTCCAAATGGCTCTTGTGTGAGGGGACGTGATAGAGTATAAATTTATTCATGGCGTTAATTATTCCACTGAGAAAGGATGGGTGGATGAGATTCGAACCCGTGACCTTTTTGTCACGCTGGCTCTGATACTATGTCAAATGACCAACTCAACCAAAAGTTTAAGTTGATGGTTGAGGCCCCAAAAATAAATATATATACTCTATTAGTAAGCACAACAATTTACCAAGCTTCACTTCAACTAGTGATGGACGTTGAGCTCAGTGATTTATGTTACAAAATTGAAAATTTTTACACTATGAAATTGAATTAGATTGATTTTAATAGAAGTGCCAATATATGAGTTATAAAGCAGTTAATCAAAACAAAATTCGACTCGTCTATCCCATTGCTATGCAAAGTCTTATCATACAAAGTATGTCTACTTGTTTGCGGCGTGTGCATATAGAGAGAAACCATCATCACATATATTTGTGGCGACGTCACATGATGTGTCACAGAACGTCAGAATCGATGGGCCATATTTGTGTACGGATACGCATGCTATACAATGATGTGAGTGTAGAATAGAAATGTAGCGCAATTTCACTATAATTTTAGATTTTTAATTTTCTACTACTAGGACTCTAGGAGGAGTATACCACTTTATTTTCATATAAATACAAAGTCAATTATAATGAATTCATATATATATGATGGTTTTTATCTCGTCGAAAGCATCATATGAAGTATTACACAAGAATGCATATGATGTCGAAAAAAATTGTTTAAATCTTCGTATTTATCAAGACTCAAACTTGAATCATAACACATATCTATTTAGCGGGATAAATGCCACCCGATTTCTCCCAAACATAAATGAAAGACCCGTTATGTATTCTTTTCAAGAGATTTCAAGATTATTTTATTTTAGTTGTTAACCAAATAAGATTAAGCACTCAAGCCAATCTTATTAAGAATGATAGAGCTAAAAAAATAGTGATATCATATAATAAGTATTTCTAAATAAGCTGCTTTCGAGGAAAAAAGCCGCTAATATCATTTGCAACAAGAAGAAACCCTAATATACGCATAGATGCTAAAGTCAGTTTCAAAATTTCATTTCCAACTACCGTGGTTGAAACTTGAGAGACAGTAAGCATTTCATACCTCAATTATCACTATATCTGGTCCATTTGATGGGTGTGTATACAAGGTATTCTAAAAAATTGTAACGTCTACTAACCCCAAAGGTCAGAGGCGGCCATGAGATGATAAGAATAATAGAGGTGGTTACATAATTCTGAAGAATGTTTCCAAAACATGAGATAAGCAAATAACATAATTCCATTTAAACTTAATCCCAATCTAATCAGCAAAGAATCATAACCTGCTACTTTGCTTACAACTATTTGTCTATGACTAGCAGACCAAAACACAATAAATTTGATTTGCATGATCAATCATTCGGACGAACGACGAACTTGGTCTAATCTATTTGGAATTGATTATATGAAGAAAACAATTTGGATATAAATAAGAATGCAAAGCCATTGTTACTCACATGATTAGAGGAAAATGCAAAGGATGCCAAAAGTATATTAATATATTGGATCATTCACTACTTAACACAATCCAACATGACAACTAATTAACATAGTCTGCCAATCCCTCGACACACACATAGACAAAAGAAGATTGTACAATCTCCAAGTAAAATCTAGGACATCTCCAAATAGTAAACAAAACTTGCGCTACATTTAATAAAAGATGACTTCCTGTAAAGCACGGTTTCTTCCCACTTAATCGAAGAGACTGAAACCCATATCCTGCAACAAAAAAATGTGAAAGGTTTAATATCAGTTTGTTTAGCAAGGTGATCTAAGCAAAATTTTGGAAATGGTTGGATTGATCTTACATCATCGGATTCCTCTTTCTCTTCAACCTTCTCCTCTTTAGGAGCCTCAGCAGCAGCAGCGGCACCACCACCAGCACCAGGAGCAGCTGCAGCCGCAACTCCACCGCCACCAGAGGGGACAGTGGCAAGCTTTTCTCTTCCAGCAGCAATTAATTCTGCGAGATCCTTTCCAGAAACTTCGGCGAAAAACAACTTCAGTCTGTCTTCATCAGCCTCAATACCCACTGCAATAGATTTATTTAAGAAATTGTTCAAAGTCAGGGGTCATTGCGTAGATCAGTTAAATTGTCATCTCTGAATTTTGATTCTACGGGGCATATTGAGCACAGCAATATCCAGAACTCAGATAACAGTAACATAAATTTCAAATTAATGACACTAATTTTGCAACACAAGTCACAATTGTCAAGTAGAATGCAAGAAAGAACTAGAGTGATATTGAAAAACAAATTCCTTTTCCTGGCAAAAGCTTCATTGCAAATGTTCAGTTGGCATTGTTTACTCCTTCCAGTATGTTAGGAGTTTTGGAGTAATTCACCCCCACTGTTCTGCCAAATGTCATCCTAGTGAAAGGGCATGATGCAAAAACACACCCAACCCAACTCGGGTTCCGATTCATTAACCACCCACTTAATTAAGATAATACCTCGAATCAAATAGGGGTGGCAATGAAAAATTTACTGTCACCATGCCGTTCAAGAGGTAGGAGCTGGTTGACTAGCTTAGTGAAGGAAGTCTCACATTTTTTCTCCAACTTGAGCCAACAAGTACAAAGACTTTCCACGTCTACAATCTACTCTAGAGGTCATCCTAGTGAAATGGCTTGATGGGTCAACACTACAAACCCAACTACCAGGTCCTACTAGCTACCCTCCTGATTGAGATGTTACCATGAAGCAAAAGGGTGGCAATAGAAAGTGCACAATGGTAAAGGCATGAAGCCCTTACCCTTAAGACAAATAATTAATTCCATCAGCATAATGCATATCAAGCAACCCTCAGCAAGTACAGGTAGCATAAGAAGCTTATGGCAGTTTGGCACGCAACATCAGTCACCATAGTATGTGACACAAGTGCCAGTGATTGGGATGCATGACTAAACTGCACCATTATCAGTGCATTCAGCCCAAATATGACAACCTCATTATAGTGCACATTTCACAATCACACTGATAAAGAGATAAATGTCTTTGCATGCAAGCTTAAAGTAGGCTATCAGCATGTTGCACAAGAAAAGCCAATACACGTCGACAAACTGAGCCTTTGAACTGGAGTGCAATTATACCATTGTATAAAACACGAGGACAATTCACATTTCAATGCATATCAAGCAGCAAGCTCAGTAATCATCCTACACACTCCACAATCTACCATCATAAATTCGCATTAGAAAACCCAACTTACAGCACAACCCTCCCCCACATAAAAATTAGCCAGACTCCGAACAACAATCGAACCTCAACCCAAAGGTACTCTACTGATCAATCTTATTGCTTACTTCAACTTCAAAATGCGCTTACCCACTTAATTTTCAAACCATATATGCAAACACAGATTATTCAACTGTAAATAGCATATAATTATTCTTATCACCAGAATATTCTATCAAGCATTTCATCATTACCGAAATTAAACTGTCAATAAAACTCACTGAATCTCACTAATCACATAACAAGCTTCAATTATCATATAATCAGCTCACAAATTAAAAACGTCGCACAAAAATCAACAATAAAATTAAGAGAGAAAAACTACCTGATGAAAGAATATGTTTCACATCATCAACGGTAGGGCTAGATTTGCCTCCCAAAGCAGCCAAAAGATAAGCGCAAACAATCTTCATTCTGTAGCAGAAATGAAACAAATATAATACCAGATAAAATCAAATATAATACCAGATAAAATCAAATATAAAGTCAGATAAATTGCAAGTGAAAGTGATAATGAAAGATACCTGATTTTAGATTTGTGGGAAGCTGAAAATAGAGTTTTGCAGAAGTTCGGCAAATTTAGGGTTTTCAAAGAGAAAAAGGGTGTGTGTGTGCGAGAGGAAGACGATATATATTTCTAGGGTTTTATGTTGAAAGGTTTAGAGATTATATCTTGTCCGTTCATTCTCCTTTTCCAATTCAGCCCATTTTATTGGGGCCTTTTATTAGGTTAGCCCATAGTAAAGATAAACGCTTGTTACCTTGTAGTATAGGGGCATGTTCTCTTTGGCATAAAACAATTGAATTAAATTGAACTAAACTGAATTGAATAGTGATATGTTAGAGTAAAAGTATTGTCCAAATCTGAATTAAATTAAACTGAACTGAACTGAAAATAAGTTGGGGAAAACAGGCTTTAAGATATGGTTCATTGTCTCCTACCATTTACCAATAAGCTCACATATCAATGATGATCATTTATGCATAAGAAAACTTGTTAACGTATTCACCACAAGTTTTTACATTACAAAATAGGATAAAGAAAGAGGACAGTTTAATAATAAGATTAGACGAAATTATAATGTCTTCCATGCATATATTCCCTATGTTTTTTTTATTGTACCATTTTGTTATTGGTATTTTTCATTAACCAATTTTGTTAATATATTTCGCATCATTATATAAGAAAAAACATATTCATGTAGGGTATTTTTATATTTGTCTCAATACAAGGATTCCAAGTATCAAATGTTTATAGTTTTTGCTTATACGCAATTAGATATATTAACGTTCAAAAAATATTTCGACAAGCATGAACATCGAAATAGTGCAATTCGAAGAAACAAGGGAAGTATAAGATATATATTTTTGAGGGGGAAGGAAGTAGAACATAAATATAATGATTTGTTACATGTTTGCTAATTCAATTATGAAAAAATAGAAAAAGAATGAGGCACCGCCACATGTCTCCATTTCTCCCGAAATATTTATCAAAAGTCTGAAAATATTGATTCGTTAATGAGCAAGTTAACATTCAACCATCAAACTACAACTTATACGTGTGACAGCAAAATAATGTCAATTATCATCCCGAACAAATATATCATCGAGTCTTATCAAATCACTCGTACTCTGCTTGGGCCCTACAAACACCAACTAATTTAAGTAAAGACGAGTTCTTTGTTTGTTGAACTTATCTCTCTCGTAATATTACACTAATATTTTCTTGTCTTCTTTTATACATTGCATCTATTTTTTGTAGTACACTTGTTCAAAGTGTGGCTTAGACAACATCGAATCGCAACCCAACCCGTTTTTTCGCAACTTGGGGTTGGTTTGCAGTTTAATTGTAGTTTGGTTTGCGATTTAAAGCAAATTGTGGTTTGGATTAGGTTTGAATCGTTGTAAAACCAAACTACACCGTAAACCGCAAAAATATTCAAATGAATTGTTTTTTATTAAAAACAAAGTTGATCTATTTTTATTATTATACAACTATAGTAGACAAAAAGCATGAGATTATACTAGGTTAAGGTTTATTCACTTCTTTTAGGCCTTTCACGTATTGCAGGTAGGAAAAAATATCTTTATTCTTAAATCACAAAACTCATATCGCGTTTGGAAAAATGGGTAAATCGTAAACCGTGGTGCAACAAACTGTTTCGTGTGGGTTGGTTTGTGGAAAAGGTGTGGTGCGATTTAGATTGGAAAAATTTCAAACCATATATTTGTTGTTTGATTTGGGTTACAACCCGAACCACGAACAATCCTAATTCGTACGTTAAATTCTCATTATCAAAGGTAACAATACTCCTAAAATTAAAGGCCAAAACTCAGTGCTTGTTTGGTTGAATGTATTAGGGAGTGCAAATTACTAAGAACTTTGTTTTCCCATGTAATTATATTGCATAGGAATTGCTAAATGCTGTTTAGTGATTCATGAGTGAAAATTCCCATGGAAATTTCCCCCCCTAGCTAAGTAATTTTCCCCATTTTGTAGAAGGTGGAACATCCTAGTACTTTCTACTTTTCATGAATTTGTCAACCAATCAACACCAATAAAATTGAATTACTAGAAATTTTAACTTCATACGTTAAACAATGTCAACCAAACAATATCTTGTTTTTTTTCCTAATACATAATAATAGTAGAGACACAAGGGAAAATTTACTAAAAGTTGATATGTTGTGATTACGTGTAATCTTATGTTGGTGAGGACTTGTCTCGTAATTGGAAAATGAGTGATTATTAAAGAACGGAGGAAGTAATGTTCACAAAGCAAGCGAGAGAGTATAAAATGACGAAAGAACCCATGAAAGGCAAAGGCAAAGGCAAAGACAAAGGCCTTGTTTGGTAACTGGTGGTTGGCTGTTTTGTGTGGCTGGTTTGACTGGTTGTTTGTATTGGTTGTCTGTGTTGGCTGTTTGACTATTTTTATTTTATAAACATGTTTGGTAAAATTGTATTTGGCTGTTGGCTGTTAAACTATAAAATGACCATTATGGGCATTGATTTTTTTCATCCAACTTACGCCATAAGGGTATATTTGTAATTTTATTATTAAAAAGCCAACAGCCAAGGAAGAAAAGCTACTTGGAGTAGCTTTTGGCTGAAAAGCCGGCTTAAAAGCCAACAAAAAAGCCACAAACCAAACATGTTTTTTGGCTGTTTGACCAAACTAAAAAGCTAAAAACCAAAAGTTAAGCAAAAAACCATTTACCAAACATCCCAAATTGTCCTGAATTCCATTTTCGCAGCTACAAGAGTACAAGTTACAACACGATCTAGTGAGTGAGGGCATTTCCGTCGAAACACAAAGAGAAACAAAAAGAGCGGGAAAACCTAATTTCCAACCCCTAACAATTACCATCTCTATCCCGCCATTTGCCATCGTTACTCTCAACTTCACTTTCCCTTACTTCACCCAAATTCTCTCTCTTCTCATCCACTTTCTCTCTCCTCAAATTCGCCGGAATTCAATCACATTAGTTCAAATATGAACGGAGATTTTCGACGACGAGATAAAAGAGATGATCGGAGAACGAAGAAGCAGCAACAATTAGTTCGAACTGCCGAAGAAGAACTCGAATCTAAGCTAGGGTTTGATGTTTTTACCGAAGGCGATACGCGTCTCGGTTGGTTACTTACTCTAGCATCTGTAAGTTCGTTAAATTTCGTAATCTCAGTTCAATAGTTGAAAATTAAAACGAAGCTGTTTTTTGTTTTTGATTTCATTTGAATTGAATTTTTAGGGATTTGATTGGTTGATCGATTAATTGATTGATTGGATTGTTTTATTTTGTCGTAGTCGTCGTTGCAAGATCAGGATAGCAGAAATGTGTACAGTTGCGTAGATTTGTATTTTGTCACTCAGGTGAGTGGAAACGGACCCTAATGTTAAGCTCAATTTTGGGATTCTGTAATTTCTTTATTTATTTTTGGCTAAATTGGAGGTGTTTGACATTTGTAGGACGGGTCTAGTTTTAAGGTGAAGTACAAGTTTCGGCCTTATTTTTATGCGGCCACGAAAGTAAGTGCTTTTGAATGCTTGATTCTTATCACTGCCATTTGTTATATATCATCTTGCTGGAAATTGGTTCATGAAGTTGTTTTTGTTGATCAATATTGGTGGTCTTTTTGTCGGACTCTGCAGGATAATATGGAGACTGATGTAGAGGCGTATCTTAGACGGCGGTATGAGAATGACATTGCCAACATAGAAATTGTGGAGAAAGAAGACCTTGATCTTGTAAGTCACACATCCCCACTATAATGTGTCATGATTGTGCTAATTTGCGTTTAGAATAAGCATCACACTTAATAGGGACAAGAACACATTTCTGGTTTCCATATTGGGAGTACAAAGCAATTAGGAAACCACCACTATAGCAAGATCAGTTGTTTCCTCTCAGAAATAACGGTAACATTGCCTGAACCTCATATTATTGAGGATATGACATGATTCTACTGTACTATTCTTTATGATAGCCTGGTCATTTGCACTCACTTCCAGTCATTCTATGTAGAAGTAGGGGAATTTTAAGAAATTAAGTTCTTTTACTAAAGCATATCTGCATCAAGGAAAAATATTGCCTATCTGTTTACCTTGGATGCCTATCCTTTTCACGTATCAATTGCCTTATTGTGCACAGCTCCACGAGTATATCTCAAACAACTAAGTCTTCATCTTTAAGAGACCATTTGGCAGCATGTCTGGTGTAAAAGATGAAGCAAGATTCGGATAAACCACGCACTATAAGTTCAATGCTTTGCACTTTGTTTCGGTAGCTCAACAGAAGGGAAAGAAAGGGGAAAGAAAGAGGAGAAAGGGGAGGGGAAAGAAAAAGGATCGGGCAGGGCAGGTGGAGCTCCATTTTCCCCCAAACCCCTCTTCCTCCCCTTCCTCCCCAAGCCCTTCCCTTCCCTTCCCTTCCCTTCCCTCCCTTTCTATCTCTTCCTCTTATCCAAACAAACTGTGAGTGTCAAATATTTAGTTTTTGTATCTTTTTGAAACCCACCAATATATAAAAAGACAAGTTATCATTATGGGTTTAATGTGATATTTGTGGAAATTATCCAAAATTTTAGAGCCCTAGCTGATAGGTCTTATATGATCTGAAATTTTAGTTTTGTTCTGAATTAATTAAATCTTGATCAACAATATATCTGTCATGGTGAGTCAAGCTCTTAGCCTCTCAGATAATTTGCTGATGAAATTTTTTAACTTGCAATTACAAGTGGTATTCTATGTGTTTATATTTTGGCATGGAACATAAATGATGAATATGCATTTTTGAGTTAAGATTTGTGGAATGAACATATTCTCTTATCACATGTTCATTGCCATGTTGTTAATGATTGATGAGTTAAAATTGTGTCTTACAACGTAAGGAGGTCAATTTTCTGGCTGCTATTTCCAGAGTTTCCTGCTTCCGTGAGATCATTGTAAATATATGAATGGATCTCTTAGTTGCATTGACCATCAACTCTTTCAAGATCTGTATATGCAATTTTGATGTGACTGTTATCATTCTATATTATATTCATATTTTTGACTAAATGTTCAAGATATGATTCGCTCTTTGTATAGCTTGCAAAAGTAATTGAGGATGGCTATAAACTTGCTGTGCTAATTACTTGTGTTATTATATACTTCCTCTTTTTTTTTTTAGATGTAACATTTGCCTTTTTGGTGACTGGGTTAAAATAATTAAATGTTGCGTTAAAAAAAACAAAGGTAGTATGTACTACCTGGTTTTCATTGTATATCTTGCCTGATTCTTTATGCTTTGCCATCAGAAGCTGTTACATAGAAGTGTCTGAATATATTGTTATATCATTCTTTATTTCTTTTGATCTATTAATACTTCGTTCTATTTTATGTACTTGCTACACTTCTCTAAAATGGAAATGTCACAATACTTGCTACATGATACTACCTTGGAACACTTTTGCACATTTAAAATACAAATCTAGCTTATTTAATGTTGAAGTATGTGTTGGGGATCATATTCTTTTTGTGTTAAAAGGGGATTTCAACTATCCTTATTGTGGCCCCCTTCTTTCTCTCTCTAACTTTCTTAAAAAATGTCCTATGCCCTTCTTTCTCTCTCTCTCTCTCTAACTTTCTTAAAAAATGTGCATTTTCTCTTTGTAGCAAGTAAATAAAAACAGAGAAAGTATAGTTGTCCATTGATAGTTATAGCTTAATATCACTCTCTTCTGAAATTCATCTTGTTAACCTTTTCCTCACATGTCTTGGAGACAGAAAAACCACTTATCAGGGTTACGGAAAACATACTTGAAGATATCATTTAATACAGTCCAGCAGTTAATGAGTGTAAAGAATGACCTGTTGCGAGTAGTTGACAGAAACAAAACAAAGTTTGAAGCAGCTCAAGCTTATGAGTCGATCATCACTGGAAAAGGGTAAGGCTTTATACCTGTTTGATTTAATACTAATCAAACAGCAATATTGTCATACTTATCATCCTACACAGAGAACTTCATTACTGTTAATGAAGAATGCTGAGTATGTTCAATAATTTTGCTTGTGATCTGTAGGCAGCAAAGGCCTCATGATTTTATGGATTGCATAACTGATCTCCGCGAGTATGATGTTCCTTATCATGTTCGATTTTGCATTGACAATGGTACCCCTACTTATGTAATCTGTTTTCCTTCTATTTTCTCTGTTTAACAACTTTGAAAGCTGCAGTGTCATTGTAGAAGTATTTTAACTTTGTATTGTGCAGATATGAGGTGTGGACAATGGTACGATGTTAGTATATCTAGCACTGGTGTTCTGCTTGAGAAGAGGATTGATCTGCTTCAACGTGCTGAAGTTCATGTCTGTGCATTTGACATAGAGACTACAAAGCTTCCTCTTAAATTTCCAGATGCTGAGTATGATTTGATAATGATGATCTCATACATGGTTGATGGACAAGGATATTTGATAATAAACAGAGAGGTGAAATATACAACTCATTGTGTCTTTAGTCCCTTTATTTTCTGGTTCATTTATGTAAAACTTCTTCGTGGCACAAAAATGTTTCTTGTGACTATTTGGTGTTGTTTCTATACTTTCCTTCCATTTGCATGACATGAATTAACCAAGAGATTTCCTCTTCTCTATTTGCTTCCTATATGGATATCAATATATATTGATGAAATTGTTTTTGTCAGTGTGTTGGGGAAGATATAGAGGATCTGGAGTACACTCCGAAACCAGAATTTGAAGGATGTTTCAGAGTTACAAACGTGAAAAATGAGGTTACATTGAATGCTTTGGTTTGGTTGCAAACAGAAAATAAGCCTGTATTTCTTTCTGATTCTTGATCTTACATGTCACAGGAAGAGCTTTTAAGAAGCTGGTTTTCTCATATGCAAGAAGTAAAACCTGGTATATATGTTACATACAACGGAGATTTCTTTGACTGGCCATTTTTGGAAACCAGAGCGGCCCAGCATGGTCTTAAAATGAGTGATGTGTGTAGTTTGCTTCATCTTATTACCATTATGTGATGCACCTTATTGACTCTTTACAACTAACATCTTCAACATTTCAAGTAAAATGAAATTACTTCTGTTTGCTAGGAAGTAATTCATGTTATTTCTTACTTCCTCGTATTTTTTACTTGCAACATTTTTGCCATTTTGGGAAGTTGCATATTACTTGCAACATTGCCATTTTGGCAAGTTGCATATTACTTGCAACATTGCCATTTTTGATAATATACTCTCCTAGCACATGGGGTTCCCTTTTTATCTCTCTATCTCTCTCCTGAATTCTTGTGCTATACTTCAATGTTTCAAGTTAGAAAAAGATGGAGGAAGTATTTCCTATGTTATACCTTGATAAGCTCCTTCGGATGATCATTTGTACTAGGCGCTTTATATTTGTTATTTCCATATATAATTTCCTCCTCCCTTCTCTTTCTATGAGCAATAGTGATTTTGTACTTGCTTTGTTTGGTTTCGTAATTGCAGGAGATTGGTTTTCAGTGTGACAAGGTTCAAGGTGAGTGCCGTGCCAGATTTTCCTGCCACCTGGATTGCTTTGCCTGGGTGAAGCGTGACAGCTATCTTCCTCAGGGAAGTCAGGGCTTGAAGGTAACCCATCTTTGATCTGGTACTTTTTAAGTTGTCTAGATCTGTTGCACTTTTCATCCATAATCCTACCCAAGATCCAGTGGTTCTGTCAAAAGTCCTAGGATAAGATGTGATAGATAGTTTTCTTGTTTTACCTATATTCTCTGAAGATCATTCTATATGCTTTATTTAAATCTATATGCAGCTTTATCTGCTTGATGTGTACATGGTTAGCCTCTTTGTAAATTAGGCAAGTGTTTGTGCTTTTCCCCATATATTGACAAAGTAGATGAGTTACATATTGAGATTTGAAGCATCTATCAGACCCTGAAAATCTCCCATTCTTTTGGTTTGTTTTATGCGTTGATTAAAAAAATTCAGGTTTTAAAATTTGATTTGCAAAAAAGACCATGAAAGCCCAGAAAATTTGCTTCTCAAGAAGGATCTATTTTCTTGCTTTATTGATCATGATTAATTTCCACTTCACTGTCCACTTTCTTTCTTGATTAGTTTGTAATTTACTTAAAGGATTATGAAATACAATAAATTTCTTTCTGATTTCAGGAAGGAACTATATCCTAGATTCTCACATCATTATAAAGTTACACTTTATTGTCCATTCCTTAATAATGCTGAGTGACACTAGCGGTTAATGGTTATTGCCTTCTCTATCTCTGGCATCTTTTATCCCTGGACTTTCTGTCTCACTCTCTCCGTCCCATCATTATAAAGTTACAGTTTATGTCCATTCCTTAATAATGTTGACTTACATTAGTGGTTACTGCCTTCTCTTATCTCTTTTATCCCTGGAGTTTCTCTCTCAGTCTCTCCGAATGCCAAAGATTTTATATGGGTTACTATTGTCATTGCCATGGTTTTCAAGGTGAGACACTAGCAATGGTTGGCAGGAAACGGCAATTCTTTGCTTTTTGCACAAGAATCTTAATGTAACAGGGATCATTGATAAACGTTTTGTATGAGATGGAATTGAGTAACTGCAGTGCGACTTAGCAAGAGAATGCAATGCCTCTGAAAAGTTTGCGTTCTGTTGTTTCTGACAACTAGTTCTTTATGAAATTCTGTGGAGCTCTCTGTTGTTTTTAATGTTGACTAGTCTTGTTTGTTCAGCAGCGGAATTGTGCATCTCTCACTTTTTTTGGTCCAACTCTTTCAGGCTGTTACAAAAGCGAAATTAGGTTATGACCCATTGGAGGTGAATCCTGAAGATATGGTTCGTTTTGCGAAAGAGAAGCCTCAGGTATCAATTGCTGGAAATTGTTAAATTGAGTTTGATGGCTACTGCACCCTTCTGCACTTGTATCTGGTCACTGAATGTTGTATAACAATAAATCAAGACTTCTATTTTGTTTTCCATCAGAATTTGCCTGCATTGTGCTTAGTGGGACTACTTGAACCTAGTCTCGCAATGAGCATTTTGTTTTGCTTCTAAAGTATGGCAATTTTTGCACCTGACAGCATGCAGCCTTAATCTCCTATAGGAGTTGTGTGTCCGAAACTCATTTCTTGAGAAATCACATCTTGCCATGATGCTGTTTTTGTTGTTACAATATAAACATAGAAATGTTAGGTAATAATTATGAAGTAATATGAACTTTATGTCTCCTTACATAATGGTTTTATTTACATGATATAACGTTTTATCTGGTCTAACTCGTGTTATTGGATTTAACTAGTTTGCCGTCTCAGGCGATGCCGAGTATCTTTTGGGGTTACGTTTAAGTAATTCAAAAAACTTATGTTATTCAATACTTTAAATAAATTCAATAATTAGGGGTAATGACAATGTGTTAATTAGGTAATGAGATACCTAAAATTTCAGTTACAAAATCTGAAGTATTAATTTCATTTCAGTATTTAGGGGTAATAAGGGTGAATAACCTCAATTTTTAGCGAACAAATTTGGATCATATAATTGAAGTTTTTCAAGAAAAATGTAAAAATTTCTGCATCATCCAATGGCAAAAAATAATCTCCGTCCTCGTCATTAGTGAGGTGGATGGTCAAGAGATGAAAACAAAGGATTTTATTAAAGGAAGAAGAAGGAAAAGGCTAGGAAGGAAAACATTTTAAGTGACTTTGGTTGGTGTCAAATTAGAGGTTTTCCATATCTCTAACTATTATAAGCTACAACAGCGGGATCTAGGGAAACTCAAGGGGATAATAGGAGATATTTGGAAGATTGTAAAAAAAATATAAGGTTTTTATGTGGTTTCTAACTTATAAATATTAGAAATTTCGAGTTTCGTTGTAAATTGAAGGGTGGTTTGCCATACTCTCATATTACTTTCTACAAACTAATAAGTGGGAGAGAAGCTTTTACCATTTGGGTAGCACTTTGTTTATAGAGAAGGTGATATAGCTTGGTGGTAAAAGAAAAGATGACTTTTTGGGTTGGTTAAATAGAAAGAGGAATGTTATTTCGAAGCTTACATAGCACCATGTAAGTGTATACAGTCAGATGACTTGTGGCGGGGTCTAATTCTTCCCCACAAGTTTTAATAATATAAATAGATAGATTTCAATCTGGGCATACACTTCCTTTTCCATGTAATAGAATATGTAACAGTACGTTTGATATTTTGTTGCCTATTGTATTGCAACATTGGCCTTTTAGTGTAAACAATTAAGCATACTAGCACAAGACATGATATTGTGCCAAATGCCCAAAAACTATTTTTATATGGTGTCAATAGTTTTCACCTTTCAAAGTCTTTTCCAGTTTGGCATTGGTTTGGAGTCTATGGATTGCTCTTGATCTTCAAATATCTAAGGGCTTCTTGTGTCTTTTCAATGTTATGCAGATGATGGCCTCTTATTCTGTTTCTGATGCTGTCTCAACTTATTACTTGTATATGACATATGTTCATCCTTTCATATTCTCCCTTGCTACTATTATACCCATGCCTCCAGATGAGGTTTTGCGGAAAGGAAGTGGAACTCTTTGTGAGATGCTGTTGATGGTCCAGGTCAGTTATATATACATAATCTTTTAGGAATATATGTACACTAGATTTTGTAGTTTATCCATTATCATACAGTTTTGTGATTCTCGCAGGCATTCAGCGCAAATGTTATCTGTCCTAACAAACACCAATCTGAACCCGAAAAATTCTACAACAATAAACTTTTGGAGAGTGAGACGTATATTGGTGGTCACGTGGAGTGTCTTGAGAGTGGTGTTTTTAGATCTGATATTCCAAGTAGTTTTAAACTCGATCCATCTGCATATCAGGTTAGTCTTACTATCAGTTTTTTCTGTGTTTTACAGAAGCTGGAGTCTGCTGAACCTTTTTGCATTCCTTTAAGCTTTTTAAGAAGCACTATAGATTAATCTTTCTATGATATGGTGGAGCCACATTGCCTCTCTTATTATGGATATTTGTGAAACCGTGTTATAATTCACTTTGCTGCTCCACATCTTTGGCTCCACAGATTGTTTACTGTTACATATCAAAATAAGCAGGCAATGATGCATACGACCTTCTAGACTCTTGAGTGCTTTTCTTTTATGAAATACACATTCCTTGTAGAAAAGCTTTGAATTATTAAGATGACGTGCTTGTCAAAAAAATAGTATTAAGCTGACGTGATGGAGAACAGGTAGGAGAAGTTCATATCTCAAATCTTTTAGAGCTTTATGTTTTTGCTAGCTTGAGCAATCAATAATATTTGCAAAAAAGAAATAGAAAAAACCTTGCATTTTCTTTATTCTGTATTAGTCCTTGCTGCTTGTTCTATTCATGCAAGTATATTAAATGGCAGTCTATGAGA
Organism: Beta vulgaris subsp. vulgaris; assembly: GCF_026745355.1. Taxonomy (NCBI): domain Eukaryota; kingdom Viridiplantae; phylum Streptophyta; class Magnoliopsida; order Caryophyllales; family Amaranthaceae; genus Beta; species Beta vulgaris. The sequence goes on along the minus strand of NC_079208.1, from coordinate 60,719,320 downwards.
AGCTCTTTAATATTTGAAATTGGGCTGTTGTAGAATTTGGAGGATTTGTTTCCATTAGGATAGTAAGATAGCTTCTTGCTGGAGATTATGTAGGATTATCTTTACAACTTATGTTTAGTGTACTACCTTTGGGTTATTTCGAGTTTCTGCTTGAATTTACAGAATGGCATTTTATATTGAATCTCTTGGTCACATCTTCTTGTTAAGTTTCTCTTAACTCTACTTCTATTGAGGTAATGCATTTAGAATTTGCCTTCTGAGTATCATTGGTGACTCTTGATATGTGAAAGGTCTATAATTTTACTAATTGCTTTTGCTTATTGGATAAAATAATAAGATTGGTGTCGAACTAACTACTAAATGTGCAATGTATAGCCTTTTCTGAATATCAGTATCTTTTAGATTGTTATTCTTTTTCCTTACTTTAATAGCCTTTGGTCAGTTTTGTCTGGCGTTGCCTTTTTGGGTAATTTTTTATGGTCAAACTTATTTCATCATATTAATTAATGTTGAGCACTTGCATCTTCAGCAACTAATTGACAACCTTGATCGTGATCTGCAATATGCTATTAAAGTGGAGGGAAAGATGGATTTGGATATAGTCTCAAATTATGATGAAGTCAAAGGTGCAATTAAAGAAAAGGTGCGTGCTCTTCCTTATTACGCAAGTTCGTATCAGGGATGCTTTATCCATTACAAGAATTTCGTATCCTTCACACTTTTAACTTCCTGTGTAATGCTTATTGTTATGATATTTCACTTCAAATTGATGTCTATGTTAGCTATATCTTTCTGTGCTTGTAGCGTCCACTTTCATCGGCTATTTGACCTATATTTTCAGGATAAGACTTGTAGGTTTCACTATAAAATCATTCATTGATTTCTCTGATTTGCAGCTTGCTAATTTACGAGATGAACCTGTACGTGAAGAATGCCCCCTCATTTATCATTTGGATGTTGCTGCTATGTACCCAAATATTATCCTGACAAACAGGCTTCAGGTGAGCTGTTTACTGACCATTCTTCTATAGTTACATTAATGATGTCTAGAGTCTAGATACACGACTTAAAATTATTGAGCTTGCATAAACATGGATGTTTTTTGTATTTAGCTCGAATTACAAGGATGAGAGTGTACTGAGACTGTAGGTAACTGGGTATATAGTCGGACTCTGTCGGAGTAGTTCTTAATATATATATTATAAGATTGGTATAAAATGGCCTAGTATCAAATTGTCACAGTAAAAAAAGTATAATCTATCAGCATTTCTTGAAGAGATGGAAAAAAAATCAACATTTTCTATTGAAGGTGTTGGTTCGGTGTGTTTTTGGTATCAGGATTGCGGTATGAGCTTGAAATAATCCTACCCAATACTTAAATGTTTGGTTCAGGAAAATATGCTAGTGCAATTATGTAAAAGGGGTTTTCTAATAATCATCAATGAGAATGTATTTATATCTTTTCATCATTTAGACTAACCCAAGACTGCCTTACTGATTAGCACCAACGAGAATCAAATTAGATGATTGTATACCATAAATCCTTGATCCTAATACCCAACTTCTTGAGAAGATACGTAGCAAATTGTTTATCAACAATTTTATTTTGGTGTTAGAATGAAAGTAATTCTGCTCATCATCTTAGGATTATTGTTTGTAAACGATAGCTTTGCTTTTATTTCCAGCCACCGTCAATAGTTACAGATGAGGAGTGCACTGCTTGTGATTTCAATCGCCCTGGAAAAACTTGTCTTCGGAAGCTAGAATGGGTTTGGCGTGGAGAAACTTACACAGCAAAGAAAAGGTATATCATCTCACAATGTAGTAATTCATTGAGGAATATCAAATCCCAGGAAGTAAACACTGTTACCTGTATGTTTGTTTGAACCATATCAGTGATTATCGCCATTTGAAGAGGCAAATTGAATCAGAATTGGTGGATAGCATTCATGGGCAATTTTCTAAGTCTTTCCTTGACCTCCCAAAAGCAGAGCAACAGTCTAAGCTAAAGGATCGCCTTAAAAAATACTGTCAAAAGGTATTTTCATTCTGCCTTTTCTGTTAAACCTGTCTTTTCACATATTTTGCTGATATTAGTTTCTGTGCTATCCATAGGCTTATAAGCGGGTTCTTGACAAGCCTGCTACTGAGCTTCGAGAAGCTGGGATCTGTATGAGAGAAAATCCTTTTTATGTTGATACTGTGCGCAGGTAAGAATTGGCAACTTCTTTGTTTTGTTTTATGGTGTAAGCAAGAAGCACTAACAGGATGGCAATTTCCTTGAGGCTTCTACTTTTGAAATCAACTTTCACTAGGGCAAGCTGTTTAGTTGTCATTCAGATTTAGTCACTGTGATAGATCATAACTCACATCTTTTCGGCTTTTAAATTTATTGTTTCTCTTTTCTGTTGCTTAAGCTTCCGAGATAGAAGATACGAATATAAAGGACTTAATAAAGTTTGGAAGGGAAAGTTATCTGAAGCAAAAGCAAGCGGAAATCCTATTAAAATCCAAGAAGCACAGGTATGACTGCTTAGAAAACAGGAGAGTTTTCCTTCAATATTATATTTGAGGCTCCACATATGTGCAGCACTTCCTCAAACGACTTGCTTACAGTATTGTGATGATTGCAGGATATGGTCATTGTATATGATTCTTTGCAGCTTGCTCACAAGTGTATCCTCAATTCCTTCTATGGATATGTCATGCGCAAGTAAGTGTGTGGGTTGCTTTAATCTCTAAATAATTCCTCACTTGCATTATGGTTCATGTATACAGTTATTTTTGCTTGACCCACTTTTTTTTTGTAGGGGTGCAAGATGGTACTCCATGGAAATGGCTGGGGTGGTCACTTACACCGGAGCAAAAATAATTCAAAACGCTCGCTTGTTGGTTGAGAAAATTGGTCGACCACTTGAGCTAGATACAGATGGAATTTGGTGTGCGTTACCTGGGTCATTTCCAGAAAACTTCACCTTCAAAACAATGTAACATTACAGTTTTGCTTCTGCTTACATAACTTTAGAATAGGTCAACTGTTTTTCCATAATGCTACAACCATATGATACTACTCTAAAGTTGGTGTTACTTATAACCAACTCTTTTTTGTTTCACAGAGATGCAAAGAAGAAGCTGACAATATCTTATCCTTGTGTTATGCTTAACGTAGATGTAGCGAGAAATAATACAAATGATCAGTATCAGGTCTGTTGTATTCTCTCTGCTTGTTTGATTCGGAAGTATATATGCTTCATGCTTGTCAAAAGGAATACCTTTTGTCCTCAACTATAGCTCTCTGTTCTGCATGATGTCTAATATCATGTGAAGTCTCTTGATAAGGAAATGACAAGACGTTTATTGTAAGATGTAATGTATATGAAACATTCACAATTAATTTAGACATCTGAAAAAAAATAAGAACTTTTATGTTGGTAATTGAGCAACTTTTAGTCTCTTATTCCATTTCCGTACAGTGCTCTTGAAGAATTACCTTCATTTTTCCCTCAAGTAATTTAGTCATTGTTCTTGGATCTTATTACTATTGTCAACAGACACTGAAAGATCCTGCCAATAGAACATATGCTACTCATAGTGAGTGCTCGATTGAGTTTGAAGTGGATGGGCCTTACAAGGTAATCTGCATTTCTATTTGTTTAATTTTCCTAACTTTGTCATTTGCAAAATCTAGCATAATGCAAATACTTCTATTTTTTTTTTGAGAACACAGGCAATGATAATTCCAGCGTCCAAGGAAGAAGGGATACTAATCAAGAAGCGGTATGCAGTTTTTAATGATGATGGTACGCTTGCAGAGCTTAAAGGTTTTGAGATCAAGCGCAGAGGTGAGCTTAAGCTCATCAAAGTTTTCCAGGTACCGCTGTCTTTTATGCTTTCTGATGATGTTCTTGCTCAAATGTATACTCATGCTCTTTACACATATCTTACTTCTTTTTGCCACTTGGTATATTATTTAGGTAAATTTGATAAATCTGCTACTTATGTGAACGCCTTTTCTCAATTGTATCTATCGAAGGTGTGTTCATACTGTGCTTGGAATGTCATCCAGGCAAACACAGCCATGCTGCATTATAGGCTGTAGTTTTTTTCCCCATCAATGCCAGCTAAGCTTTAATATTTTAAGTTCTTAACTTTATGCTAAGAACCAACTTATCTTGGACAGATTATAGTGCTAAAATGGAGAAATTAAGGGAAGAAGATGAACTTTGATTGATTAATAACTGAAAATATAACAAAATGTAAAGATATTCAAGTTTTTGAGAGGCTTGATTCTCTCCCAATTGAACTCTTAAAAGCTCACCCAAATTTTCATCTATTTTCAATACCCTTTTCACATTCTATGTGGCTCTATGTTTATACTACTCTCGTAACAAACAATCCAACTTATTCCCCAAGCAAACTAAAGAGATAATATCTAAAAACCTTCCACCTTACACTATTAGTTCTTAGCAATTTACTTGTGTTATTGTAACTAATTGTTCTGCATACATCATAAACCATGAACCACATCAAGTCATTGTGATAATTCTTTGTCCCTTGTTTGTCAGCTATATTATTAGTGAAGCTAATGAAGTTATATTGCAATTGATACCTGCTATCTTGATGTTTCAAAACTGTTTGTAGGCTGAGCTCTTTGACAAATATCTGAATGGATCCACTTTAGAAGAATGCTATGCTGCAGTTGCTACTGTTGCTGATCGCTGGCTTGATCTTCTCGATGTATGTTGTACAGTAAAAGAGTGAATATCTAGCTGTATATCATATCTGGGTCTTTAGCTTCCTACCCTTTCAGCTTTTATCTTTTTATTTGGCATGGAGTCTATCCGATGAGCATGCAAACATTTTATGTCAAACAAGATACAAAAGTGATCAGTTTATTGCATTGCACTTTTGTCAGAATCAAGGGAAAGACGTAGCAGACAGTGAGCTGCTACATTATATTTCTGAATCAAGCACAATGAGCAAGTCTTTGGCAGACTATGGTGAACAGAAATCTTGTGCAGTAACCACTGCTAAGCGTCTTGCTGATTTTCTTGGAGATGCGATGGTCAAAGACAAAGGACTTCTTTGTCAGTACATAGTTGCATCTGAGCCGAAGGTGTGACTTGTCAATCATATGATATTTTCTTTAGATTATGCACTCAGTCAGCTATGTATATTCCATGACAAACTTTTCCATGGACAGTGGAGGGTCCTTTGTTGAGCTTCTTTCACCCCTATATAAAAGCAGCTTGTGAGGCGGTCTTAAAATAAGATTTTTTTCATTTTGAGTACCTTAATTTTTTTATTAAAATCTTCTTTGAACATGTGATTCTTAATGTGCTTCTGGATTAAACTGACAGGGAACACCAGTAAGTGAGAGAGCAATTCCTGTTGCAATATTCGAAACTGAACCTGGTATGCTGCTAAATAGAGTCACTTATTTCATGATGGTGAATAGTTGGAAAAATATCTGTTAATGGCTGATGCCTTTGACTACAGAACTTATGAAATTCTACGTGCGGAAATGGTGCAAGATTTCATCGGATGTCGGCATAAGATCCATCATTGATTGGTCTTATTACAAACAACGTCTAAGTTCAGCCATTCAGAAAATTATCACCATTCCAGCTGCAATGCAAAAGGTGCTAATAAGTGATTGTGTGACTGACTGTTCATGAGAATACTTTTGTCACTTCTGAAAGCAAGATCCATTTTCAGGTTGCAAATCCTGTACCTAGGGTGGCTCATCCTGATTGGCTACATAAGAAAGTTCGAGAAAAGGAAGACAAGTTTCGCCAAAAAAAGATAAAGGATATATTTTCTTCTAAGCGGGATGCAATAGCAAAGACTGGTGCTACTTCCAACTTCGTAGATAATGGAATAGATATACACAAAGTTCCGGATTTGGAAGACTTTGGAAACTCAGGTGGAACTGGGGTTGGTAGTAGACCTGTTGTGCATAGCTATGAAGTATATGGTCGACAATCGTTGCAGACAACGGTTTTACCTCACAAAAGTCATCATGAAAGTATAGATACTTATGACAGTAGCAATATTGAAGAAATAGATAAGAGTGAAGACTATGCAGGATGGCTTGAGCAGAAGAAGCGAAAGTGGAAAGAGAACCGAGAGAAAAGGAAGAGACAAAGGTGCTTTTCTTATTTCTTTTAGACTCTTAATGTATTATCAATAGTTTTGCTTTTGCTAATTCCTCTACATTAAGTAAACGAGAGAAAGTGCATTGCCAGTCTCAGTAATCAAGGCTTAAAGAGGATTTCAAGTCAATCTACAGTCTCTCCAACTTGTGCACCAATAGTTTTTTCAAGTCCACCGTGTCCATTATTAGACACTCAATACTAGCGTAATTATTAAAAATTTTCAACTAAATCAAACAAAAAGTACATCAGTAAGAAACTGCAATAAAAATGCAGCAATAAATATAAGCTTCTTTGCACAAGAATGGAAATTGGCTAATGGAATTCCGAAAAGTATAAAAGATATCATCCAAACAAGGACATTCTAGGCAAAACCGAAACCAACAAAACCTGAAGGGAAAGAAATGATAGAGCTAGCAGTGAGATACATTATTTGACGCAGATAAGGCAGGGTAAAGTGATGATTTACAAGACTCAGACAAAAAATTGTTGACAGAGGGATTCCTAATTTAATTGCGCTTAAATTACCAGAGTTTTAGCTAATAAGAAGTTCATGAAGTTCAGTCTAACATGTCATTGTTATGATAGCAGAGTTAAGATCAGGAGAGGAAGCTAGTATGGTGAAGCCAGTTACTAACCATATCTTTTAGATTTATATTTTTAGTGTTACAAGTTTTTTTTTCATATCCGTCGAAAAATTACATATAAAATGGTCTTTAAATAGTTGGCTGCTTGTGAAATGCATTGAGTTTTGGGTACAGTATCTATCAGTTTGATGCTATTGAGGTGACAGGTTGTCTAATGGAAAGGCATCAAAACAAGCTACTGGTGTTTCTGAGTTACACCAGACTTTGACTAATCAGAAAAAAAATGTGGGAAAAACTGGAGTTACTTCATACTTCAAAAGGCAAGAATTATCCCTCACAAGTAGCTATTGGCAGGTAAAATTATTTTTTGGTTCTTTCTTGGTTCTTGTGTTTAATGTACTGCTCTCCTGTTCTATGAATTCTTGACTCCATTTCCTTTCAGGTTTTGCAGCTTGTCCCAAGTGATTCTCCTGGTCAATATTTCGCTTGGGTTATTGTGGATGGTAGCATGCTTAAGATTCCAGTCATTGTTCCTAGAGTATTCTATCTCAACTCTAAAGCTCCAATAACTGAAGAATTTCCTGGAAAATGTGTTAACAAGATTCTTCCTCATGGACACCGCAGCTACAACTTGATTGAGGTACCCAAATTGCAATGACATTTTTGGCTAATCAATGAAGATCTAGGATTTATTTACAGTTTTCTTCTTTCCTACTATAGATTGTAATTGACGAGACAGAATTTAGAGAAGAAAGCAAAAGACTTATGGCTCATCTTGCAGATCCCGAAGTTGAGGTCTGATTGTTCAGCCCCTTGATGTCCTCATTCGTTTCAGTTATTTAGTTTTGTATTGTCAATTTTGTAAGCTGTTACTAAAGTAAAATTATATGTTAGTTTTTGATCTGGTTTCTGTGAAGCAGAAATATTTTTATAAGCATGTTTTGTGTTTCTCTATGTAGTGTGTTAGTCACTGTATGTCTGGATGTGTCTGGATGTTTGATCAACTTCAATCTTTTTGTGATTTTTTCTTTTTATTCCGCCTCTTGGAATTTTGTCTAAGCAGGTTTTATGTTTCATCTTTAGTCTTTCTATTTGTTATGTGAAGCTAGTAAGAGGTGATTTATTTCTAATCAACTTTAAACTGAGCTTCCTTTTTGAACTCTTTATTTTACATGTTAAATAGTCACCATTGCAGCTTCAAGTGAGTGTGCTGTTACTACATCTATTTGGCAACCCTTTCCAGTTTAAAGTTAGTCAGGCATCAGAAGCTCTTAAATTAATTTTTTCTGGTTAGCTGATGATCAAGATTTCAAAAGCGTCAAAATGTGAATGATGGACTATAGTCCTAGTTTTCTTGACTGGTTAGCGCAGATGCAGTAGAAAGCTTGAAGACAGTAGTTCGAAACCTAATTGTTACTTATCAGAAATCTGAATGTTTTATTTAGCAAAATTCTCATTCATGTAGCTGATAAAATGATCTAGTTGATTAGCAGATTTTAACATAAATTTGGCTGGATTCTGGTCCTTACATGATTGATTGCTGAGGTTTCTTTTGCTCAAAGTTTCATTAATACAATCTATATTATAGGGCATATATGAAACCAAGGTGCCACCAGAATATAATGCTGTCCTTCAGATTGGTTGTGTCTGCAAAGTAGATAAAGCAGCAAAAAAACGAAACGCTCAAGCTGTCTGGAGTCTAAATGAACTGCAGATGAAAACCACGACGGAGTGTCGTTATCTGGACAATTCCCTCTCTTTCTTTTACTTGTATCACAGGTAGATAATTCCAGCTCATATAAATTTATTGGTTGCTTGTGGGGTTATTTGATAGAAGACTTTTGCTGACTTGTAATCAATGTTGTTATTCTTGTGTAATTTTTGAATGTTAACAATCACCATCTAGGCATTTATTTGAATGTTTTTCAGAATCTTCAAGATCTGTGAGCATTCATCATGAGATAATTTGATGAAGAAGCATTAAATAGATTTCATGGTATTCTTGTGTTGGTTAACCGGTTATCATTCACCTGTTAATATTGTAAATTCACTCCATGATGTTTATGTTCTCTTACGAGTAATGACTGCATATAATGTGGTCCTTATGTGCTCGCTAGAGCCACCCAATGTGAAAAAGAGGTGTTTGCATTTTCTGCTAATTGATTCCAGTTGGCATGCAGAAGATGGAAATCCCTACTTTCCCAGGATATAGATCTTTAGCTAATATAAAGTTTGCCAACTTGAGCACCCCCCACTTCTCTTTCGGAGAAATTGTGGAGCTGGGGAGACTGTGAGTCTAAAGCTAAATTCCAAACAGATTGTGGGAAGAAAGATATGAGATGCTTCATGCTTGTGGGAATCAGATTTATGTCTTAGCATCTCATCATGAGACTCCTTTTCCTTCTTTATTTCTCACACTTTAGTTTCATAGCAAGATAGAAAGGAAAGGAAAGAGGAGAAAGGGGAAGGGAAAGAAAGGAGGGGGGGGAGGTAGAGCTCTCTCTAAATCTGAAGAAATGGTGTTCAATAAAGATGGAGGGAAAATGGATTCCTCCCTCTCCTCCCATGGTGTCAAAACAAGGCTGCATTGTATCGTATCGCTCGCATCGTAAGGTTTTCATATCCACCGAACCAATATCACCCGCATTGTAAAGGCGTAATAAAACAAATTATTTCTTTTCTATACACATGTTTATAGTCTTCAACAAACACATGGACACCTCCATAGTTTTTTTTTTCTTTTCTATACACATGTTTATAGTCTTCAATTCTCATGGATTAATGTAATGTCCCTTTCTCTCTGTTATTACCGTCTGTCTTTTAATTTATTCTCTTATTAGCCATTCTAATATCAATTATGTACCTATTTTCATAAGCAAACATGCAATTGTGTGTTAAAAAATAATCTGACAAATATTCAATTTGGAACTTTCAGTTGCTGTGAAGGACGAGCAGTATATGGTGGATATTTCCCTGCATCTAACATGATTTCTTTTGTTGTGGTGGATCCTCATCATAACAGAAGTTTGAATCCCACTAACATTAAGAGATTTTATCATGAAGCTTGCCAAGCTTTATCTGTGGAACCTTCAGTTTCTCAGGGTGTTATATCATACAAGGCAAGTTGGATAACTATTATATATAAAATTTGTAGTGAAACTTCTTCTGTATATCATTACACTAATGTTCATTATGTACTCTGAAATTTAGGTGGACTATGTTGTTCAAAATGATGAAGCTGAAAAAATCATGCAGAAAACAATAAGTGGACACAGGTCTTACTTCCAATCCTTTTCTTTTTTTTTCCTATAAAAGTAAGCATTTAATATCAATGAAGCTCAAGTACAAAGGAATGACTACGAGGCCATAGCCCAAATAACCACCCTTAAAACCATTAACAACCAAAACAGACCACCTTAACAGTTATCAAACCAATCCCTATCAACCTGAGACATTTTCTTAGGCAAAATAGATCTAACCCTCAGGTTTACATTCTCCTTGATTTGTCTCACAGTGCTACTGACTGACATAATTTTGCACTCCCAAAACCCTATTTCCGTACCCTCCACACCTCAGACAAGGTGGCATTGACAGCGGCAAAAGCTACTTGCATCCTGAAATCTGATGCTCTGCGCCTAGCAATAAACCTGTAAATGATGGAAGATTGCACACTTGGGCAAGAGATATGAAGCCAACTCTTAATTAAATTTATACATTCACAACTATAACGGCATTCAAAAGATAGATGAAGGTTGGTCTCAGGTTGCGAAGCACATGTAGTACACATATCCTCCGTACTAACCCCTCTTGCCTTAAGGAGATATTTAGTACTCAACCTTCCATGCTCATTAAGCCAACAGATCAATCTATGCTTTGGTATGCTGAGTCTACACCATACCCACTTTTGCCACGGCACACTTTCAAAAGGGCCTCTCAACCATTTATAGCCTGTACTCACTGTATAAAACCCTCTCAGATGTTCAATCCAAGAGTTGTCGCGATAACCAGGAGCCACACGAGTTCTAACTTTGCACAAAGTCCTCCAGTACCAACTAGCAGACAAAGGTGGAGAATACTCCCACCAATCCTTTTCCTAGTGATCGTCGAGTTACTATATTTATGTATCTAACAGTGTGACTGATACTTGGATCTTGCAAGCTTGGTTCAAGACTATCTTCGTTAAACCTATTGATGCACACCAAAACATTAGGAACATATGGATACTTTCATACTATTCCCCCCCATTCTGCATTACTCTTTACACTTCCATTTTATCCATCCCACATTACTATTTGCACTTTATGTTTGGACATCGCACACTATTATCTGAATATTTTGTTACTTTTCAACCATGGCCCACCTATCTTCTCCAAATAAAAAAAATACTTCACTAACTCATGTCACATCACATTACATCTACCACCTCAATATATTTACAACTAATCTATCATGGTTCAAAGTGTGAAAGGAGACAGTTTTGGTGGGAAGGAAGTTTTGGAGATATATGACCATATGTAGGGATTTGAAACAAAAAGTAGCAAGGAGGGATCTACTTAAGAGGATGTATGAGGGCAAGAGAGGCAAAAAAATTACGAAAATGGAAAGTTCCCAACTGAACGAAAAAATTATGAACCTCGTGATAATACATTTGTTCTCCACATATAGATGCACATTTCTTTGAGTTATGTGTACCTCAACATTCTTTTCACGACTTTGTTTTCTTTTTAATATGCAGGCCGCACAATCACAGACCCGGACTGGCTGTTATTGAGTGTCCAAATGTTTCTCTTTTGAAGTCAGGTATACAAGCATTAAATGATCTCCCATGTGTGACCATCCCTGCCAATGCTCGTGATTGTCACTATCCGGTACCACTATCTTAATTTAATCTTTCTTTAATATTCATATATAGCTTTTTATAGATGGTGACTAGTATCTTGGTGCATGCAGGCTCTTGGGTGGCAAACTGTGGCTGCAAAAGTTGCAGTGCAGCGATGCGCAGCATCATCGCAATGGCTAAATGAGAGGATTTCTCTCTCAAGATATGCACATGCAAGTGCTGAAAGATTAATGCTGGAGCTTTTACTCACATCTAAACTGTTCCATTTCTGAACCGTAATCTTTTCTTGTCATGCAGGTGCCCCTGGGGAACCTTGAACTTGACTGGATTATATACACTATAGATATGTTCTTCTCAAGAGCATTACGTGATCACCAACAGGTACAATGTTTTTGCTTGATTTAATATATCTCTACTCAAGGACATAATTAAAGTATGGACTACCTAATCTTGAGGGTTTTTAGTGCCAATGAGTCTTCTTGCTACTGGCATGAATTCCCCACCAGAAGCTCTTAGGTGGTAGATTGGTGGCCTGTCTTAAGTTGGTGAATTATAGGGTCTACAGGCCTTTTAGAAAGAAATGAAACGAAAAATACCAGAAGGCAGCCAGAAATTCTTGTGGGATTGCAAATTGGCAATGAAATGCACTATCCAATATTTCATGATTGTTTTTTTATCTGTCTTTAGGTACTTTGGATTTCTAATGATGGTCTTCCGGATCTTGGCGGCTTCAGTGAAGAGGACTCATGCTTTGTTGATGAGGTGTGAATCCCTGATCAAACTAGTGCATCTGTACTGATCAAATAAGCTTGTTTTAGTTTTTTAGGCTGTAGTGTTATAGGTTGCTCCTCCATCCTTTTTTCTGTAATATAAAATGAGATTTCCACGTTCTTTTTCTTGTCTTATTGAGTTATTGTGCATATGGACGTGTGTGCATTCAGGAACTTGTGCTTTCTTTTTAGAGCTTTAAAAGAACTAACAGACTACATGGAGTACTAGTTCTGTATCTTACACAACTCTTCCAATTTGATGCTTTACAGGTCCATCAACCTGTTGTGATATACCCTGGAGCATACAGAAAGGTTTCCGTGGAGCTAAAGGTTGAGAGGAATTGCACCCTTACTGCTAATCTAATGTTGTGCTCTAGATATGGATTAGTATAATGTGTTTTTTCTCTGCAGATCCATCACTTGGCTGTCAATGCTCTATTGAAGAGCAGCCTTATCAATGAAATAGAGGGCACTGGTTTACATGGTTTTGAGCAAGATACAGACTCTGATCTAGGCACATCCAGTGAGCAATACAGCTTTGATGAGGGCACCTCCTGTGGACCTGCATTTCGGGTCCTGAAACAACTAGTTCAAAGATGCTTGCAAGATGCAATCACATCAGGAAATGTATTTGCTGATGCAATATTACAACATCTTTATCGGTGGCTTTGCAGGTTGGTATATTTGATGTTTCTAGATATCTCCCGTTTGCTATACTGTGAAGATTACATTAATAATCTGATTTTCTTTCTTATTTTAGCCCACAATCGAAGCTTCATGATCCAGCTATATATAGAATGCTGTGCAAGGTAATAGCTTCTTTCTACACTATACAAAGCTGCATGGAAAGGAAAAGTGTTCTGTCAGATATTTGTAATTGTTTAAAGACAAAATGCTTCATCATTGACACATCATTGCCTTATTTACTTGATTCTGATATTTAATTCATGTACACAAGCAGTAATTACTTGGGGCATCTTTTACTGCAAATATATATGTGGCAATCTTGTAGTGAACACTTTCTTTCATTTTCTCCTAACTAAACACAATACTAATATCAATTGATTATGTTCACAGGTGATGCAAAAGGTGTTTGCATTACTTTTGGCAGAGTTCCGCAAATTGGGAGCTACGGTCATTTTTGCAAATTTTTCCAAGGTTATCTTAGACACTGGAAAAGCTGACTTAGCTGCAGCAAGAGCTTACTGTGATAGTGTGCTTAAAGCACTACAGACAAGGTAATACATCTGCATGATGTTTGTTTCATCATGACATGAATTTCTGCTAATTAACTAGCTGCTCTCTGTAGGGACTTATTTGAGTGGATTGAGATTGAATCACTGCACTTCTGGCACTCTTTGCTTTTTATGGACCAGGTTTGTTCTTCTCTTGTAACTAGTTGCTAGTTGTTACACACACAGTATAAAAATATTCCTTTTGTTAAAGTTAAAAGAGTCTGATCTCTGAACTCGCATAGTTATGTGCTGTTTCTGGGCCGAGTTCTGGATGGATTATAGTCTAAAAATTAACAAATCAGCCTCTGGGTTACCGCAGATACTAGTTTCTAACAGTGTGCTTGGATGAGGAGATCTGGAGGGAGGGGATAGTGAGGGATAAAATTTCCTTCTTTAGGATTGAGAATTGGGGAAGAAAAGGAAAGGGAAGGAAATTGGAGGTATCTATTTCCTTCCCTTGCTCTAATAAATGAGATCCTTCTTATATTAAATTTTATTTGAAAGAGCCAAGTATATTGCCTTCCCTCCCTCCCCTCCCTTTCCCTCTGTGACTGCTAGCTACAATAGAAAGTGAAATGTGTTCGGAGGCTTTTTGGGTACTTGAGAAATCCCTAAAACGGTTTGTTATGAATGCTAATTCAAATCAGAATTTGTTTAAGCTCTCTTCTGTCAAAGAGGAACAGATTTTCTGAAGAAATATTTCAAATAATTTTATATCTCGTTGTGATGAAATGTAAAAGTAAATAAGTTCGATGCACCAAAATGTTGAGTGTATGATGTTATCTCTTATTTGGATCACCAAGAATAAGGAACTACAATGAAAACAATACACTATTTTTATGCCTGGGTTTAATTTTCTAAGTTTCCTTCTATATGCCAGTACAATTATGGAGGGATACAGGCCAAAGACCATGATGAATCTTCTGCCAGCATTTCTGCGTCCTCTCGCGGATGCTTACCTGGTGATCTTCAAGTGGACATTGTGTCCAGTTGGAATATTGCTGAACACTTGCCAAAGAGTTCTCAAGTAAGCGTTTTCCTTCCTCAATAATTTATCATAGAAGGGAAAATATTGCAAAATTAGTCTTTATTAGTTGTTATTTAATAGTATAGGAAATTACTATGGCACACTTAAAATTATAAATATCCATTCCGAGCTCAAAAATCTTCGTGGAATACAGGGTGCCCTGAGTGCAACTACCATTACACACATTAAAATTTCCTCTTAATGCCATAATACTCCAGTGGTTGTCCAAATACCTAAATAGTCTGACTGTAATTAAGCAAGCTTTTGAAAACTGGATGCACCAAATTCATTACAATGTGGGTCCATTTACTCGTTTCCAACAGAATCAATCAGTGATCTCATGACTATCAAATTTCGTAGTACATAGCAGCTTATGGTATCATGATACTTCAGTTCTGTAAATATGAGTTAGCATATCAATTCTGTGGAAGTTTTAGTTTTATCTGTCCAAATGAAAACCCTCCCCAACATACCCTGAACAAAAAATAAAAGCCTTCATTTAACCATCTGCAATTTCAATAGAAATCTATTCATTTTAAAAAATGGACAGGAATAATCCCACCTTTTGCTCATCCGCCGAAAATAATCTCACCTTTTGCTCATCCGCCGAAAATAATCCCACCTTTGGATTATTCTAGAATAATCCCACCTTTCTACCCTATCTGCTCATTTTGGTCCTTGACCAAAGAAATTGGTGACCGGTAGAAAACCCACGACCACCACGACCCACCAATTTCTCCCCATTACCACCACTACTGCCAACAACCCTATTTCGCCCCCCATTACCACCACTGTCAACAACCCCATTTCGCCCCAACACCACCATCAGACCTCTGCAGAACCTTCCCCACCACCCACTTCAAGATTCCGTCAATGTGCTTGGATGATTTTGGAAGAGCGGCAGAAAGGAGAGGAGAGAGAAAGGGGGATTAAACCTGCCACCTCCAAGAAAAGGAGAGGAGAGAGAAAGGAGGGGGAGATTACACCAGTCCAAAACTGGCAGCGTAGTACGTGGCGTGGGCGGAGTACCAGTCGGAGTGGAGGGAGGAGGAGAGAGGGGGGGGATGGTGGGGCAGGTGGCGCCGGGCTCGCGGTAGATCGGAAATGGTGGTGAAAAGGGTTTGAGTTGTTCTCTAACCTATTCAACCGGTTACCAATCATGGGGACCAAAATAAGCAGATAGGGTAGAAAGGTGGGATTAGGGGTGTTAACGACCCGAACCGAGACCGAACAGGCTCAGGCTCGGCTCGACAATGGTTCAGATTAAGCTCGGCTCGAGCTCAAAGCTCGCCGAGCCTAATAATTGAGGCTCGGCTCGAGCTCGAAAGAACCAAAGCATAGCTCGGCTCGAGGCTCGGCTCGATAACTTGGTATTTTAAATATTAAAATAACGTTCAACGGCCCAATGGACCATTGTCAAACTCTTGTTCAGTATGGATGTCAAAGAGTGATCTTTAGTTAATAGGCTAAGCCCAACATCCAGATAATTTTTTCCTCTCTACTCGCTCTTTAATAGAGCAGCTCCAACAGCAATCTTCCTTCCTTGTCGATGTGGGATCTAATCCCAACTAACCCGTTGCACTGTTAGTGCATGTGTTGCACCGAAATGATGAAATAGGCGATGTGGGATTAATCCCCTAGCACTTTTATTGTATGTGTTGCCATGTTGCACCGAATAAGATGAGACATGCAGTAGCAGTACATAGGAATTTTGCCGCCAGGTGTAGGCTCTATATATATAAAATAAAAGTTGATTGCATTAGTGAACAAATGAAAATTTTTGTATAAGTTGCAGTCCAATATATACAAGTGCAACATTAAAGAATAGTCCACTATACAAATACATGTTTTTTAATATAAACTTTATAGGAAAAATAAGGTTGTTATCTATTTTCTCTATCGATGTGGGACAATATTATTTTACCTACAAACTATCTAAAATGTTTTCGAGCTTGCTCACGAACTTTCGAGCCGAACTTATGGAGGCTCAGGCTCGGCTCAATAAGGTCTCGAGCCGATCCGAACTCGAGCCGAGCTTTGACCGAGCTTTGACCGAGCCGAGCTCGAACAGTTTGCGAGCCACCCTGGCTCATTAACACCCCTAGGTGGGATTATTATGGAATAATGCAAAGGTGGGATAATTTTCAGCGGATGAGCAAAAGGTGGGATTATTCCTGTCCATTTTTCCTTACTTTAACCACATTATTTTACTTATGTATTAAAACAAAAGCAATCATATAAAATGTTATTGGATGTGTCTTAATGAAAATTTTCATTGTATAAACTTTTTATACTTTTTACTAATGCATAATTAGATATATAAATAGTCAAAGTTGTGCGTTGAGAACCATTAAAGTCAAACTGTTGCACTTACTAGAAACAGAGGAAGTATAATTTTTGTAACTTTTTGTGCAAGAAATTTTCTAAATCAGGTTCATAAGTCTTGATTTCTGTGACTTGCATGACAGGACCAATTTGTTGTGATGGTCTCTGAGTTCATGTATAAACCATGGGAGTATGCTTTGAATCATGTTGCAAGTGATGCATTTGATGAAGATGGTGACTTATGCACACCGTCAATTACAATTCCTCTTGCTGAGAAGTTCGAGTCACATCTGACTGGATATCTCAAAGATCAGGTTTGAATCGAATACTTAGTCTTATTTAGGTAAAGTTTTTGTTGCTGTGTTAAAAACTTAAAATTATGAAGAATGTTTTATACTGCAGATCAGCTCTTATTTCTCCGATAAACTTTTTATGATTGTTCGTGAGATCATTCATCATTCAAAAGGAATGAAGAGGCCTCAAGACGATGATGAATTGTTACAAGTGGACCATCAGCTAAGCGGTAATGTTCAAACAGGGGATGCTGCATTGGAATTTATCAAACATGTCTGTGCTGTGTTGGCTTTGGACCAAAATGTTCAACATGATGTCCTGGTAAGACTGTTTATATTGGCTGTAAACCCAGTGCTACTAGATGATATTCATGGCCCAACCCCTGTAGTTTATGTGTGACAGAAAACCTGAAGCAATCAGTAGATTGTGAATTGATTGTCAGCTGTTTGTGGGAGCTGTATAATCTTTGGCACTTTGTTACAGTCAGTATACTAGAAGAGTCTTATGGTGACATATCTGACCTATGTGCTGTTGTGAGCTGTGACCATTTTCTTTACTTTAAGATTGAACTTTTATAAGCTACAGTAATCTCTTTTGTTCTCTCCATCAGCTTCACAAGTGTTTGCTGTTTGCTGACTTTTTCATAATTTGTTAGATTGTTGTTTTTGTTTTCCATATGTTAAATAGCGTATTTTGCCCCTCTGGTGTGGTAATTATTAATGATGTTCAAATCTGTTTAGTTGTTTTTTGTGATTTGTCCATTTTTCTCTACATCCCAAACATCTGGAGAACCGTGAGATTTAGGGAGAAAGAGGAACTCTAGTTGAAAGTGCACTATTTTTTTTTTTTGTGTACATCTTTGCGATGGGTTCATAATGGTAATGGGTGGTTGTGTTTCTTTTTTTTTTTCCTTCCGAAGTTGCTTGGATGAAACACCTTTTTGTTGTTTCTTTATTATTATATGCTCTTAGATGGCTGCAGCTGTGGATAATCATAATCTGGTTTTAGCTTCATTAGAGATTTCACAAATACTCTCTATTAACAAATAAAGAAGTAACCCTTGCTTTTACGAGAAAATGGTCTTACGTTGGATATTTCTAAAGAGGATCACTTGACATTTAGCCGATATGAACGGGAGGGAACTATATGACAATTAAACATAAAGCTAATTCATCTTGAGATGTTACGGCAATGTCTCTGTATCCTTGCCTCTAAACATCATGATAATGTCTTGGTTGCATGAGTTCTATGTTCTTATTTAGAAGCCTCTGTACCTAGTAGGACATGTTGAAGTGTAATGACCTTTTTTTCCCCTCTTTTATGTGCATGCTGCAGGTCATGAGAAGGAATTTGTTAAGATTAATACGTGTAAGAGAGTTCGCTCCAGAAGCAGAATTTTCTCCTTCACCATCATCTTTTATATTGCCAAATATAATCTGCAGGTAAATTTATATAGAAACCCCTACCTTTCTCCTCCTCCCTCAGAATCTTGGAAAATAGATTACTGTGAGGCTTCCTACTGATAAAGCAAATATATGATTGCTTGCTGGTTGGATTGCTATGGGAAGTTCATCCCTTTCCAGTGACAACCTAATAAAGCTAGGACTTGGAAGAGTAGAGAATTGAAGGAAGGAAAGCTCTCAATAAAATTGCCAAATTGCGTGTTTATATTAGCCCCTCTTTTCCCATCTTTATCTTATTGTTTTCTTGTTGGTTGAAGTAAAGAGAAAAGAATAGAGGGAAGAAAGCATATTAGAAGCCTAGAAGGTACCTAATTGGTTTTTCTGCTGTGAATCGGTTGTCAGAGTTTATGCCATAGTTGGTAGTAAAGTTCACGTACACTTGGTAATCCTTTTCATGTTCCACTTTGGGGTTGAAATTCTTGCATTAGACTGCTTTTGTGACATGCTTGCATTTCGTCTGTACTCCAATTACCATCAACAGTATCACGCCAGGAAAAATTTTCTGCTGACCTAGAATTTATCCACGAAACTTGTCATTGCATACAAACTTCCTAGAATACTTCTTCCATTTTCTAAGTCTTGCTTCATAAAGGGTTGAACATGCATTTCAAGGAAGAGATTAGTCAAGGCAAATGGACAAATTAGTTAACATAATTTAATCTTGATAACTCACACCTTCCCTTGAACTGCTGCTTAATTATTTTAGTCTATTTGTCCGTTTACTTTCTCTTGTTTCTTCCTGAAACCTCGTGCCCAGTCTAGATGATGCAATTAATTCGGAGTTGAGGAAGTTTGCTAATATTTTGTTAATAATGTTCTTTGTGTATTGTCTCTGTTTTAAAAAATTCAAGTGACCACTGTGAAGTAGGTGTTGATCGGTTGACATAGCAAACCAAATCTTAGGTAGCGCTGGTTATATCTGTTAGTTTGCTAATGCATCTAGCTCTGTGTTTGAGGGCTTTAGTTATTTGTATGATGCTTACACCTATTCACTGTGACTAAAGGAAAAGTTTAGTGGCCGAGCTGCTCCTTCCTCTCTAGGTGTTGAGTTTTTTTCGTTTTCATCAAGAGTTTGTTTCAATCGGTATTGAATTTGGTGTTACATAACCCTTGAAACTTATACTAGCAACTCTGTATTTTCCAGAATGATGAATGTTTCATTCTATATTAATTGGTCCAGTTGAGTAGACATTTCTCTTTTACCTGTATGGCATTTAAAATACTATTGTTAGAGATAAAGTAGGATAGTAAAACAACTATTTAATAGTTTCGTCAGTTCTGTACTATAAATTATTTTTTTGGATGGCAATGTAAGGATCCGTGCACATCAACTTATCTTGACTTGTCTCAACTCTCAAGACAAAATAAGTTCAGATATGCTTAAATAACATAATTTTTGACAAAACCAGTTAAAGTGAACATGTAACTATTATCTATTATGTGTGCGTAATACAAAGTCACTTATTGTACAATGGACTAATAAAGTGTACTTGAACAGCTATTGCAATGATGTTCGAGACCTCGACCTGGGAAGGGATCCATCATTACTGACGCAGGAGTGGCGATGTACAGTGCCACATTGCGGGCAGCCTTACAATAGAGAGATGATGGAAAACTCTCTTCTTCAAATTGTGAGGCAGCGAGAACGCCTATATCATCTACAAGACTTGGTATGTGTCAAGTGTCATATGGTGAAAGATAGTCACTTGACTGAGCAATGCAAATGTGCCGGTGCATTCAAGTGTCTGGAAGACGCATCTGAATTCCGCAGAAAAATGCAAGTTTTCTACAAAATAGCAGTAAAACAAAATTTTCAGCTTTTGAAAGAATGTATATCTTGGATTCTAGAAATTAGATAATCCAATGTATCTATTTTTACTAGAAGAGGTTATTGATTGTATGTATATATATTGCAATGTAGTTATGTACATAGCTATTTTTATATATGTATAAAAAAATGTGCAAGTATTATTATTTTTACTTAGGTTCCTTAGGACTCTTGGTCATTCGATTCATGAGGCAGAAAGCCTTTTCTTTTACCACTTTGTAAGTTGTTACATAAAAGTCCTAAATCTAAAGATGAAATCATCTTTTTCCATGCTCCTTTTATTCCTCTTTAATTTGTCCCATGTACCTTTCTGGAATGTTTAAGTTTTTTTGCATACTAAAGGTAATGATGGGGGATCACTGTATTACTCTTTTTCTTCCAGGTTTTTTTTCTTTCATCTATTGCACGCAACCCAAAATTTTTAAAAGCAACCACATTTCAATAGTGCAAAAGAGTGCATGTATAAAACAGGCGCTTAGCAAGGCAGGAACATGTATTTACTGTTGCATGTATGTAATTGAGCCTAAACAATACCAAAAATGTGGTGGAGTAAAATGAACTTGAAAGGTGAACCTAGCACAAATGTGAATGATCAAATAATGCACTGGGTTAAATACCACAATTAATCTAAAGGAAAAGGTAAAAAAGATGTCATGAATTAAGCTAAAAAATACATTTGCATTTGAACCTATTTCTACCGCTTATCGTGATGATGCACCTTGAAGCGAAATGTAGTGTCACCCATCTTGCTCGACTTCACTTCGCTTTTTCCAGAAAAACCATCTTGTGGTTGATGGAATCTTAGTTTGCTCATCTAGCTTTCTCTGTTCAATTCCTTCCTTTGAGGACTCCAAGTCTCCAACCTTTTCCTGTGTATCATTCCAAAGACAACATATTGTAAGCAAGGAAATCGGATAGCCATCTTCACACAGGGACCCCTTTACATGAATAGATGATAATTAAATTGAGAGTTGTGATGATGACAGAGAAGTTTAAAAATTTCAGCAAGGCCAATAATAAGCTCGAGTGATGTCTGCCTGTCTCTTAACATTCATTAGACATCGTCGTTACAATATCTTTCTCGAGTCTGATAACGAACACGGTGCATGAAGATGTTTACATGGACATATCAACCATTTCCAGGGTGGGGATAAGGGTGGGTCGGGATAGGAAGAAGACATGATTATGTAGTACTTTAGACATTCTACACTAACCATGGGATGGATCACAGACTGCTTTCCCGGAGTCTGAGCTTCGAACGCCACGAGATGCCTCCTAAGGACATGGGAGGTCATTACAAAGGAATCATGTGGCTTGGAACGAATATGTGGATATCCTTCCGTTCATTTTGAGTTAATTTTAGGTTTCATGACAAATGAACAATAAGGGTGTTAGATCCTTTTCGACGCAACGCAAATGATGCCAAACACCAGGACAATGTTACAAGTGATAACGGCACTCCCAGGAATGTTTCGGCAGAAAATTATGATTGAGCCTCGATAAGTCCAAAAACACTCCAAAAACAACAAAAATTGAAGAATATAATACAAGCCTTCTAGGGACATGCGATGTCATTGGATAGAAGTCAATAGGCTTGGAACGAATATATGGATGCATTTACGTTCATTTTGAGGCAATTTTGGGTTTCACGAGAAATGAACAAACGTGGTGTTTAGAGGCTTTTCGAGGCAAGGCAAATGGTGCCAGGTACCCACACAACGTTACAAGTCAAGTCGCCTTTCCTAGGAATGTTTGGGGAAAAAAATGACAAGACTCGAAAAGGTCCAAATATGTCCAAAAAACAGCCAAAATTGAAGGTTATAATACACGCTTTAGGACTTTCTCGGGTTCCGATCTCCGAACGCCACGGGATGCCTCCTAGGGACATGGAAGGTCATTGGAAAGTAGTCATGTGGCTTGAAACGAATATGTGGATGCCTTTTCGTTCATTTCGAGACAGTTTTAGGTTTCACGAGAAATGAGCAAATGGGGTGTTTAGAGGCTTTGCGAGGCAACACAAATGACGCCAAGCACTCGCGTAACGTAACATGCCACATCGGCTTTCTTAGGAACGTTTTGGGAGAAAATATGACCAGGCTCGGAAAAGTAAAAAAATGTCTCAAAAACTAGCCAAAATTGAAGGTTATAATACACGCTTTTGGACTATCTCGGAGTCCGAGCTCCGAACGCCACGAGATACATCCTAGGGACATGAGAGATCATTTGAAAGGAGTCATGTGGCTTGGAACAAATATTTAGATGCCTTTATGATCATTTCGAGGCAATTTTGTGTTCCACGAGAAATGAACAAATGGGGTGTTTGGAGGCTTTTCAAGGCAACACAAATGGTGCCAAGCACCCGCGTAACGTAACATGTCATATTGGCTTTCCTAGAAACGCTTCGGGAGAAAATATGACCAGGCCTAGAAAAATAAAAAAATGTCTCAAAAACAGCCAAAACTGAAGGTTATAATACACGCTTTCGGACTTTCCCGGGGCCCTAGCTCCGAATGCTACGGGATTTCTCCTAGGGGTTGGGAGGTCATTTGAAAGTAGTCATGTGGCTCAGAACGAATATGTGGATGCCTTTTTGTTCATTTCGAGACAGTTTTAAGTTTCACGAGAAATGAACAAATCGGGTGTTTAGAGGATTTCAAGCCAATACAAATAGTGCCAAACACCCGCGCAACCATACAAGTCATGTTGGCTTTTCTAGGAACGTTTCGGGAGAAAATATGAACAGGCCCGGAAAAGTCAAAAAATATCTCAGAAACTGCCAAAATTGAAGGTTATTATACACGCTTTCGAACTTTCTCGGGGTCCAAGCGCCGAACGCCACGAGATGCCTCCTAGGGGTTGGGAGGTCATTGGAAAATTGTCATGTGGCTTGGAACGAATATGTGGATGTCTTTTCGTTCATTTCGAGACAGTTTTAGGTTTCACGAGAAATGAACAAATGGGGTGTTTAGAGACTTTTCAAGGCAACACAAATGGTGCCAAGCAGCCGCACACCTAACATATCACGTCGGCTTTCCTAGGAACGTTTCGGGAGAAAATATGACCAGACCCGGAAAAATTGAAAAATGTCTCAAAAACAGCCAAAATTGAAGGTTATAATACACGTTTCCGGAATTTTCCGGGGCCCGAGCTCCGAACGCCACGGGATGCCTCCTAGGGGTTGGAAAGTCATTGGAAATTTGTCATGTGTCTTGGAACGAATATGTGGATGTGTTTTATTTCATTTCGAGACAGTTTTAGGTTTCACGAGAAATGAACAAATGGGGTGTTTAGAAGCTTTTCGAGGCAACACAAATGGTGCCAAGCACCCGCGCAACGTAACATATCACGTCGGCTTTCCTAGGAACGTTTCGAGAGAAAATATGACCATGCCCGAAAAAATCAAAAAATGTCTCAAAAACAACAAAAATTGAAGGTTATAATACACGTTTTCGGGGATCGAGCTCCGAACGCCACAATATGCCTCCTAGGGGTTGGGAGGTCATTGGAAAATAGTCATCTGGCTTGGAACGAATATGTGGATGTATTTTCGTTCATTTCGAGAGAGTTTTAGATTTCACGAGAAATGAACAAATGTGGTGTTTAAAGGCTTTTCGAGGCAACACAAATGGTGCCAAACACCCGCGCAACGTAACATATCACGCTGGCTTTCTTAGGAACGTTTCGGGAGAAAATATGACCAGGCCCAGAACAACCAAAATTATATATCTCAAAAACAGCCAAAATTTAAGGTTCTAATACACGCTTTAGGACTTTCTAGGGGTCCGAGCTCGGAACGCCACGAGATGCATCCTAGGGACATGAGAGATCATTGGAATGGAGCCATGTGGTTTGGAACAAATATTTAGATGCCTTTACGATCATTTCGATGCAATTTAGGTTTCACGAGAAATGAACAAATGGGGTGTTTAGAGGGTTTTCAAGGCAACAAAAATTGTGGGAAGCACCCGCGCAACCTAACATATTACGTCGGCTTTCCTAGGAACGTTTCGGGAGAAAATATGACCAAGCCTGAAAAAATAAAAAAATGTCTCAAAAACAGCCAAAATTGAAGGTTATAATACACGCTTTCGGACTTTTCCGAGGATCGAGCAACGAACGCCACGGGATGCCTCCTAGGGGTTGGGAGGTCATTGGAAAATTGTTACGTGGCTTGGAACGAATATGTGGATGTCTTTTCGTTCATTTCGAGACAGTTTTAGGTTTCACGAGAAAAGAACAAATGGGGTGTCTAGAGGGTTTTGAAGTCAACACAAATGGTGCCAAGCAGCCGCACAACCTAACATATCACGTCGGCTTTCCTAGGAACGTTTCGGGAGAAAATATGACCAGACCCGGAAAAATAAAAAAATATCTCAAAAACAACCAAAATTGAAGGTTATAATACACGTTTTCGGAATTTTCCGGGGCCCGAGCTCCGAATGCCACGGGATGCCTCCTAGGAGTTGGGAAGTCATTGAAAAATTGTCATGTGTCTTGGAATGAAAATGTGGATGTGTTTTCTTTCATTTCGAGACAGTTTTAGATTTTACGAGAAATGAACAAATGGGGTGTTTAGAAGCTTTTCGAGGCAACACAAATGGTGCCAAGCACCCGCGCAACGTAACATATCACGTCGGCTTTCCTAGGAACGTTTCGAGAGAAAATATGACTATGCCCGAAAAAATCAAAAAATGTCTCAAAAACAGCCAAAATTGAATGTTATAATACATGTTTTCGGACTTTTTCGGGGACCGAGCTCCGAACGCCACAGTATGCCTCCTAGGGGTTGGGAGGTCATTGGAAAATAGTCATGTGGCTTGGAACGAATATGTGGATGTATTTTCGTTCATTTCGAGAGAGTTTTAGATTTAACGAGAAATGAACAAATGGGGTGTTTAAAGGCTTTTCAAGGCAACACAAATGGTGCCAAACACCCGCGCAACGTAACATATCACACTGGCTTTCTTAGGAAAGTTTCGGGAGAAAATATGACCAGGCTCGGAACAACCAAATATATATATCTCAAAAACAGCCAAAATTGAAGGTTCTAATACACGATTTATGACTTTCTCGGGGTCCAAGCTCGGAACGCCACGGGATGCATCCTAGGGACATGAATGATCATTGGAATGGAGCCATGTGGTTTGGAAAAATATTTAGATGCCTTTACGATCATTTCGATGCAATTTAGGTTTCACGAGAAATGAATAAATGGGATGTTTAGAGACTTTTCAAGGCAACAAAAATTGTGGCAAGCACCCTCGCAACCTAACATATTACGTCGGCTTTCCTAGGAACTTTTCGGGAGAAAATATGACCAGGCCTGAAAAAATAAAAAAATGTCTCAAAAACAGCCAAAATTCAAGGTTATAATACACGCTTTCGGACTTTTCCGAGGACCGAGCTCCGAACGCCACGGGATGAATTCTAGGGGTTGGGAGGTCATTGGAAAATTGTCATGTGGCTTGGAACGAATATGTGGATGTCTTTTCGTTCATTTCGAGACAGTTTTAGGTTTCACGAGAAATGAACAAATGGGGTGTTTAGAGGGTTTTCAAGGCAACACAAATGGTGCCAAGCAGCCGCACAACCTAACATATCACGTCGGCTTTCCTAGGAACGTTTCGGGAGAAAATATGACCAGACCTGAAAAAATCAAAAAATGTCTCAAAAACAGCCAAAATTGAAGGTTATAATACACGTTTTCGGA
Source organism: Beta vulgaris subsp. vulgaris (assembly GCF_026745355.1). Taxonomy (NCBI): domain Eukaryota; kingdom Viridiplantae; phylum Streptophyta; class Magnoliopsida; order Caryophyllales; family Amaranthaceae; genus Beta; species Beta vulgaris. The sequence continues at coordinate 60,693,086 of NC_079208.1, read as the reverse complement.
ATTTTCCGGGGCCCGAGCTCCGAACGCCACGGGATGCCTCCTAGGAGTTGGGAAGTCATTGGAAAATTGTCATGTGGCTTGGAACGAATATGTGGATGTGTTTTCTTTCATTTCAAGACAGTTTTAGGTTTCACGAGAAATGAACAAATGGGGTGTTTAGAAGCTTTTCGAGGCAACACAAATGGTGCCAAGCACCCGCGCAACGTAGCATATCACGTCGGCTTTACTAGTAACGTTTCGAGAGAAAATATGACCAGGCCCGGAAAAATCAAAATATGTCTCAAAAACAGCCAAAATTGAAGGTTATAATACACGCTTTCGGACTTTTTCGGGGCCCGAGCTCCGAACGCCTCGGGATGCCTCCTAGGGGTCGGTTGGTCATTAGAAAATAGTCACGTGGCTTGGAACCAATATGTGGATGTCTTTTCGTTCAATTGGAGACAGTTTTAGGTTTCACGAGAAATGAACAAATAGGGTGTTTAGAGGCTTTTTGAGGCAACACAAATGGTGCCAAGCACCCACGCAACCCAACATATTACGTCGGCTTTCCTAGGAACGTTGCATGAGAAAATATGACCAGGTCCGGAAAAGTCAAAGAATATGTTAAAAACAACCAAAATTGAAGGTTATAATACACGCTTTGGGATTTTCCCGCGTTCGAGCTCTGAACACCAAGGAATGCCTCCTAGGGGAATGGGAGGTCATTGGAAAGTAGTCATGTGGCTTGGAACGAATATATGGATGAATTTTCGTTCATTTTGACACAATTTTAGGTTTCACGAGAAATAAACAAATGAGGTGTTTAGAGGCTTTTCGATACAATAAAAATGATGCCAAGCACCTGTGCAACGTAACATGTCACGTTGGCTTTCCTATAAACCATGAGATTTCAAGTGGCTTGAAACGAATATATGTATGTCTTTACGTTCATTTTGAAGCAATTTTGGATTTCACGAGAAATGAACAAATGTGGTATTCAGAGACTTCTCGAGGCAACGCAAATGGTGCCAAGTGCCCACGCAACATTAAAAATCACGTCGACTTTCCTATAAACCATGAGATTTAGGGAGAAAGAGGAACTCTAGTTAAAAGTGTGCTAATTTTTTTTGCGTACATCTTTGTGATGGGTTCATAATGCTAATGGGTGGTTGTGTTTCTTCTTTTTTTTTTCCTTCCGAAGTTGTTTGGATAGAAACCCCTACCTTTCTCCTCCTCCCTCAGAATCTTGGAAAATAGATTACAGTGAGGCTTCCTACTGATAAAGCAAAAATATGATTGCTTGCTGGTCGGATTGCTATGGGCAGCTCATCTCTTTCCAGTGACAACCTCATAAAGCTAGGACTTGGAAAAGTAGGGAAATGAAGGAAGGAAAGCTCTCTAAAATTGCCAAATTGCGTGTTTATATTAGCCCCTCTTTTCCCATCTTTATCTTATTGTTTCTTGTTGGTTGAAGTAAAGAGAACAGAATAGAGGGAAAGCTCTCAATAGAATTGCAAAATTGCCAAATTGCATGATTTTTTTGCCACTTTGTAAGTTGTTACATAAAAGTCCTAAATCTAAAGATGAAACCATATTTTTCCATACTCCCTCTATTCTCTTTAATTTGTCCCATGTACCTTTCTGGAATGTGTCTATAAGTTTTTTGCATACTAAAGATAATAACGGAGGATCACTGTACTACTCTTTACTCTTATTAGTCCAGGCTTTTTTTTCTTTCATCTATTGCACACAACCCAAATGTTTTAAAAGTAACCACATTTCAATAGTGCAAAAGAATCTACATGTATAAAAACAGGTGCTTAGCAAGGCAGGAACATATCTTGACTGTTGCATGTATGTAATTGAGCCTAAACTATACCAAAAATGTGGTAGAGTAAAATGAACATGAAAGGTGAACCTAGCACAAATGTGAATGATCAAATAATAAACTGGGTTAAATACCACAATAAACCTAAAGGAAAAGGTAAAAAAGATATGAATTAAGCTAAAAAATACATCTGCATTTGAACCAATTTCTTTCGCTTATTGTGATGATGCACCTTGAAGCGAAAAAGTGTCACCCATCTTGCTCGACTTCACTCTGCTTTTTCCAGAAAAACCATCTTGTGGTTGACGGAATCTTAGTTGGCTCGTCTGGCTTTCTCTGTTCAATTCCTTCCTTTAAGGACTCCAACCTGTTCCTGTGTATCATTCCAAAGTCAACATATTGTAAGCAAGGCAATCAGATAACCATCTTCACACAGGGACCCCTTCACATGAATTTATGATAATTAAACTGAGAGTTGTGAACTTGTGATGATGACAGAGTTGTTTAAAAATTTCAGCAAGGCCAATAAGCTCAAGTGCTGTCTGCTCGTCTCTTAACATCCATTAAACACCATCGTTACAATATCTTTCCCGAGTCCGATAACGAACACGGTGCATGAAGTTGTTTACATGGACATATCAACCATTTCCAGGGTGGGGATAGGGGTGGGGTCGTGGGGGGTCGGGATGGGAAGGAGGCATGATTCTTTAGTACTTTAGACATTCTAGACTAACCATGGGATGGATCATGGACTGCTTACCTTGTGTCTGTGAGACACCCATGCAGACTCCATCTTTGGCGAAATCCTTCGACTCCTTCCATTCCGCTAGCAAGAATCAAACGCCTGAAAGTCATTTGAAGATAATCAGATAAGATAGAACACAATGGTGTAGTAATTATACCTGTCATAAATCATAAATACCAAATTTTACACAAAGTAGCAGAATTTCTGATTCAGCAATTTTGTTGTGGAACTGGAAACATAGACTGAAGCACCAAATATTTGACAGAGTAATTGCAATAACATGCACAATGAAACCACTGCTTCTTTCTTTTATTTCCCTAACAATAACTAGAATTGTTATTTGTTAGTACTTTCTTTCATAGTCTATCATCAGTGACATCACACAGAATACTCTAAAGAGCAGACTGAGGTATCCTTTCACCTTGTGTTATCATTAGTAAACATAAATACCTAGAGAATTGATGCATTAGCATACAATTGCGAAAGATGTGTCTTCCAAAGGCAACTGGAAGAAAGTTATTCTTTGGCCTTGAGCTAAACCATAACATTTCTCAAGAGAAAAACCCTTGCCAACTATAGCACACTAGAAGTTGACAAAAATTTAAACAAGAGGCAATAGACAATCCATAAAGCCAATCAATCATACTGACCATACCTTTCCAGTTTTGTGACTTCTGATTCCAGTTGCACAGCTCTATCCTTAGCTTGATCAAGGGGCATTGATGATCCTAATTTGCGTTCACTATCTTGAAGCCTTTGTCTGATTTCCTTATCCTACAAACTTGCAGATGGGGGTGCAAGATGGATTTAGCACCAGAATAATAACATTATTGGGAACTCAACTCCTATATGTGTAATAATACTCCCTCTATTCCAATAAAAAGTCCCAAATTGACTTCCAAGTTCTTTAAAATAAAAAATTTGACCAGAAGTTATTTTTTCTTATACGTTGGTAAGGAGAAGTGCCTTACACCTTACCAGCCCGGAATCTCTCGCACAGATTAACTTGGCCCACTTTAGCTTCTAGTGGGGTTTGATCCCATAACCACAAGGTTTGAGAGATACTAACCTGGCCACTAGTGACTAGACCAAGCTTTAGTTAGTTATATGTGAGTAAAATCTACACGACGATAATTTCATCAAACTACTTTTGCCAAATTCTAATATAGTAGTTCTACAATCAAAACTATCATAACATTCAACTGAAATTAATGGTTGAAATTATCATGATTTGACTTTTATGAAAATTCTCACAGGAACTTTATCTTGGAACAGAGAGTATTAACAAAGAAAAGGAAACATTTCGATTATCACAATCATCTTACTCTTCTTTCTACACACTGTCGATACACAGCAATCTCATCTTGACAGAATGGCTCAATATCATTGATTTGTAAACCTAGAGCACAAGAAAAATTATGACATAAAAAATGACATCTCAAAAGAATGGGACAGTCCCAACATTTATATAGGTTATGTGTCATAATGTTGTCATGGTCCACTACAAATAAGCTAATACTAGATATTGAACAGTAGTTTAAGGCTTTAGAAATTAATAAACAAGACCCAATTAAGAAAGCATCTTACACAAATATAGGTTCCTCAGCAACCCATCACACAAGTTGACGCCTTCAAGCACATGAGGAGCAATTTCTGGAGGAATGAGCGGTGATGGAGGCCCCGTCATTAAATCATCACCAACCAAAATTGTTTCTTCCATAGTTTCCTGCGAATCGACTGAATAGACCCAGCAGAATAATCACAAGTCAACTGCCTGTTCTTAGAACGAGAATTCAACCGCTTTTTATGCTCAAGAACTGGGGATGTTTCTTTAGACAATAGATTTATTTTCTTTATTCCATTGTGATTAGTATAGTAATAGCAAGACGCCAGTTGTACCCTTCCTTGATCTTTAGAGTTAAGGCATACTAAGTCTTCTTACAGGGACAAACATCTAACTCACAAAAGTACGTAAACTGAAATCACGTCCTCAACTGTTTGGACTTTGGACTGACGCGATATTCTATCTTACTCTCATCATGCTTTTCCCTAGGACTGCATCAATATTTTTAAAAGAATTTCATAAATCAGATACAAGCAGGACAAGTATCTAATTCCCCCCAAATTTTTATCAACATTGTCCCTTCCATAAAGAGGAAAAGTGTAGTAAGAACCCAATAGTAACCACCAACTTCATCAGCTCAAATAAAATCCTATTCTTCTAGTACCATTCTGGTCAAGAATTCTCCTTTTCCTGGTTGTGTTAGGTTTTGATCACCAAAGATGTAAGCCAATAAATGTATAATCAGAACTAATATTAAACACACACTTTAAGAAACTATCTAAAAAGTTAACCTTCCCAGTGTGCTAAATACATGAACCAAACTACTTAGCATAAAGAAGCAAAGCCATTTAAATCCTCAACATCTGTAACATATTTTACACTGGTGTTTCGCATCGAAAAAAAATAAAATTGGTTCTTTAGCAAGTTGAAAATCCCACATACCATCCATGTTTGTCTTCTGCTTCTCTCAACTGCTGTAAAGTCAGTGTTGGACTAGATCTCACAAAGAGATCACTACAACCTGAAATACACCAAAACTCAAAAAAGATAGCAACATTAATTCAACAAAACAAGGCAAAAAACAAACTGATAAAGGGAGAAATTATTGTTCTTATTAGTTATTCCACTTCTCATCTATTTGCATATTCCATCATATATACACTGTCTCCCTTTTCTCAACTTCTCCTAAAACTATTAGTGGCATTTCATCAAACAAGCGATATACATATAATCAAGCAGGAAAAGGGTCAAATCAAAACTGGTAGTAGCATTTCATCAAACAGATGATATGCAATTCATCAAATAAAAAAAGGGTCACATTAGAATTTGTCGGGGAATTTCATCAAGCATGTAATATGCATACTGTAAACTCAAAGCAACCATATTATATGATCGTGCTACATAAAGAGAACGAACATGATAGTATAATTAACGAATTTGAAACCTAGATTTTCCAAAAGGGGTTAAATCCTTGTTCTTCGAGAAGGGGAGGTGGGTTTAGTTTTACCTGGTAACCTGAGGACTATCACAACAGAGACAGGAGGAGAGAGAGAGAAAAAAAACTTACCTTAAAAATGGTGGGTATGATTTATGAATTATCACTTGTGAGTTTTCAGGAAAGCAAACAAGTGAGTGAGTGACCAAAGAAATAAATATAGTCTTGCTCCTTAAAAAGAATAATCTTATGTAACACTTGTTTGTGTTTGGTTTTCACGCACAAAACGAGCTAAAGAGACATCATTATAGTAAACAAAGGGCCGGAGAAAAGAGGAGAAAAAGATAGGATCAATGACTGAAAGTTTGAATTTTTTGCCATGATCGACCAACAATGATATTTTGATAAAAAGTATTTGTGTTTTCATGCAATTTCTTTTTAATCTACACTGTTTGACTTCTCTATAATGTATTTTTCGACAAATTTTCCTTTAAATGATAAATTTTCTGCATGAATTGACAAATGATGATCACAAATCACAACTACTAACAACGTTAGTTCATTGATAGCTTTGTTTGTAAAAAGTGGAAGAAGTGGAACTTTTACTACACTATTGATATGATTATATGAATATTTCTACTTGTGTTTATTTTTTGAAATGAAAGAATCTCCAGTATGTATAGTATGTATTGAAACAAATATGTATATTAGATCATGGTTCAATTTTATTTGAGAACAGCTATGCATGGACAGTCAGTGTATAAAATATCTTTCATCAAATACAAAGTATTGGGAACATCTTTGAATATATTTGTAAGCCAAAAATGTACAGCTACTCATTGCAGCATCAAGTTCTCAATTGCTGATTGCTATTACACTGTATACAAGAATTTTGATCATATACGAAAATCCGGCAATGTACACATAATGTTCGGCAATGTACACATAATGTTCCTATGATACTAGTATTCGTTCCTCCATACAGGAAGAAAGATGAACCATGAAATGCAGCTGTATCTATGTGTTAGGCGCGCCTATATTCATCTCCACAATCACCAATCACTCTCATGAGATCCTTCCCCCTACTGGACACTTCACGGATGCTGTCAACGTCTTCCTCATCAAGAACAAGTGAAAAAACAGCGTTGACATCCTTAATATGCTCTGACAGCCCGAGTCTTACACCTACCATGGAGCCTGCTACAGCTGGCTGCAATTGTTGCAACAAAGTGATCAATTGAACTCCAATAGTATTGCAAATGAGTACTATTTGGAGAACTATTCTCCAGTGAACAAGTTAAGAGACGGAAATTTGGTAAATCCACCTAGTGTAGGCCCCACGCAACTTCTTCCTCTGTTTGCTGGAAATAAGTTCTCCAGAAAGATAGACGAAGAAGAATTTTTTTTACCTGATCCAGTATGTACTTAACAGCAACAGTTGAAATGGACACACCATGCTTCCTGGCTACTTTGTTAAGCACTTGAAGCAATGTTTGGAAAAGACTCCATCCTCCCCATGCATCAATCATCTGCCATTGACAAGGGGAAAATGAGTGCACCACCTTAAAATACAGAAGCTTGGAAATAAACTTTTTGACTCAACCCATAAGATCACAACTGTTAGGAAAGTCGGATATTTCCCCTCAAAGAATGCGAAATTTTACAGTCTAAACTTATCTGCTTTGAGTTTAAATGAATGCATAGTTCTTAGGCTTTGTTCTATGCACCTGAAAAACACTTGTCTGAACTTACATTTTCTGGAACCTAATTTTTTTTGGTGAAAAGAAAAAAGTCTCAAACTTTTATAAGACATATGAACATAGAGCCAGAACAGGACTATAACAACAAATGATACCCTTTTGTACTTCTGCAGGGAGGGAGTATTAAGTGAAGGACCCGCAAAAGGAATGGCCAAGTTCGTATCGAGGAATTTCTCAGATAGAAGCCCACCCATAACTGTTCCATACCTGTAAATACAAACATATAAGAAGCCTGGAAATATTCACTGAAACAATCAAAATCAGATGAAAGAATTAAGGGAATTAGAACATGTGCAAAATTACGTTATAAGTTTGACTCCTGTTTGCTGACAAAGCTCTGCCATTCTCTGCTGAGGACGCATGTCGATAAGTGAATGTTGCACCTACATAGTTCAGGCATTAATCGTACTGACCTGAACGTCGTATAACGAAGCGCCACACAGAAAGAGTTACAAAAGGCTAAATGGAAAACAAGTTCACTCTGAACAAGATAGACGAATGGTGTGTAGCGCACAAGGGGATTTACCAAATTGCCCCAATCTCACATGTTCACCATTGATCTGAGCTCTATATAACCTCAGTCAAAGAGTTAAACCAACAGATCTGACTTACCTGGTTGCTAACAACAGGAATCTCATTTTCAAGAATTATGCGCAACCTTTCCGTATCAAAATTTGTAAGAGCCACGGTCTTAATTTTTCCTGAAATTACACATCTAATGATTCAAGTTCTTGAGAGTTATAAAGTTGCTAAAATGCTAACATTGAGGTTATAAAAAAAGAAGTAAAAGAAGATGACCTTCATCTTTCAGATCCGTAAGATGTTTCAACGCATCAAGATACCCAGTATTGGCATAGTCCCACCTATTTCAAGGTGAAAAAAGGTAATCAGAACTCAGAAGGTTGAGCTACTTAATTCCTAGGGGTCAGCAGAATTTATAGAACATGCATCAGGATAAGTATTCATCATATGAAAAGAATTCACAAGAGAGACCAAACACACCTAGAATATTTACATATGGAGCATAATTCCCCTATAAGCAGTACAAGGAACAATGATATAATCATACCAGATTTAGTACAACAAATTGTGATCTTTATGAGATTAGAGCAAATGATTATGAACACTCTAAGCATGGCTTTTATAACAAATTTCCAAATGTAATACTTGGTATTTTAGAGTAATATAATGTTCTTACACCACAACATATGCAAACAAATGCTTCAAATCTGCACCATAGAAAATCGGGGACATCCATACCAGTGGAATTGAAGCATGTCCAAGCACTCAACATCCATTCTTTTCCTTGAAACATCAATGCTCCCTTCTACAAAACTTCTAGTCATTTTAACTGGTGATGGAACCCATTTTGTGAGACTACAAGTAAAAATCATTTGAAAGCAACATTAGATTTGAAACTATCAGATATATCAACAAAAAAAGACTTAATCAGAGCACTTCCTTGGTTCCTTCAACTCAGCAGCTATTATTATACAAGTATGCTACAGCTATTTGCCAATGTTCCCGTGTTCAATCAGCAATTTTGAAGATGTGAACACAACAAGATCATTATAGTTGTAACTCACCCTCTGACCTTTTCTAACAACTCAGGTGGGCGCTCACGGCGGACTCGATTTATGAAGATTCCATATAAATCTTCAGCAGGTCCATCTGAAACAAGCACAGGCATTTAAATTGACTAGCCTACCATCTTAATATTAAAAAATTTTCTGTCTTGATATAAGAGTGAGGCTAAATGAAGAACACTGGAAGGGAGCAATTTGGTAAATCCACTTTGGTGTTGACCCCACACCATCATGTTTTCTCCATTTAGCTTTTCTCTTGTGATAAGGGGCGAAAGAGTATGCTTTCACGAGGAATCTCCAGTGAACAAAGCCCTCTAACATAATTTTGAGCAACATACCCCCCTCTTTTTCCCCTTGGTTCCCAAAAAAGACTTGTTATGAAAAAAATAATGTTCATAACAGTTATGCACTGAACGCTGAGCAGGCTTTATGCTTCCTCCAAGGCTAGATGCAACATTTTAGTAATGCATAAGGGATGCAGAGGCAATTACATTATCAAGAAAGAGCTAGCAATACATAAAAGTGCACAGACAAGTTCTTATATACTTCATATCCTAGTTAGTGAAAAATACAAGAAGCACATTTCACTCCATAAAGATTGCATTCATATACCACATAGATGAACAACTTCCCTAGAACTTGACATGTCACAGCAACCTTAAACCAAATAAAACTGCTTTTCTGCCAAACTATCTCATTGCTTACATATATCAGCCATATCAAAAGTGGCAAGCCCAGCATCTGCATATCGAAGCATCGCATCAACAGCATTATCCCTATCGATTTTTCCCCAACCACCACTCGTTTGCCACATCCCATTAACCACACGGCACATATCCAAAGAATCCTTCCCATTCTTAACTACAATATTCCTTTCACCTTCAGTTGCTACACATGAGATTGGCCTCAATGTAACTGCTCCATTACCATTTCTTGTCCTAGTTTTAGCTCTAACAGAAGTAAATACCAATTTGCAACAAGAATAGGGTAGGATTTCTGTCATTTTCTTTGGCGTGCATAAGCTACAAAAAGATGGAACTTATATTATGAGCAGAGCTTTGATACATTTGTACCCTATCTGCATCCCTCCTCATTCAGCTGCCAACCGTTTGTAGTTCTTATATCTTTTGACTATAATACCCTCCAAGTATTCACAATTATCCCACTTGCCCATCCTTTTTCAATTTAAATGCAAAAAAAGAAATCACCCTAAAAAATACAACCTCTAAACCTTATATCACGACTTTGACCATTAAAATCTCCAACTATTACTAAACACTAACATTTTGAAGATACCCGTTGAGACGAACCTAACAAAATTCGATAAGGGAAAATCATATAACTATGTTTTTCTACATGTATAAATTATAAACTATAATCAAAGTAATACATTAACACAAAACCCATAAAGGAAAGAAATGCAACAAAAAACCATTTATGATTTATCACAACATAATATTAAAAATCCAATCTTTAATCCAAAAAATTCCCTTGATTTCTTGAGAAATAAAAAAAAGAAGACATGTATTGGCCACGTAGTCTGCATTACGTCCAGAAAATTCGAAGGGTAAAAGCGAAAATAAACAAAGAACAAAAGGTGCTAAAGGTAAAAAGAAAATTACAGTGATCAGCCATGTCAAAGGTAGAAAGACCAGCATCAGTATAACGAAGCATGGCTTGAACGGCGTCGTTTCTATCAATACGTCCCCAACCACCACTTGTCTGCCACATTCCGTTTAAAACTCGGCATATTTCCAGCGAATTGTTGCCGTTACTTACCTTTATTTGCCGCTTTTCTGTCGTAACCTCTGTACTTGACTCGCACCTCACTGAGTTCCGTCCGAGTTTTGGCGAGTAACGCCGAGTTTGAGTAGTGTATTTTATGGGTTTTAGAGGGTTTATGTTCACAAATGCTGACATTTCTCTTTTTTGCTTGATGACTTGGTGAAGTGAAGATGAGGGATTGGGGTTTGGGACTTGGGAGGATATGGGAAAATTGATTGGGATTTGGTCGTTTGGGGTTTCTATTAATTTACTCGGATTTTTTATTATTTTTTAAATAATTTGCTCTGAAACATCCGAGTCCGATCCGAGCCACACACTTAGCTTTGGTAGGCGATTCTCCCAACAAGAGTTTCGACATACGGTGAGGCTCGAACTTGAAACTCCTTTAAGCAACATAAGTTGCTTACCACTTAAGTCAACTCTTATTGGTTTTTTATTACTCTCTCCGTCTCATAATATTGTGCTTGTTCCTTTTTATACGGTCTCCAAGACGTAACTTTGACCTTTAATATCTTCAATTTCGTATTAATAAAAAATATAAAAAATTAATATTATGAAACTACACATTGAGACAAATCTAACAAGATCCCACATGAATATGTTTTTTTATATATACAAATGAGAATTTTCGGTCAAAAATTTTAAAATTTGACCCACAAAAATGAAGTAGGCACTATATTATGGGACGGAGGGAGTATTATTTACTGAATACGGTTTTACTCCCTATGTTTCTCAAACATATTCCGTGTTACTATTAGGCTCTAGTCTTTTGGAATAAATTAATGAAAATTTACTTCAAACAAATTCAGTTTAGTTGAGATTTGCTTTCTTGATTTTTGGTGTAGCTCACGAAGAAGTGGTAGCAGTGGTTGAGTGATGTGGAATGATTGTATTTTATTGGCTATAGTATTATTTTACAACTTTGATGATACATGGTATTTATAGTTACTTATGTCGGTTACTTTTTGTCAACCGACTCATTAAATTCCGTAATCCAGATGTTTTGGCTAACTAGATAATTCTATAAGATCTATATAATAGTTATAGAGTTTTCCTTAGTCTTTCATACTCTAGATTTTTCTAGGACTCTTAGTTAATTATCTTTTCTAGATTTTTCTACATTATTCTAACAGTTTGTGCAATCAATAAGAAAATATAAGTGAGTTAATATAACCCTAAATGTTTTTCATAATACAATTTCACCTGCACCACCCCCACAAGAAAAATATAAAATGAAAGTTGTGTCGGGTCCAAATTTCTCAGAGATATGTATATTTTGCTTTCTTAGATTATCACACGCCTTTTTCTTTACTTTGATTGCTTGTTCTTGAGTCTGATTATCTTGCGCTCCATCTATATATTTATCAGAATGCAATAATTAGAACAAAGTACAATCAAAAAATGTTTGAGTAACCTCTAGAGATCAGGATTGCGCATTAGAAATTGTAAAATAACAGACGTTGTGACATGAAAGATGAGATACCTGAGCAAATGTGTCCAGCTTGTCCTTCGTATAGTAATATTCACTCCTAACCCAGGACAATTCTCGAGACATCCTGAGGTCAAAATGTAATGTTTATGTAGATGGTAAAGTCAACATGAAATTCAAATTTCCCATATATGATACCGCTAGATTGAGAATACAAGAGAGAGATAATTATAACCTTTACATGTGACTTAATTAAATATATTTTCAAATATCTATTAAGTTACGCTATTGTTATGATATGTTCCGGATTCTAGTATATTTAGAAAATTAGAGTATGTACTACCTCTTTTTCATATTATTAATTTGTAACGATTAGACATTTTCTACTCACATTTTATGTCAAATCGTTGCAAATAATATAAAACGGAGGTAGTATTAATTTAGGTAACTCATGTTATACTATACCCATCATACTTAGCTTATGGTTTTCTATATAAACTTATGATGTAATTAAGTTATACATGTTTGGGTGTGGTTGGAGTTAATAATATGTGAGATCAAGTATTTTTCCATCTTAGCATATAACAATTTCGTCGGTTTCTGATTGATTTTCTCATTTCTTATTCTATACTAGTAATTTATGCATGCACGCGATACGTGTTTTAGTTATTTTCTTTGTTGGTTATTCTTTCGCAGTAAATCCTTTCAATTTGCATCTGTGTACTTGTTTATACAGTAGTATAGACGATTGACGTACAAATTGGTTAGAAAATCAAATAATTACTATATAATACTATATATACAGTAATACAGACGATTGACGTATAGATGCTTCCTCATTATAGTGCATCCATTTCTTGTCATGCAAATTAAACTCAAAGATACTAGATTGAATTGCTATCACCTCAAAAAACAAGGGATTAAATTTTTTAACCCCATTTATTTAAAAAAATGATTGAATGTCTATAATCCATAAAGAGAAGTGTATAGATAGTCAAAGCTAAAAACAATAATAGATGGACAAGTTGAATGGACTATAAATTGGCCACTTACCTTTCCATGTTCTTGTCTTGAGAAGCTCCTATAAGTTGAGCACTAGCGAGCCTCACGTACTCCGCACCGATCCTAAAGGATCATGTCAATACATATACATTGCAAGATGTGAAACACTACAAGTAAATGAAACTTTATTTTGAATACTCGAGTATATGATGAATGCTCATAGACCTGACCGATTAACATATGTATATGGTAATACATAGATCTGGTCGATCAACATATTATGTGTTATTATTCTTTAAGTTTCAAAAGAGTGAATGCATAATATACCGTAAACTTTTCTCCTCCATGATTTGTGCGTGTTTGGCTAATTCATCAGAACAATCAACGTTATTAAGGTTGCTGCAAATAGTTCATAATGTGTAAGTATTATGGATAAAAAGTAACAAACTTTATCCCTGCCATATGTTCTAACTTTTGTTTTTGAAGAAACTAATAGTGACTTAATTAAATAAAGAGATCGAACTTGATTTGAACATTACAAAACTTATTTCACAAAGAAGAGAGGGTATTAATTATAGATGTGCGACAAACTTTTTTTTAGGGTGTAAATGAGGGACTAAGCCGATAATTGAAATTAGTTTTAAGAAGAGAAGTACGTGCAGTCTATTGCATTGGACAAGAGTGCTTCCATATCATCACAATAAGTACGGATTTGCTCTACTATGACATCTGATTTTGCTTGTGTAGCTATTTCACAAAATATATTACTAAGTACACCCTGCAACGAAAAAAACATTTTTCGTTAATAAATAGATAGAAAAGATACTCAATTTGACGTTTAATTACGTACAACAATCATTTCATAAACGGTCATTTCACTTTGTTGTTAAGTAGTGTTAACTACTTATTAGATAAATTTTTAATGCAAGCATTCTGAATATATCATGAAATAGTTAAGCAAGAAGTAAAATTTTTAGAACTTGGAAGTAGAAAATATATAAAATTATGCTATGGCTACCTCTTCTAACAGTGACTGCAGATAATTTTGGAGCAATTCTTGGACGATAGATAAAGCCATACCAAATACCAAATTATTATTAGTGAAAGACAACTTAACAGTAATGAGCTAAATTTAAACAGCGTAACACATAAGAGTATTCATATGATACATCATAGTGCAATAGATAAGAACTAACGTCATACAAGTATATCAATGTAAAACGATCAAATGGGATGGTGCACACTTTAGGATACACTATAAAGTATAAAATTCATTTTAGGACAAAAAATATCAGCTTATTTTAGACTTTACCAATAAATGAGGAGGATCCATATTGATTCTTGATTATTGTCATATAGATATCACCAAATAATTATGATTTATATCTTTATCTATAATTGTCATATCGTATGTTGTAGTCACGACACAACTCAAAGTATAACCATCAAATGACGAAAAAAATGATCGAGTAAAAGAACGGAGGTAATTAGGTGAACTCATAATTAATTCTCAATTTTTTTTAATTCTCAATTTTTGGAGCTCTTATTTATAGACTAAGGGCTTTTTTTCATAATTGTTTTGGCGTAACAGGCAAATGACAAGTTTTACAACATGTGGAAATTCAACACTCAATCGTGTTATATATATATCTGTAATATAAATGAAGTTATTTATGCTAATTCACAAAGGATACACTAAAGTTTGGCACTCTCCATTTAATTAATGTATCCTTAATTATGGACCGTATCTATAAATATTCATGATAATTAAAATGAACTGAAATATCACTAGTGGAAAAATGAAGAAGGGCTGCGCTGAAAAAAGCATGTAAGGCTGCGCTTTTTGACAGCAGCCCTTTCTGTAGCAGCCCTTCACTTTTTAAGTAGGGCTGCGCTAGCAAAGCGCAACCCTTCATAACGAAGGGCTGCACTTTTTAGGTAAAAGCGCAGCCCTTCAAGCTTAGAAGGGCTACGCTTTTTAGGAAAAAGCGCAGCCCTTCTAAGCTTGAAGGGCTGCACTTTTACCTAAAAAGCGCAGCCCTACTGACCCATAAAAAAATAAAAAAAAAACTTTTTTTTTTTACATTTTTTAAATTTACTCCTAAACATACCAGGAACAGCTGAAATTTACAAACAAAATTACTATAGATGAAAGGATCAAATGAATATTACTTCAACAAAACGAAATTATAAATTAACAAGAACATCAAATTAGTTCCACAAAAAATGAGAAAAATAAACAAAAATGAAAAAAAAAACCCTAAAATTATAGATCTGAAGTTCCTGCCAACAAACAAACGAAAATAGAAAAAAAAAAGGAGTAAAATAGAACAAAAATGAAAAAACAAAATCTGGTTCATCAAAACCACCATACATCACCATACATCTTGGTTGAAGAACCAAAAAAAAAATTAACAGTTACAAATCATAACAGTTACACATTCAGATTAGCAAAGTCTTAATTCAGATCTACTTAAAAGCTCGTACAAGTCACTGGTTCGTCAGTTTCCTTCGCCTTCGAAGAGAATCGAAAGTGAAAGCTCGTACCCACGAATAATCTTGCCCTTGCGAATGTTGACATGTGCTTCGCCTTCGATTTTAGTGAGTTTGATGAAGAGATTTCCTTCGCCAGTGAGGATGGGGAGAGAGGAGAGAGAATTTGAGAGTTGAGTTCTAGACAATCGGTTTCTGACCAGTGCCAATTGTGGACGTTGGTTCCGTCTCGACGGTCTTCTACTATCCAACGTATTTCGCCATTGATGGGAGTAGAGAGAAAGATGAGAGAGAGAAAAAAATGGGAGAGGAGAGAGAATGAAGGGTGCGTGAATGAGGACGGTTGAGGGAGAAGGAGAGGGAGGACGGCTGAGGAAGAGGGAGAGGGAGGAGAGAGAACTTAGGGTTTTGATGTTTTGAGGAAGGGAGAGAATGGCTGGGTTTGGGGTAGCGCGCGAATTAATTAAACTCTTCGTTCATTATTAAAGCGAATTAAAGCCCATAAAGGGCTGCGCTTTTTTTTACTAGCGCAGCCCTACAAGTAAGAAGGGCTGTGTTTTTTTTTTAAAAGCGCAGCCCTTCAATTACTAGGGCTGCGCTTGTGAAAAAAGCGCAGCCCTTCTGTATGAAAGAAGGGCTGCGCTTTTTCCACAAGCGCAGCCCTACTAAGTGAAGGGCTGCGTTTTTCTTTGAAAGCGCAACCCTTCTTGTATTTAGGGCTGCGCTTTTATGAAAAAGCGCAGCCCTTCACTAGTAGGGCTGCGCTTCTGGAATAAGCGCAGCCCTTCCTTTTTTTTCCCCTAGTGTATGTTTTCCTAGGTCCAACAATAATCAGAAAAAAATTTAGACTAATTTTAATTGGGTATATTGATGAATCCAAATTTATAAGAAATTCAAATTGATTATTAATCAAGTCTAAATGATCAATTCTATATAATTCAATACTTATATCAGATTACCTAATCAAGGATAACCAGTAATGGCCAACTCCAACCAATATTATCAATGTTACCTTTTGGTCACATACCATAATAATGGCTTTGACTTGAGTAACTAAACTGAATAATTCTAGATACTATACATAATTTTTGCCAAAAAAAAAGTTGTTACTACTACAAGCAATATTTCGCAAAATGACTACAAAAGGTAATTTTCGCAAAAATGACTTATTTCTTTCATATGCTAGTTATTGTTATTTGTTGCTTGTGACTAAATAACTAAATTTTTGATCAGATTCTAGGGGAAGCATTATACTGTATTTAAGGTCTAGGAACCAAAAATTTTGAGCTGTTTACCTAATTACTATTGACTTTATGCCTATGTGATTATGGCCTAATTTCAGGTCATGACCCAAACATTCACTCGATGAATTATTGCTAGTTTCCGCGCGCTGGTTTGGCAACTTATTTCATGATAAACTTTGTGCTTTTTGGCCGCGATTTGCTACTTAAATCACTTCAACCTTTCAGTACTTCATGTGCCTCGATTAATACCTAGTAATAATACTCCCTCCGGCCTTTATTATCTTATCTGTTTTTTTTTGGCATAAAGTTTTAGGAGAAATAATATTGTGAGACATAGAAAGAAAGAGAAAATATTAATCAATGTTGAAGTTGAATGTATGTGTCATGGAAAGTTAGTGAAAATAGAAACAAAAAAAAAGTTAAACTAATAAAGGACAATCCAAAAATAATACTGATAAACTAATAATTAAAAATCCGGATCGGAAGGAGTACTACCTAGGAAATTCTAATACTCCCTCCGTCTTTTATTTGTTTACCCCTTTTGACTTTTGACACTATTCACATACATGACTTTGACTATCTTTTGTAATTTGTATTTAAGGAAAAATATAGTCATGTGAGATCTTGTTGGATTCGTCTCAATGTGTATTATCCAAATATCAACTTTTTGTAATTTTTGCTTATCAAAAATTAGAGATATTAAGGTTCAAATTAGTATCTCGGTAAATGTGCCCCAAAGAAAGGGGTAAACTAATAAAAGACGGAGGGAGTAATTTAGAAAACAAGTCTAATCATATATAAATATGGAGTATCACCAGAAAATTGTGTACCAAGTATAAATAATCCTAATTTTAGAATTTATATTGACTTTGACCTAACAAAAATCGGCCTAAACATTAGATAAACTCCATGAAAACTTGGTACAATCCCATTAAGGTAAGTATCATTTGAGCTATCAAAATTCAAACATGTCTATAAAAGAAAGCACCAAGAATAATATCATCAACAAAAACACATACTAAAACTACAAATTTTTGTTATAAAAAACCAATTCAATCAAGATAAAACAATAATGAAGCTAGCAATGGAATTGATCTTAATGGTGTTCATCCTTGCATTAACATTTACTGAGGCAGCCCTGCCAACAACCAAGCACAAACCTATGAAAGTAAGATGCAAAAACAAGTATTTTCCTTGCTACAATCAAGAACTGTATTGTCCAGCTTCATGCCCTCGTAGTTGTTCAGTTGACTGTAACAATTGTAAGGCTGTTTGTGGACCTGTTCCACAACTTCCACCACCACCAAAATATCAAAAGCAAATGAAGGTGGTATGTAATGACAAAAGATATCGCGCTTGCTACAACAAGCCTCTTTTCTGTCCTGTAACTTGCCCGAGTACCTGTACTGTTAATTGTGCATCATGTCAGCCTGTTTGTAGCGCTGCATCTCGTCCTAAGCGTGTTAGGTGCTTGAACAAGAAGTATCCTGGGTGTTACTACAGGGAGTTTACTTGCCCTGCTGCATGTCCTCAGACCTGTCAGGTTGACAGTGCCACTTGCAGTCCTGTTTGTAGTAAGCTCATCTCATTTTAGTCTTTGGTTCCTCTTAAATTCTTCTTCTGGTTTAGCATACAGTTGTGGGTTTTTCTTAAATTCGAATTTTCAGGGTGAAGTTTTAGTTAGACTTGTCATTTGGTTATCTACGGAGTATAAGCCATGAGGGACACTATTTTAACATGTCTAAGGGCCTGTTTTCCCCAACTTATTTTCAGTTCAGTTCAGTTCAGCTCTATTCTTTTATAACTATTTTGTTAAATATTATTATTATGTTGGTCTAATTTATTTTATCAATTTCTCTTATTATTATTATTATTTATTTATTTATATATATTATTATTAAGTATTATTATTATTTCTATATATTATTTTGTTTATTATAGCTTTACTCATTATTATTGCTATTATTATTAGGAGAAACATGGTTTAGGTCAAAAGCACAAATAAACCCACGTTTTTTAGCCCATAAACCAATCAAATCGCGTCAAAATGGTTTATGATGCAATTTTGTACGGTCTGACCCAATCATTATTTTTATTACTAAATATTATTATATATTAAATCTAATTATTAAAATAGTAATATTAACTTACTTCTGAGATATTATTGTTATTATATAATCATCATCCAATATCAATATATTAATACAAATAATATAAAATAATTACTATTAATTATCATTAATTATTATTATTATTATTATTATTAATTTATGATTATTAATAGTATCTATTTACAACTATCATTTAAAAATATCCAAAATACTATTATTATTATTCATTATTATTACTTATCATTATAATTATTATTTAATATTCCTATTATTATTGTTTAAATATTATTTATATATTTATTACATTCAATTTAATTTAATTCAATTTAATTCAATTTAATTCAATTCAATTCAATTCAGTTATGTTCAATTCAGCTGTTTTATACCAAAGAGAACAGGTCCTAATAAGATGTTATGTTACTCAGACACATATTAAAGTAGGTTGTGAAGGTTGAGCAAAATTTTCAATCTTTCTCTTAATTGATTACTCCTATTTCACATAATGTGACTAAACTCCAATTAGCAACCAAGTAATTTACAATTTACATGATAATTTGATTTACAGATTGTAATAAGCCTGGAGCAGTGTGCGAGGATCCAAGATTCATCGGAGCAGACGGCATAACATTCTACTTCCACGGCAAGAAAGACCAAGATTTCTGCCTTCTTACAGACTCTAATCTCCACATTAACGCTCACTTAATAGGCAAGCGTGACAACAACATGGGAAGAGACTTCACTTGGGTCCAATCCTTAGGCATCCTCTTTGACAACCACAAACTCTACATTGGAGCCAACAACAACACCACAACTTGGAACGATGCCTTAGACCACCTTACACTTTCCTACGACAATCAGTCCATCAACCTCCCTGAAACCGACGGCGCAACCTGGAAATCCACAGCTGGTGCTGGTGCTGGTGGTGGTGCTAGTGCTGGTGAGGTTACCATCACAAGGTCTAAATCCACCAACGCGGTTGAGATTATCGCGGAGGGTATGTTCATGATCAAGGCTGTGGTGGTTCCGATTTCGGAGAGGGATTCCTTGGTTCATAGGTATGGTATTACACCACAAGAGGATTGTTTTGCTCACCTTGACTTGAGGTTTAAGTTTTATTCTTTAAGTGGTGAAGTTAATGGAGTATTAGGCCAAACTTATGCAACAAATTATGTAAGTCGAGTTAAAATGGGAGTTGCAAATCCTGTTGTTGGAGGGGAAAAGGAATTCCATTCTTCAAGTGTGTTTGCTACTGATTGTGGTGCGTCAAGGTTTCATGGGAATAGGAATGATAGTGTTTATGATGAGGGAATGGACTTTTCTGATCTCAATTGTGTTTCTCGCACAAGTGGTCGTGGACTCGTATGCAAGCGCTGAATAATCATATGATTTCTTGATCATCATCTACTCAAGAATTGCATCATTACTACTTCCCTGTTTTTATAAAATTATTGTCAAATTATGTGATTGTTTATTTGATTGGATTGTCTTTATTTTTACAAAAAATTTCATAGTACTCTATGTACGCTGGCTGGCCACTATGTAATAAAGCTGTAATATATGCAAAACAAAAGAAATACAAGTTTGCTACTTTTTTTTTGTTCACTCCCTGCGGTTGTTTGGCATAAAGGAAATTCGGTAGGCAATAGAAATTTCCCTGATTTTTAAATTTGGGTAGTTGTTTGGTTGACAGAAAGTGTGAAAAATGGGGGCTATGAAAATTCATAAGAATTTGAAATTCCCACAAAATTTAGGAATTTTTTGACCTACTCTCCCGTTGATCACTCACAATTCCTACATAAATTCCTATCAATTACAACTTTTTTTATGACAACCAAACAATTTAGAGTAATTCCTAAGAATTTCATACGGGAATTAATTTTCTACAAATAGTAAATTACTATGGGAATTTAAATTCAATTGCAACCAAACAAGCACTAGATAACGTATATCAATAGGGTACATCATGAATACAGATTGAGTTACTCAGATCTTAGTATGATGATCGAGTCCAAGAATGACTAGGCCCAATGATGCAAATTATTGTTTATAAACTAATAGCATAAGTCGCAAGCAAAGTTTCAAAACAATATTAAGTAGTACTTGGTCTAGTGGTTTGGATTTGCAGGCAATGTCCCTAGGGAGTAGGAAAAATAGTAAGGGAAAATCTCCACCTCCAAAATGCCTCTAGGAGAGTTTGATCGAGAGTTGAGACCCTTTCGAATTAAGTGCCATGTTTGATGTGAAATATTGATAGAAAGTTGGGGAACTCCTTTATCTTTGCAAAAATCTAATTCAAGTGTCTAAACTATATGATAATGTAGAAATAATTCAAGTGCATATCTTATACAACATTCTAAAACATTTATCAATTAAATTATTTCCTTCGATTCAAATTAAATGTGACACTTTACACTATTAACAAATTTCAGTTTGACATTTTACACTATTAACAAATTTCATTTTGACCATCGTTTGTGATTTATATGCAAATAGAAATATAGCCATGTGAAATCTTGTTAGATTAGTCTTAATATCTATTTTTTTAATTTGTACTTTTTATAATTTTTAAAAATACAAAATTAGAAATATATGTATTTAAAGTTTGATATTGACATGCGCAAAAAGTAAAAGTGTCCCAACTAATTTGAAACGGAGATAATAATCAATATCCGCTAGAATGAAACATTGATGACCATCAAAAGCTTATTGAAACTCCGAGACATCATGGGCAGCAACATAACTTCAAAGATTGGAGAAATAACATGCGCATATTGTCACTCTAAGAGGTTCCTTAACAACGAATCACGATGCACATTGCGAAATACTAGATCTGTCCTTACGCCATTAACAACGCTCAAAATAGAAATCAGGTTAATACTACTTTTACGTACTGCTAATACTATTTGCCATACTCGGATTGTAAGAAACCAATAAGTTGATATAGAGTTGACTTTTAGAAAATGAACCATTAAGTAAGCCCCCTTGCCGACCCTCTCCAATCTCCATGCATGTGTGAACTTAAGTAAACGAAGTTCACGTAATTTTCTTATTATTGGCGTGTCAAAGTTATGTTTTGGAAAACATGAACGTCAAAATTACAACTGATAAAAAAGGGATATATTTGACATACTCTTAATATAATTTATTTTTAGTTATTTTAACTTAAGAAATTATATGAGAAAAATAAACATATATAAGCATATGCTATATAAATCTTAATAACGTTAAAACATATTTAATTTGAACCGCTTTTAATTCGTTGTCATAAGCAATACACATTGAGATAAATCTAATAAGATCCCATATGATGATATACATTCTAACACTCCGGTCTTTAACTCGACGCTATGAATTAAGGAGATAGAGTATAAGTTGTGAAAAATGCATGACGAAGGGCGGATGTGGGCTATTGACGAATTTTATACATGCCCAATTTTCTTCATTTGATAGTGCCACTCTAATAAAACATGATAATAGGTTGTTGTTTTGGAAAAAGAAACTTGTTAGATACTAACTTTTAGGAAATGAAGGGAATTATAGTAGCATTTAGAAAAGAAGTAAATATGTGGAGAGCAATTGAAGAAAAATAATTTCACTGTTTTTCGACGCAATAATCATATTGATTACTTACACTTGAAGAAATCAAGATTCATAGAATAATTGATTTAAGAAAAATGAATTAAGCTGAAAGGAAGGTCCTCTAGCTAGCTCCATGTGAAGAATTGAGAACTAGGGCAACATACAGCTAATAAAGGAAATCGTATATTAGTATAACAATTAGACTTAAAACAGCATAAAGTGCATCCAAAATCCCACTATAAGAAGCACATAGGAGCATTGTCATACTCATCAACATAAACATCAATCTCTTTTTCACAACATCTTCACTATTAATCACCTAGTAATTTAACCAAACAAGAATGAAGGGAGCTAGGGTGGTGGCAATTGTCCTCCTCCTTGCCTTGGCTTTGGCCGAGGCGGCGACACCGATCCCTCAATATGAAGACCCTGGTGTTATCACTGACGTTCCCAAGAATCCTAAGGAGCCTAAAGTACCCAAGGAACTTAAGGAACCTAAAGAACCTAAGGCACCCAAGGAGCCTAAGGAGCCCAAGGAGCCTAAGGAACCCAATGAGCCCAAAGCGCCTATAGAATACACACCACCTCCTCCACCTACAACCACCCCATCACCACCCACAACCACCCCATCGCCACCAACGATTACCCCAACGCCTCCAACGACCACCCCAACAACACCTACAACCACCCCAACTCCACCTGCATCATCATCTAGTGGTAAGCAAGTAAGGTGCATGGACAGGTACTACCCGGGTTGTTATTACAGGCAGTTTACTTGTCCAGCTGCGTGTCCTGAGAGTTGTCAAGTTGACTGTAACACTTGTAGTCCTGTTTGTGGTAAGTTCTTATACCTCCTAGTCTTCTATGGTACTAATTAATTTCAAGTATTTATTATCTTTCATAGCTCAGAAAGTCTCATTTTAATTAGTTCATATCTTTCAATATATAGGTCACTCTTCTAAACTCGTCCTTTAAACTTTTTGAAAATTAATAGTGTTCTCTTTGCTTTATGAATATGAATAGTACACCTTATAATTAGATTTTTGTCACAGAAGTTGATCAATTTTGGTATTACAATAAATATTATGAAAATATAGGAATTTAGAATTATTAGACCATTCAAATAAATTTACATAATAATTTTGAATTATTGACCAATTTAAATAAATTTACCTGGAGCTAAATATTCCACTTAGAATTGATGGGTGGATGAGATTTGAACCCGTAATCTTAATGTTACAGTAGCTCTGATACCATCATGTCAAAGGATCAACTAGCTCAACCAAAAGTTTAAGCTGATAGTTGGAATCCTAGAAATAGTTTTATACTCTATCATTCTTTATACCATATTATTACATTATGAAAGTTACAACTTAATCCTTATTTTGGATGATATATACACAGACTGCAACAAGCCAGGTGCAGTGTGCCAAGATCCAAGGTTCGTCGGAGCTGATGGTATCACATTTTACTTCCATGGAAAGAAAGACCAAGATTTTTGTCTAGTCTCCGACTCCAACCTCCACATTAACGCTCATTTCATTGGAAAGCGCAAATCCAACATGGGAAGAGACTTTACATGGGTTCAAGCCCTAGGCATACTCTTTGACAACCATCAACTCTACATTGGAGCCCAAAAGACCGCTACATGGAACGATGCCATGGACCGCCTTTCTCTATCCTTTGACGGCCAACCCATCGACCTCTTCGAAACCGAGGGAGCTAGTTGGACGTCCCCAAGTGGCTCAGTAACCATCACAAGATCTAAGGCTACAAACGCTGTTGAGATTGAGGCTGAGGGTAACTTTAAGATCAAGGCAATAGTTGTACCTATCACTGAAAAAGATTCATTGATCCATAAGTATGAAATAGACCAAGATGATTGCTTTGCTCACCTTGACTTGAGCTTCAAGTTTTACTCATTAAGTGGAGATGTTAATGGAGTTTTAGGGCAAACTTATGGAAGCAACTATGTGAGCCGGGTTAAAATGGGAGTAGCAAATCCTATTGTTGGAGGAGAAAAGGAATTCCATTCATCTAACTTATTTGCAACTGATTGTGGTGTTGTTAGATTCAATGGTAATGGGAATCCTTCTCAAGGAATGGAGTTTGCTGATCTTAACTGTGCTTCTGGATTCAGTGGTCGTGGAGTTGTTTGTAGGCGTTGAAATGTTTTCAACTAAGAAGATTCAATTACTTATTAATTTTATCTTTTCCAATAATTTGTACTCCTAATAAAATTAGGAGTGCTTAATTACTTTCTAATATTGTATTTATGTTGTTTAACACAACATTATTTAACACATTGGTATGATTATATGCAATAAAAAAAATTGTGATAAAAATTGGTGAATGCTTGTATTACTTTTTTATTATTATTATAGCCTTGCATTGTAAATAAGTTTTCAAACAACCAAAATAAACAAATAATATATACTAATATTTTAAAACGATTTAAGTTACCTTGTGTTACTACTCCCTCCGTCCCATAATATAGTGCCTACTTCATTTTTGGTGGGTCAAACTTTAAAATCTTTGACCGAATATTCTCATTTGTATATATAAAAAAACATATTCATATGGGATCTTGTTAGATTCGTCTCAATGTATAGTTTCATAATTTCAATTTTTTTATATTTTTTATTAATATGGAATTGAAGATATTAAAGGTCAAAGTTACGTCTTAGAAACCGTGTAAAAAAGAAACAAGCACTATATTATGGGACGGAGAGAGTATTAGTTCTCCATTTAAGTCAAAGATTAGTGCTGCCTTTACAATATCGAATCTTTGGTTAAATGCCTTTGGTAAAAGTTGTAAAGAAAATTTCTTTCTCATGAGGTTTTGGGTCATATCCCTGAGTTTCAAGGACGAAACTTCTTTTAAGAAAATAGCTTTTGTAATACTTCATATGTTTAATATATATATATATATATATATTAATATATAATATATATAATATAATAATAATAATAATAATAATAATAATAACAATTGATGAGTATATATTTATATTATCATTACAAATATTAAAACTAATCCTAATAAAAAACATTAATACTAATAATTTTTTTATTATGATTCTATATTTTTGGATATTCTTTCTCTATATTTTTTTTCTCATCACATGATCACCTTTTTCTCTCTCTCCCTCTTTCTCCTGATCACCTAAATTATTATGCCTTCCCCCTTCTTGCATGTAAATCAAGACGGAAAAAGTATATCTTAAGAAAAAAGGTGCATCTGTGGACGTAAATATTCCTTCTAGCTAAGAAGATTAATGGGACACAAAAAGTAAGCCAAAAGAAAACTAATATGTAAATATGATGAGTTTCTGAAATGTAGTCAACTAGATCCATATATATGATAATAATTCTTGCTTGTAAGTGCATAGATAAATATAATTGATAAGTTAGTTTCCTCTTATAATTTTTCTTTAATTCAGTTCAAAAAATTAACTCTAGTTTAGTTTAATCAAGAAAAATTCAGTTCAATTCATTCAAAAAGAACAGAGTCTTAGGGAAAAAAAACCCTCTTTACAGCCATTGGCTCTGTTTTGCAATATAAACTGAAAATAAACTGAAAATAATAAATAAAGCTTAAATTGATAAGGTAGATGATTAGCTTAATTGTTTGGTAAAATTAGTTGCTTAATTTGATAAATTGTTTTAGTTAAAAATTTGTGGTTATCAAAAATTTAAAAATATTTTCCAAATTTTTGGTCACCTGATTTTGAAAAGGTAAAAAAAATTTAGCTTATTATTAAGTCATTATAACCACTTGAAATTTAATTTTAGGTATTCCCCAAACACTATTAATTAAGGGTGTCTATGATGCGAGTCGAGTTCGAGTTTGAGCTAGCTTGACTCGACTCGTTAGCATTTTGAGTCGAGTTTTGACCGAGTATATTTTGAGTACGTAGCTTGCAAGTGTCTCATGTTAAAAGAAACAATAAGCTAGAAAAATGTTGAATTAGGTATTTTGCTATCGTTAATTAGGTATTCGAGCTTCTCACGAGTTTTGGAGTCGAGTATTGAGTTGCTCAACCCGATTCACGAACATCTTGAGTTCAATTAGAGCTCACTCGAGTCGAGCTTTGACCGATCGTCGATCTTTGACCGAGTCGATCTCGAGTAGCTCGCGAGTTGTTTCATCTCATTGACACCCTTACTACTAATCATTTTAGCACCTAAAAGAGATTAGCACATTATCATTTAAGGTAACTAAAATGCTCCCCATATAATACTGTTATATAGATATAATGTTGTGGAAGTTGAAATAATCAGAGTAGGGTACTTTTATTCTAAAATTAACTCTTGTTGAAGGCTGATGAGATGAAGTGCTCAATAAAACATCATCTTTTCACAAATGAATAATGATATTTGATCCCATTACTATTAAAACATGTAATTAATTATAAAGTCAAACAACTTGCATGTTATAAAACACTTCGTTTCTAAACATCGTACAAAAACATCATAAACATCCCCATGAAAGCCTTGAACGGCCTACTAGTTACCCAATAACTGTTCCCTTGCATATGTTTGTACATGGTCGGTTCCTGATTTCAAGCCATTGACTTAACCTCAAAAGAAAAAAGAATTCAAGTCATTGACCAAAACTTTACCGCATATTTTTAAGTTTAAGTATGTGTTGTTATTCTTAAAGCAAAATATTTTATTTGGCAAAAAACTGATAAATTCCTCAAACTTTTTTTTTGTCACATACCTCCTCCTTTTATAATTGTAATATTTTGATGACGTTCACGTTTCTCAACACATTATTATAATCTATACAAATATATTAAAAGCCGTGACAATGTATACACGTCACGTGTTACCTCTGTAACTCCACTAAAATTGTCCAATCTCTATTATATAAGTCAAAGGGGAGCTATGATGTCCCCATTTAAAAAGTCCTTTTTGTCCTTAACTAAATATCTAAATTGATATTCAAATCTTCTACAATATATCCTTTCCTAATTTAAAGATAGGGTCAAAATTCTAATGATAAATTAATAAATAACCATTAACAAAGTAACATAATACAATTAGAAAAATGCTTATTTAATTTAAAAAAAGATACAAATTTAAATTGACTATAAGACCTTATATCTAAATGTTCATTACAATTTCTAATCACTTTACATCAGATTGTACAACAATAATTATAAATCACACTTCTAAAATTATATTTAGATGAAATTTATTAAGAACATACCCAAACAGTCGGCTAGTGTGTACATAAGTCATATCGATTAACAAAAGTAAACTTAGCTTGCAACAAGATTTAAACCCATGACCTCTTGCTATTATAATATGACACAATTACCATCTCAACCAACTTTTAATCATGCTTTAAGTGTCCACAACAAAAATTTAAATTATCATCTAGGAAAAGACATAATACAATAAGACGCCTTCAGAGAATCAACCCTCTTGGTAAAAATAAACCCGGAGGCCATTGCTTTGCATTATTAAAAAAGAAAACCTCACTTACAAAACTACAGAAGTAGAGGTAAGGATGTATAAATCAATAAACATTAAAAAAATCTAAAAATATATTTAGCATGGAAACTCTCATGAAGATCAAGTTTCCCATTTTCAAAACTGAAAACTTTTTATGAAAAACTAGCGAGTTTCCTGCCTTAATGATCTTCAGTCACAAATGATATTTTCCCAACTAAAAATCTCTTAGCTAACTCTATAGTCTATGCCCTATCATATACATCTTTTGTCAGTAATAAACAAAACTACAACAACTTTCTATGCAACAATAGTTATTTAATCCTAAATTTGGGTTTCATGATAAATGAACCAATGAGGTGTTCAGAGGCTTTTTCGAGACAACAGAAATGTGCCAAGCATCAGCGCAACGTTACAAGTCATGTCGGCTTTCCTTGGAACGTTTAGGGAGAAAATATGACCAGGCCCGGAGAAGTCAAAAAAATGTCCCAAAAACAGCCAAAATTGAAAGTTATAATACAAGTTTTCGGTCTTTCCCGGGGCTCGAGCTACGAACGCCACGAGATGCCTCGTCGCAACATGGGAGGTTAATGGAAGTATTCATGTGGCTTGGAACGAATATGTAGATGCATTTACGTTCATTTCGAGGCGAATTTGGGTTTCAAGAAAAATGAACAAATAGGGTGTTTAGATGCTATTCCAGGCAACACAAATGGTGCCATGCACCCGCAAAACGCTACAAGTCACGTCGGCATTCCTAGGAACGTTTTGGGATGGAGAAAATGTGACCAACACCGTAGAAGTCCAAAAATAATCCAAAAACAGCCAAAATTGAATGTTATATACACGCTTTCGGACTTTCCGGATCCCACGGACGCCACGGGATGCCTCCTAGAACCATGGGAGGTCAATGGAAAGTAGTCATGTGGCTTGGAACGAAATGTTGATGTCTTTACATTTATTTTAATGCAACGAGAAATGCACAAATGGGGTGTTTAGAGGCTTTTAGGGGCAGCACAAATGGTGTCAAGCACCCGCACAATGTCACAAGTCACATTGGTCTTCCTAGAAACATTTCGGGAGAAAATATGACCAGGCTCGAAAAAGTCCAAAAATTTCCCAAAAACAGCCAAAATAGAAGGTTATAATACACGATTTCGGACTTTCTCGGGGCCTGAGTTCCAAACGCCACGGGATGCATCCTAGGGCCATGGGAGGTCATTGGAAAGGATTCATGTGGCCTGGAACGAATATGTGGATACCTTTACGTTAATTTCGAGACAATTTTAGATTTTACGAGAAATGAACAAATGGGGTGTTTAGAGGCTTTTTCGATGCAACACAAATGGTGCCAAGCACCCACGCTATATTACAAGTTACGTCGGCCTTCTTAGGAACGTATCGGGAGAAAATATGACCAGGCCCGAAAAAGTCCCAAAATGTCCTAAAAATAGCCAAAATTGAAGGTTAATACACGCTTTTCCGACTTTCCTGGGATCTGAGCTCCGAATGCCACGGGATTCCTCCTAGGTACATGGTAGGTCATTGGAAAGGAGTCATGTAGCTTGGGACGGATATGTGGATGCCTTTACGTATATTTCGAGGAAATTTGGCGAGAAATGAACAAATGGGGTGTTTAGAGGCTTTTCGAGGCAACACAAACAGTGCCAAGCAATCGCGCAACGTTATAAGTCACGCCAACCTTCCTAGGAATATTTTGGGAGAAAATATGATCAGGCCCCAAAAAGTCCGAAAAAATCCCAAAAACAGCCAAAATAGAAGGTTATAATACATGCTTTCGTACTTCCTCGAAACCCGAGCTCTGAACACCACGATATGCCTTCTAGATCCTTGGGAGGTCATCGGAAAGGAGTCATGTGGCCTAGAACAGACATATGGATGCCTTTACGTTCATTTTGATAAAATTTTGTGTTTCACGAGAAATGAACAAATGGGGTGTTCAGAGGCTTTTCGAGGCAATGTAAATGATGCCAAGCACACGCGCAATGTTACAAGTCATGTAGGCACTCCTACGAATGTTTCGGGAGAAAATATGACCAGGCCCGAAAAATTTCAAAAATATCGCAAAAACAACAAAATTGAAGGTTATAATACACGGTTTCAGATTTTCCCGGGGCCTGAGCTCCGAACGCCACGCAATGCCTCTTATGGACATGGGAGGTCATTGAAAAGGAGTCATGTGGCTTGGATTGAATATATATGTATGCCTTTACGTTCATTGCGAGGTAATTTAGGGTTTCACGAGAAATGAACAAATGAGGTGTTCAGAGGCTTTTCGAGGAAATGCAAATGGTGGCAAGCACACGTGCAATGTTAAAAGTCACGTCGGTACTCCTAGGAATGTTTTGGGAGAAAATATCAACAGTCCCGGAGAAGTCCAAAAATGTCATAAAAATTGAAGGTTATAATACACGCTTTCAGACTTTCTCATGGCTCGAGCTACGGACGCCACGGGATGCATCCTAACTATATGAGAGGTCAATAGTAACGAGTCATGTGGCTTGGAACGAATATGTGGATGCATTTACGTTCAGTTTAAGGGAATTTTAGGTTTTACGAGAAATGAACAAATGGGATGTTTAGAGGCTTTTCGAGCCAACACAAATGGTATCAAGCACCCGCACAATGTCACAAGTCACGTCGGCCTTCCTTGGAACATTTTAGGAGAAAATATGACCAGGCCCGAAAAAGTCCAAAAATGTCTCAAAAACAGCCAAAATAGAAGGTTATAATACACGCTTTCGGACTTCCTCGGGTCCCGAGTTTCGAACGTCGCGGGATGCCTCCTAGGGCCATGGGAGGTCATTGGAAAGGATTCAAGTGGCCTAGAACGAATATGTGGATGTTTTTACATTCATTTCGAGTCAGTTTTAGATTTCACGAGAAATGAACAAATAGGGTGTTTAGAGGCTTTTTCGAGGCAACACAAATGGTTCCAAGCACCCGCGCTACATTACAAGTTATGTTGGCCTTCCTAGGAACGTTTCGGGCGAAAATATGATCAGACCCGAAAAAAGTCCCAAAATGTCCCAAAGATAGCTGAAATTGAAGGTTACAATATACGCTTTTGGACTCTCCTAGGGTCCAAGGTCCGAATGCCACGGGATTCCTCCTAGGGACATGGTAGGTCATTGGAAAGAAGTCATGTGGATTGTGACGAATATGTGGATGCATTTACGTACATTTTGAGGCAATTTGGGTTTCACGAGAAATGAACAAATGAGGTGTTTAGAGGCTTTTCGAAGCAACACAACGGTGCCAAGCACTCGGGCAATGTTAAAAGTCACGTCGGTCTTCCTAGGAATGTTTCGGGAGAAAATATGATCAATCCCGAAAAAGTCCAAAAATGTCCCAAAAATAGCCAAAATAGAAGGTTATAATACACGCTTTCGGACTTCCTCGTGGCCCGAGCTCCGAACGCCACGGGATGCTTCCTAGGGCCTTGGGAGGTCATCGGAAAGGAGGCAATTTTGGATTTTTCACGAGAAATGAGCAAATGGGGTGTTCAGAGGCTTTTCGAGGCAACACAAATGGTGCCAATCACCTGCGCAACGTCATAAGTCACGTCGACTTTTCTAGGAATGTTTCAGGAGAAAATTGATCAAGCTTGGAAAAGTCCAAAAATGTCCCAAAAAACAACCAAAATTTAAGGTTAGAAGTAGTAAAACCTAAAGGTGACCCAATCTGATTAAAATTTAGCCGAACTAATACTCCCTCCGTTCTTTTTCTATTATAATAATGTGTTTGGACACAATTTTTAAGGATTTGGAACAAATGAGTAGTTTAGCATAAAAGTAACTCTGTAATTAACTAGAGTAGGAGAGAAATCATCCTCAGAAAATGAAAGCAATTTTATAAGGCAAAGTGAGTTAATAATGATTTTAATAAGATAAAATAACGACAATATTGACAACTAAAGTTGTTTCTTATACAAAAATTGGAATTGTTGCAATAGATGTGAAACTATGCAAAATAGTAATTATTGTTATATAAAAAGAACGGATGAAGTATATTGTAACATCGTCTCATGTACGAATCTATAATATGTAAACTTTTGTGTATTATAGGAGTTTTAGTGATTTACCATTTAATATTACCATACATCTTCTATGCTAAAATAAGTAAGATGTTGAAGACTGTGGAATTAAAGAAAGCAAAGAATTTGTGATTTATGTGCAGAAAGAGTCGGGACCTTATAAGAGATCATCTAATTTTAATTTAAAATTAGTCTCTTTTTTAAATAAGATGAAGGGGATTCACTTGAGGGGGGTATGGAAAATTACTCAAATGAGTCCTATGAGGTTTGATCCCTATAGCTCAGGGATAACATGCAGATGGAAAGTGATACGATTACTCCACCATCTCAACCTCAATTAGGCAACTATTCAAATTCAATATTAAGAAGAGAACACACAATTACCATTTCAACCAACTTCTAATCATTCTTTAAGTGTCCACATTATTATATTTGTATCTTTTAAATGTTGAGTTTTCCTTACTATATTTTATTGAGAATGGAAAAAAATGCATATTAAGTTCGAAAACACAATACCAACCCGGGACAACGCCCGGGGCCAAATACTAGTTATATCTTTAATATTTGATTATTAAGATTGTAAATCCAATAATAATAAATTACATATATGATGACACTCATTTTACATATATAGTAGCAAAAAATGTCAACTATAAAAGAACACAGAAGACATATTATTTTAGAGGAGATCCGACTACGTACTCACGAGGACTTTTCGTGATCGAGGTCTCAATAAAATTTCAAACATTTTCATATAATCATTTGTTCAATATAGAAAATATATAAGCAAAATTCCAGATCTTATGCTTCAAACGATGGATACAATCTTTGGAGAGCGAGGATTAAATTTCTCTACGCAAATTTATGTACACTTTAAGAAATTAAGATTAAAATTGATTTAAGAAAAATGAAGCTGAAAGAAAGGCCCTCTCCATGTGAGAACTGAGAGTTAGGGAAGAAAGCTATTAAAGGAACACATTAATTAGTAGAATATATATGCTTTAACTTGAAACAACATAAAAGTGCATCCTATATCCACTATAAAAAGAAGCATATAAGAGAAATGTCATACTCATCACCCAAAACATCAATCTCTCTCTTAAAACATCTTCCCTATTAATCAATTAGAAGAAAAAGAAACCCTATCAAAATGAAGGGAGCTAGGGTGGTGGCAATCCTCCTCCTCCTTGCCTTGGCTTTCGCCGAGGCGGCGACACCGATCCCTGAATATGAAAACCCTGGTGTTATCACTGACGTTCCCAAGAATCCTAAGGAGCCTAAGGGACCCAAGGAGCCTAAGGCACCCAAAGAATCTAAGGCACCCAAGGAGCCTAAGGCACCCAAAGAACCTAAGGCACCCAAGGAGCCTAAGGCACCCAAAGAACCTAAGGCACCCAAGGAGCCTAAGGTACCAAAGGAGCCCAAAGGGCCTACGGTGTACACACCACCTCCTCCACCCACAACCACCCCATCGCCTCCGACGACCACCCCATCGCCACCTACGACCACTCCAACTCCACCTGCATCATCATCTAGTGCTAAGCAAGTAAGGTGTATGGACAGGTACTATCCTGGTTGCTATTACAGGCAGTTTACTTGTCCGGCTGCATGTCCTGAGAGTTGTCAAGTTGACTGTAACACTTGCGGTCCAGTTTGTGGTAAGTTCTAATTATAGTACTCATTTGAAGCATCTAATTTTTTCGGTAAAAAACTTATATGAACTTGGTCCATACTAAATTACTGGACCTAATACTAATTCATGTGATTTGCTTTTTCATATAATATAAATATCATATAAAAAGAATATCAAAGAATATCAAAGTATATCGACGTTACTTTTTCATGACACATATATCATATGGAGTTAAATATATTAATGATCAAATGAGTACGTATATCTGATAGCATGTAATAAGTACGTAACTAGGTATAACATATGATGAATTAATGTCATGGAATTGATATAGACGTAGAGTACATCTATTCATCATAATAATTCATTAAAGCTGATTGAAGCTTAAACTTATTATTTTGGATGATACACAGACTGCAACAAGCCAGGTGCAGTGTGTCAAGATCCAAGATTCGTTGGAGCAGATGGCATAGCATATTACTTCCATGGCAAGAAAGACCAAGATTTTTGTCTAGTCTCCGACTCCAACCTCCACATCAACGCTCATTTCATTGGAAAGCGCAATGCAAACATGGGAAGAGACTTTACCTGGATCCAAACCCTAGGCATACTCTTTGATGACCATAAGCTCTACATTGGTGCCCAAAAGACCACCACATGGAACGACGCCATGGACCGCCTTTCTCTATCCTTTGACGGCCAACCCATCGACCTCCTCGAAATCGACGGAGCTAGTTGGACGTCCCCAAGTGGCTCAGTAACCATCACTAGGTCTAGGGCTACAAACGCGGTCGAGGTTAAGGCCGAAGGTAACTTCAAGATAAAGGCAGTAGTAGTCCCAATTACACAAAAAGATTCATTGATCCACAAGTATGGTGTAACTCAAGAAGATTGTTTAGCTCACCTTGACTTGAGCTTCAAGTTTTACTCATTAAGTGGAGATGTTAATGGAGTTTTAGGGCAAACTTATGCTGGTAATTATGTGAGTAAGGTTAAGATGGGAATAGCAATGCCTGTTTTGGGTGGGGAAAGGGAATTCCATTCCTCAGGTATCTTTTCCACTGATTGTGTTGCTGCTAGATTCAGTGGGAAAGGGAATGGGAATGATGAGCAGGGAATCAACTTTGCTGATCTTAATTGTGCTTCTGGTATCAATGGTCGTGGAGTTGTCTGCAGGCGTTGATAATTTCTCAACGAACTATGGAATAAGTAATACTATAATACATATTGTATTGAACTTACTTTGATTAAATCATTATATACTCTTACAGAGTTAGGAGTATAATTAAATAATAATACAATGTAGAATTCCTATACTTGTTTAAGTGTACTATATTGTTTTTACAAATTATACATCATTCTTGTGAAGAAATTATGAAAACATCAAGTTGTGATTATATGATATTGCTGAGTTGTTTGAAATATGGAAAATTATTATATATGCAGCTCTTAGGGTTGTATTTTAGAAGTTAAAAATGGAACAATGAAGCAATTATAGAATTAATTAGATCAATTAACGCAGAATTACTATTTACTAACTCTGTTTGATCCGTATATTATGTAAAAACAAAAGCTTGCGTAACTAGTGTTGAGCTTGAATTATGAGATAAATTTGATGGTTTTGAAATGGATACCTCCAATAATAACAATCCTTGATTGTCAGAGGTAAGAGAGGAAAAATAAGGGAAAGTGTTAGGCTATGTTCATTTCACCTCATTTTTGCTTATTTTAGATCTAAACAGATCATATCAGATCATATCGGATCAGATCAGATCAGTTCAGATTAGATCATGCTTATATTTAAAAACTCATTTTTACTATTAATACTATTATTTACTAGTACATTTGTTCAAATTAAAAGAGTTATTATTGTTGATGTTGTACTTATTAATTATTAATATTGATACTTATTATTAATCTCATTATTATAATTATAAAGTCATTGTTATTATTATTTTAAGTTATTTTGTTGCTATTAAATAATAAAATTAAAAGCTACGTGTTAAGAGCATAAGATTGGCGCAAAAATAAGAAATATATAAAATATGTTAGCTCAAATTCATGACAACGAAACTACTAAGTTTGAATTACATTTCAAAATAAGCTAAGTGCAAGATACAAATTATAAATTTAAATTCGGTATACCTCTTCCTACCGAATTCCAAATCTCTCTAGTTATTTGAAGTTGCACGCTATCTATTTCTTTCTTGCTCAAGTCATAGTTGTTTGTATATCTTATTTTATTTTATATGGAAAAAAAAGAGTTGAGTCTGTCCACTTCTCAAGTGTGAAACAGTTTTTTTGAAGGGAAAGTGTAAAACATTTTATAAGTGCTCTTATAAATTAATGACTTGGGTTATATAATTATTTTTAGTAATAATATATAATTATTATTATGATTATAATTATTGTTGTTGTTATTATAATAATGATAATAATAATTATTATTATTAATAAAAGTTGTGTAAAAGTTGTGATAGAAATAAAATGATAATAATAGTAATACTATAAAAAAGATCTTATAATGTATTGCATAATAATGAATTACAAAGTAATAATATAATAGTAATAATATATTTTATAAAAGATAAGATCTTGTAAATTTTATCAAATCAGATAAGTTCAGATTAGAAAATTTCAGGTGAACTAAACATAGCCTTAATGGGAAAGAAAAGAAACAACAGGAAGGTTAATTGAGGTCACGTCCGCCAATTATTAAAAGCAACTGAATATATTTATGATTGAAGGATAGATGACAAACTTTGAAAATATTGAGGATATAAATTGAAAAAAACTATTTAGGGGGTATATGATGAATAAAAAATTACTCATGATATATGGCAAAATTTCAAAAAACCAAATTCATATAATGTAGAATGTTTTTTATATCTTAATTTTATTGGTTAGAATAATATCACTATACATATTTTAGAATCAATATTGTTTGCGACAATTGTTACAATCTTAGGTCATGTTAACCTTATATTTTCATATATCTATATCTTTCTTTCATCAGCCTTACTAATAAATGACCCATCTACAATAGGTGGGTAGCTATATTTAAATTGGTATTTAATTCAAGCATTACTAATAAATGATGTTGTCCACCTTAATTATGCATATATAATTGATCTTTCATGTCTCTTTTATGTGTAACATTGATGATGGTGGATAACTTTTTCGAAAATATTGGAAGAAAAATCTCCGATTCTCATATTGTTTATACGTGAATCCCAAGCTAAAATTTCTGGATACGTCGCCGCGTGTTTTATTTTTGTTTTTGGAATAATTGAAATCAATTTCATTATTTTCTATTATACCACAAATTAGGATAAAAATTCAACGAACAATCGAGTGAAGGCCAACAGTTTAGCAATAAAAAGAAGAGCGAGTCACTGCTCAGTACTCACTACCCAAACAATCTTGTTGTTCAGCTAACAAAGCTAATTCGTGTGTTCGTTTGGGCCAAACTAAAACAAACCTACTCCAATAAAAAAAAACTAAAACAAAACTACCAATACTACCACAAATCACAATGTCCTCTTTCATTTATTGACGATAAAAACATGTTCTATTTTATTTTATACGTATGAACGGTACAATCTGACTTTTTGTGAATTCGGTTGACGTTAATACTAGTGTGTACCAATAAGTCAAAAGCACATAAATGTACGTAAAAAATACGCAGAAATGTTGATATATCATTTATGAACAATCCACTATATCATTCAAAAACCACTATATCATTCACAAACAGAAAACATCATTCAAACACATACTATATCATGCAGAATCTACATCATTTATAGATAATCCACTATATCATTGGAAACCTACTATTATTCAGAAACGCACTATATCATTATGAAATATACTATATCATGCAGATCCTACATCATTTATGAACAATCCACTATATCATCCATAGTCATCCATACTCTTACTGTATTATGCAGACACTCAGTATATCATTCAGACACTTATTATATTATGCAGAAACTACATCTTTCTATATATTAAAGCACGTGTTATGATATATATACTACATAAAGTACATCTTCCTGTATGTTAAAACATTAAAATCAGATCCTCTGCTATATTGCATATGTTGGAGTTCATAGCTTAGTCAAGTTGTTGAGTTAGTTGTTGAGTTAGTTAACTTAGGATTTTAGTTATTAGTTGTAAATCCTAGTATATAAATACTTTACTACTTTCATAACTACACAATTAATAAAAATATAGTCATTGCTCTCCCTCTGTTATCTTCTCTTTAAGTATAAATAGTGTCAAGATTCTAAATGAGAATGATAAAAAAAACAGAGGAAGTAGATAGTATCTAAGTTTCACTATATCTGTATAAAACTCATTATATGAAGTTAACTTCAATTACCAACCAGGTGCACACTAAATTTAGTGTGCACCGGGTTCATATAAGGTTCTTACTAAACGGTAAACCAATTTTTAGATCTTTAATAGAAAATTTAGGAAATAGTTTTTGGAGGTATAGGATGAATACAAACATAGATAGATTATAGATGTAAGAATATAGTTTCTTTTTAAGAATGTAGTTTTGGAATACAAATATACTTTATATAATGTACAAACTAACTTATGAACCTAAAAAAAAAAAAGTGAACACATATTCTTGAATAAAACGGATGCACAATAAATTATTGTGAGATCTATCTTTCAATTTTATTCAACAATAAAAGAAATTAATAATTCAAATTGAGAAAAAAGAAAAAAAAGTTGAATTGTTTCATCTATTGTATGCGTTGTTTAGGACCTACTATTTAAATGTGGAAAGCTACTAGGTTGGCTCAATAAATTCCACTTGATCAATAATAACTCTCGAGCAACCATGAGTGGTTGAGTACTAGCTACATGGCAGTTTACATTCCCAAAAAAATGGAAGTATTTTGATAAGAATGCGTAGGTCTTGATGTAACATGTTACATTATAAATTATTGTATAACATGTATCATGAATATATGGACTTTAAAAAGAATGACATCGAGTATACAAAGAATGACATGAATTTCGTGTCATTTTTTCATTTGTTTCACGTCATTTGAGTTCCTTTATTAACAAAGAAACGGTGATTTGTGGTTTGTTATATTATAAATTATAATGTAATCGTTGCACCCAAGAATTTGTGTTTCGATAATGGATCTTGTGAACAAGCACCCCTGGAGTTAGCTTAGCATTTAATACATTTTCTAAAATGATTTAAGTTTTGGAATGTAAGTTGAAATCACGCGTTAATCAGTGTAACACCCCTATACAGGAATTTCCACTCTCCTTTGTCTCACCCAACTGAATTGGTGTGGAGAGCATTCCACCAGTTTTTGGCAAAGAAGACTTCCCCTGATAGTATTATCAGACGGGAGCTTGCGGTTGTGTGTAGACTCTCGAGCTCTCAACAAGGTGGCCACATGTGAAGTGAAGGGAAAGGGTTGAAATACTCAATTCTTAATTAATATTTATTGTAATTATTATTTCCAATTTTAGCTACGTATATTCAACGTTCTGGGGACGGTTGTTATCTATTGCCAACCTAATAATAAATAATTATACTAGTATATATTCCGGTCCGGACGATGTTCGAGTCAGTTATAATTATCAAATATACTATTATTCATATATTTCATAATTGATTTTTTAGCTTTTCGTAATTTTCTAGTCTAGTATGAAAACTAGAAAATGGACGTTATCACGTTATGGCATGATAAGTTTTTTAAAATAATAATAAAAAAAACTTTCAAAGAATTGGGGATAAATTTAATATAACAATTTCAATGGAATTGGGTTGAGGGAATGTTATTACCTTAATAAAAGTGTTAGAAATCAAAAAGCTCGTCTATGACTTCATGGTACATATAAATATAAGACTTTATTATGTTTTGCTTTGAAACATTAAATATTAAAATTGTAGCTAATAGCTGGCAAAACTCTCACATTTTATTTCAAAGGTCATGTATTTGATTTCTATTAGCTACATATCACATATGGTTAATATTTTTAAATGAGATCATAAACATGTGTATTAGAAGTTTGAGAATAGCGTCAAGTGATACCATTCATTTGATAACTTTCAATACTACCTCTGTTTTTATTTAGTTGCAACAATTTCTACTTTTAGGTGTTTTTTATTAGTTGCAATATTTCCCTTTTTAGGAAAGCTTTTGGAATAATTTAAATATATTACCCTTACTTCACCTACTCTCTCCCCATCTAATTAGAGTACTAGTAATAGGGGCAAGTAGGACAATTATACTCTCTTTTCTTATTTCTTAAAGTTTGTGCAAAAAGGTAAATGTTGCAACTAAATAAAAACAGAAGTAGTATATTGTTATATATATGTAAAGAAAATTAACTTCCATCTCCATACCTACTCATCATAATTACTCACATAATAAACGAAAAAAACGAGATTTTTTTCCCTATATAGTAGCACCCTTATTTGAAGAGCCACGGCAGCCATCTCACATAAGTTGCTTAAGAATCCTTATTTCTCTTTCAGTACTAAAACCTTCTATTCCTCTTTGATTTTCTGCTTCAATTATTTGTTCTCAAATGAATTTGGGAAACGCAGTTGAGTTCCTTTGCAACAAAACAATCTTAGTCACTGGAGCAACTGGCTTCCTCGGAAAAGGTGACTTTCATTTTCCTTAAATCTACACTAGATTTTAAACTCGTGTGATCAATGCATGGGATCCATCATGAAATTTGTTAAAATAAGCATTGGGATTGTTACTTTTTAGTTTTTATGGGTAAAATTTGAATTGAATGCCAATTAATCAACTAATATTTTCTACACATGGAGAGAAGTATTCCAAAAAGTCTAACTTAATAATGTTCTTGTTCATACATTTTTAGAGTATGTTTGATTCAACTTATTTTGTCTTATCTGATCTTATAAGATAGTTTATTATGTATCTAACATCTTATCTTATCTTGTCTTATTTGATTTTATCTTATCTTATCTTATCTTATTTTTTCTGAAATAAGTTAAAATAAGTTAAATAGAATAGACTTTATTCAATAGTTTATTGTGTTCCTTTAGTTTTATCTTACATACGGATGGTATCTTAACATATTGTTTGACCTATTCGAAAATCTAGTACTTTTATCTGATAATTAACTTAAATATTTATATCTCTATTATATAAGGGAAGAGGGGAGTAATGATGTCCTCTTTTGAAATGCCTATTTTGCCCCCCTTTCTATTCTAAATCGCAAATTCAATTACAAATCAAAGGGGGCTTCAAACAAAAATACTAAAATTATAATTATAACAATCACTCATAAGTTAACTAAAATCATAAAATTGCATAATTTACGTTATGCAAATCACTAAAATGAGGAAACTTTATAAATTAAAAATTCACTTACAAACTACAACCTATAAAAAATTGTCTTGAAATAAAAGTATCCACTTTCTTTACAATTTATGAAATACTGTACTTAATTCAAAAATCAACTAAAAAATTATAATATTAGAAATCATAAACAAATTCAATAAAATTTCTATTTTGTTCATAGAATTTAACTTTGAAAAGTAAAAAAAAAAAAAAAGAATGGTGAGAGACTTAAGTGACAGATTATAAACCAATCAAATTTTGCAACTAAAAACAATTATACTTTGTATGTCTAATGCTCAAATTTTGACTCTTATGCCGAAGAAAATCGAGTTTTTGTTTCGAAAAAAATCCAAGCACGCATCGCGTGCAAAAAATTCTAGTCTTTACGAATTCTATCTATTTTCGTACCTTTGATTTTTCGATTTTCACCATGTATTCCTGTGGTTTTCCAAAATTTTATGGGATACTTCTGCTTTTTATAAAATGCACCAGTGCCCTTACTATTTCAATAAAATTCACGAAATACCCTCAATGACTAACAATGTCAATTACTTTCTGTTCGTCATTAACCCTCTAACCCTAATTAAGCCCTCTAACCTCAACCCAAAAACCCTAACCCTCTAACAACTCACCCCACCCTAAACCCTAACCCTAACTACCCAACCACCATAGTCCCCCTCTCCCCCCCACCCCCGTAGTTGCCCTCTCCCCTCCCTCTCTCTCCCAACCACCAACCATGAGCTTTTATTCGAAATCCATATTTTCCAAACCCAAAATCCCAAAACCAGAATTTATGGAGTCGACAAAAGCGCAAAGCCAAGCGACGAAGCATGTGGGGCCCAACACGCGCACTAAACTTCCTTCTTTCAGTGCTGAGACCTCAAGTACATATACTAAAATCTTAACCACTAGACTAAGTTGTATTTAGTGTTATTATCATAAAGTATTCTATTAATAAATGAATTTTTTTTCTTACTCGGGGTATAGTCCGAGCCTAATAACTAATTCTCTTTTAAAATGAGTGCAGTACTAGTGGAGAAGATACTTCGAGTTCAGCCAAATGTGAAGAAATTATATCTTCTTATAAGAGCCAAAGACAACAAGTCAGCACTTGAAAGACTACATGATGAGGTATGTTTACATTGTCATCTATACTAATATTTCAAAAGACATTTTTTAAATAAGGAACGGTGTCATATGGCGTACTCTCTAAGAGTATTTTACTCCATATAATTCACATGCATATGATAAAATAAAAATAGAAGTTGCATAGCATAAGGTTTGATCTCGTGACTTTAAATTTGTATACTAAAGTCTTAACCACTAGGCCAATTATTATTTAGTGTATCATTTCAATGTATAATATTAATAAATAAATTTTTTTTTACTCGGAGCATATCCCGAGCCTAATAATTAGTTGAAACTTTTTTTAAAAAATATTTTTGATGCAACCTTTACAACCCAAAAAAATAAAGGCCGTTTTAGCCTTGAGGGGATTCATGAAAATTGAAAATAACTTTCCAAAGTAAATTTTTAAAGGAATTTTCCAAGTATATTAATTTTTTATATTTTTGGAGGGGAAAACCCAAAGAGGATTAAGCATTTATATCTACAAACGCAATGTTAAGTATTGTTAACCACGTCCTCCGGTACATCAGCATCCCGACTACCCCCAACCCAGCTCCATAGTTTGGAAATGGGCTAAATAGTGGACAACTTTTTATTCCCAGAACGTTTTACAAGCAACCATTCAATACAAACTCTACTTAGTTTATCTTGCAACAATTTGAATTTCACACTATTTACAAACTCTACTTAGTTTATCTTTGGTGATTCATTATTCAGGATTAACATATCCATGTGGGATTTTATTAGATTCGTGTCACATATTTTCCGACAATCGTCTAATGCTTATAATTTTTAATAATCTACCTAAAGATATTAATGATTGAAGTTATGTGTTGGCAAGTGAGAAAGTCAAACGTGTTGCAAGTAAAAAAAAAAACGGATGAAGTATATGCGACATTTCATGTCCACGCACTATCCAATGCATTCCTTTGTTTCTTAGATGGTATTATGAAAGTAATCCATCCATTTTCTTTTGTTGTTCTTGTATTTCCCATTGTGAACTTCAGTATGTTGTTTACTTTGAATATATACGTAGTGCAGTTTTAGGACTTCAATTTTCCATTGGTTTCAATCTGCAATAAATGTGCTCCACATTATTCGGTAGTCATTTTTTGCTCTTTTACCCCTCAAGCTTTTGTTTTCATTATTGGTCGTCTAACATACAATAACTCAAAGGGGTAGAGGCTTTAATATTAATTAATTTTATATTATTTGAAATACTGGCCGGTCTTTCCTTTTTTAAAGTTGTATTGGTTTATTTTCCAATTCCAAATAAAAACAACTAACAAAAGAAAACAAAGGGATCGAGTATTTATTAAGACATATCAAATACGACTACACTTGACGATATTTTTTCTTATACATTTAAGAGATAATATAAAATAAGGATGTAGATAAATAGTGGTTACTATGTAAATGATGAGTAAATGTTGCATGGAATTAGGGCTTGAGGAAGTATATGCATTTGGTTACAACTCGTGTTGATAACCTGATTAAAGTGCATCTAAAGTAAAGTGCAAAAGAAGTGTTATCGGTGAAGGTAAAACACAACTGACGTGCGTGAAAAGCAATGCAATTATATGCATGCATGCATGTTATTTCTCACATAGTTCTACTCTACTGATAATAGATCCTAAGGGAGGAGTTGTTTCGGCTTCTGAGAGAAACACAAAGTGCAGAGTTCGATTCTTTCATAGTTGAAAAACTAGCTCCGGTTGATGGTGATACATCATTAATAAATCTTGGATTAAATGACAACAGCTATATAAACAAAGAAATTGATGTTATTATTCATGGAGCTGCACGGACTAGGTTCCAGGAGAGGTAATGAAATATTATTACTACGTGTGTTGTTATTAGGGTTCTAAATATTATATTCCTATCAATATATTTTTAAGTTTATATATATTACTCCTTCCGAAATAAATTACTAGCAACATTTGGTATTATTTGTGAGAAATAAAATATTCAATCGTTGTTAGTTTTTCGTTATAAAAGAAGTACATGTCAACATCTATCTAATCTTGAGAGTTATGATGTAGGTATGATTCGGCTTTGGGAATCAACACCCTTGGTGCTAAAAATATCTTGCAATTCGCCAAGACGTGCCCGAAATTGCAAATCCTTGTTCATGTATCAACTGGTTAGTAGAATTGAAGTTCTTGAAATTTCAATTCATTCCCCTTAAGTAGAGTAAGTACTATTGGTGAAACCTAATTTTAAGTGGTGGGAGCCTTCGAGCCGCATTTGTGCTTTACATGGATTTCAAAGAAGGGACAAATGACAATGTGTATAATGTTAAGGTGGATGGCTCTGTTTGGGGAAGCATTTTTAGCTACCTTATTAAATGACAAGGTGTTAATATATTTTAGGTGCTAAAATGATTAGTAGTGTTTGGGGAGCACCTAAAATAAAATTTCAGGTGGCTAAAATGACTTAAATGATAAGTTAAAAAATTTACCTTTTCACAATCAGATCAGGTGACTGAAATTTTGAAAAATCTTTCCAAAATTTTGACAACAACTAATTTT
Organism: Beta vulgaris subsp. vulgaris; assembly: GCF_026745355.1. Classification (NCBI taxonomy): domain Eukaryota; kingdom Viridiplantae; phylum Streptophyta; class Magnoliopsida; order Caryophyllales; family Amaranthaceae; genus Beta; species Beta vulgaris. Next base: position 60,648,370 of record NC_079208.1, on the reverse strand, counting down.
GCTAAAATAATTTATCAACTTAATCAATTAATTTTGCCAAACAGTTAAACTAATCAGTTACATTATCAGTGTCAGCACCTTATCAATTTCAGTTTTATCTTATCAGTTTTACTTAACTTATCAGTTTCAGTTTATTTTCAGCTAGTAATGCCAAACAGAGCCGTTGTCATATTTTATGAGCTAATATGATTCGTGATGAAACAATTTCAAATTATGTTATAATTTTTTTTAACTCAATTTAAGTGTTAAGTTAAGTTGAGATTGAAAATTAAAAGGAATAATTCACATGAGGGAGTCGAACTATGACCCATTTTCATTTATAAGTCCCGGCTATGGATTATTATCTACAGGTCCCAAGTTTACCATTTTGTGATTTTTATAGGTTCTGACTTACCTATAACCAGTTTAGAATGTAAGATTTTTAAACGTTGGTCCCAATTTATAGGTCTTTGTCACTTGATGGAAGTTCGAAGATTGCAAACGTCTAAAAATATTACCTTTTAAACCGGTTATAAGCAACTCATGAACTATGAAAATCACAAGATAGTAAACTTAAAACCTACAGGGAATAATCTATAGTTGGAACTTATTATAAAAGAAAATGGGTAATAATTGGACCCTCTCTCGTAAATTTTTCCAAATTAAATTGTGTAAAATAAAGTTTGGGACATACTCGGCTCGAATTAGGGTGCGTTCTGTTCAACTTAAAAAATTAAGTTTCAGGTCCAATAAGTTCAGATAAGTTCAGATAAGTTCAGATAAGTTGCAATAAGGTCTAATAAGTGCAATAAGTTCCAATAAGGTCTAATAAGGTCCAATAAGTTCCAATCAGGTGCAATAAGTTCCAATCAGGTGTAATAAGTTCCAATCAGGTCTAATAAGGTCCAATAAGTTCCAATCAGGTCTAATAAGGTCCAATAAGGTCCAAATAGTCAATGTTTAATAAACATTTGTATTATTGTCCACTATTTTGTTATTCATAATTTCGTATCACTATTAGCGGATTATGTTATTATTAGAATTTTAATTAAAGTACCACAATGATTATATAGTATTATACTTGTATTAGTGTCTATTATTTTATTATTTATTTGTATTATGTCTATTATTTTATTATTTATTTGTATTATGTCTATTATTTTATTATTCATATTACTATTAGCTGATTATGTTATTATTAGAATTTTTTATTAAATACCACAATGTATAGTATTATACTTGTATTATTGTCTATTATTTGATTATTCATATTGCTATTGAATAATATTATAATCATGGTCAAATAATTAAGGTTAACAATAATAATAATAATAATAATAATTACAATATTTTGCAATTCGTCTTTAAATAACTAGAGATAACATGTTTTCGTTACTATGAAAGATATGAATGTTATGCAGATTAAGCTATTGAATAACTATTATAATCATGGTCAAATAATTAAGCTGCTCAGATGAAGAATTGAAGGACGAAGAATGGCTTCGTGTTATGCAGATTTTGAACAAAAAAAAAGAAAACACAGAAGGAAGAAAGGAGAAGAAAGGAGAAGTAATGAGAAGAAATCTGAGAGGTGTTGAAGCTACTGTGACTTTGAACATTTTTTTCTCTTTCTTCTAGTAACATTCAAATAAATGAAAGGTGAAGAAAGGTGAAGAAATGAATGAAGGAGTTGTTGTTAGCAATAAATGTTCAGCTTATTTTCATTGATTAGGAAAAGGAGAATCAGGCCCATAATCAAGCCCTTCACAATGATAGTTCACTGCCTTTTGCTCGTCTTAGATTAGTAACTACTAGTATTTTATAAAATTAATTTTTTCATTTTCTACTAGTGTTTTATAAAATTAAAACAACACTATTAGATATATTAGTGATGAAAGTTATGTATAGGCAAATATATAAATAGTAATTTTTTTGTTAAATTAATTATCATAAGAGATAATTAATAATCATTATTTTTTAAAGGACGAATTATAATAATTATAATTCCATAAAAAATTTTGAGGGGTGGTATTTACGTTAGTGGTAATATTTATGTTATTCATGGTCAATGTTTTTGTCTAATAAGGTCAAATAAGTTTCAATCAGGTTCAATAAGGTCTAATAAGTTTCAATCAGGTCCAATAAGGTCTAATAAGTTTCAATTAGGGTCGATAAGTTCCAATAAGGTCCAATAAGGTCAATCAGGTTCAATCAGGTCCAATAAGTTCCAATCAGGTTCGATCAATCAGGTCCAATAAGTTGAATCAGGTCCAATCAGGTTTAATAAGTTCCAATAAGTTCAGTTCAGGTTCAATAAGTTCAGTTCAGATAAGTTCCAATAAGTTTAGGTCCAATAAGTTGAATAGAACGCACCCTTAGAATGCAACTATGCAAATGAGCCAAACACCCTTAAACACCGGCTTGGTTCCCCTCCATAACACACCTAGAAGTCCTAGATTACAGGCAAATTCGTTCTGAAAAAGCTTCTATTTTTAGCTAACAAGGATTAATTAAAGGATCAGACCAACAAACCTTCCCTATTTTTCTTTACTGAATAATATCACAACGAGCACTACTTGATTTTTATTGCTACTAAATATGAAAGTCTTGTTTCACCAGCTTATGTGAGTAAACAAAAGGCAGGGCTTATTCCAGAAGCAATAAGTGGAATAGCTGGATTGGACATTGATGAGGAAAAAAAATTGGTTGACCAAAAATTGGATCATCTCACAAGCAAGGGAGTTTCCACAATAAAAATCCGAGATAGCATGAGACGATTTGGCCAAAAAAGGTGATATCTGATGTTAGAGGGAAACATAGTACATGATATTACTAATTACTAGCTAATATGAGATTTTACCTTGAAATTTACTTCTACATGATATTTGTTTATTTGATAGGTCAACGAAGAACTAAATTTCTGTTATTGAAATTATTTGACTTCTAATGACTCAAAAAAAAGTTGTTAATTTGGAAAATGTTGTAGTTGTAAATCGTAATATATACGAAGATTAGACAAAAAAAAATTGCATCATTTATCTATACTAATATATTAAAAGGCGTTCCGGAATAAGGAATGACGGCACGTGTCGTTTTTCCTTAAGAGTGTTTTTTAGCTTCATGTTATTCCACGAACAATAAAAAAAAATGGAAAATGTGTTGTATGAGATTTGACCCCGTGATTACAAACATGTACACTAAATTTTAACCACTAATTAAATCAAAATACGTGATGATATTATTAGTTATTTACTAATAGTTGCTATATAAAATAATGTGTACGTTAACCTCGCCCTGATGAATGACTGATGAATTTTTTTTTATTTGGTTAGTAGGAAGGCAACATGGAGTAACTCATGAGCTAAGCCGTGACCTAATGCCTATTAGCATCCCAAATTCCCAACAAACGAAAAGGCAAAAATGTAGACTTTTAGACTGTCAAATAATATAGTTATAGTGAAAATTGCTACATATACTCACTGGGTGGACTATTCATTAAAAACAAACAATAAAAAAATAGTAATTGATTATGTTGAGTTGGGTTTCATTAATTATTAATATTTATCTCTAGTGGGTAGATTTTTTTTTCGGAGAACAAGCGTAGACTAGCACCTTAATCCGGGGTCGGCCTAAAACATCCTTTCAGATGATAAGGGGGGAATTCATACAATAAGGAGGAAACTAAAATAATAGGAAAGGGTAGTCATGCACCTTCCTAGCCATGAAATCAACAGCCTTGTTAGCTTCGCGAAAGCAGTGAGCCAGTGACGAAACTCGCACACCTGGAACCGAAGAGCATCCACACCTACATCTTTAACAATGTTAGAATTCTCCCACAGAATACACCAAGAATTCTTCATAGAATTGATGACCCCTAAGTTATCTCCTTCTACAATGAGCTGAGATATGTTAAGGAAAGAGGCTCCCTTAATGCCTTCACTAAGGGCCCAAGCCTCAGCTTGAATAATAGAAACTTGAGAACCCAAAGACTTTGCACCAGCTAGAAGAACTTCTCCTGCACTATTTCTAATCACAAAGCCTAAGGAAGCATTACCATTACTAAGTTTAGAACCATCAAAATTTAGCTTGCAAAAATTGGAAGGAGGAGGGGACCAAATGAGATTAGTACCCGCTCGAGAAATCGGGGGGAGATTAATCTTGAGAGAATAAGAAGAAGCAGAGGATGAGACACCTACATCACATTCCACCCTAGACCAGTGAGCAAAAAAACTATTAATTTGGAAACTAGCACAACGAGGGTTAATGCCCTCATCATTAAAAATCACTCTATTTTTATAAAACCAGATAAACCACTATACAAAAGAAAACTTTTTGATTACTTCCAAAGAGAGCTCAAAATGACAATAATTTATCTAATAACGAAAAGAAAACTGACTAGAAAAATTAACCTCGGGAGAGAGTTTGGGCCAAGCACCATTAATCTCTAGTGGATAGATAAATTTTATCAATTCATTGATATTAATGAAAGGAATAACATATTGTTGTAAAGTATTGTTATGCCATAACGACGATTGTTTGGTCATATTGCAGAGCAAAATTGCATGGTTGGCCCAATACTTACACATTTACAAAAGCAATGGCCGAGATGCTTATTTGTGAACACAAAGGAGAGCTACCAGTAGTTATTGTTCGCCCTACCATGATTTGCAGCACTTTCAAAGATCCCTTTCCTGGTTGGATCCAAGATAAAGGGTAAGTATTTAAGCTTTTAAAGAAGACCCAAACTTTTCATTTGCTTACAAAGAGCCCTTTATTCATTTAATTACATTTCTCTTTCCTAATTTAGGGTATCTTTAGGCTTTGTTTGGTAGCAAGAATTTGGATGGAAAAGAAAGAAAGGGAAAGGTAAAAACAAACTTTCTTATGTTTAGTAAAAGAAAATAAGAGGGGCTTGACTGGAAAGGAGATGAAGTGAAAGGAAAAAAAATACTCTTAAATCCTTATTTTCCTTTCCTCCCAAAATCGAAGGAATTTGACAGAATGACAGGAAAGAAAGCGAACAACCTTTTACCCATGTTTTTTTTATTTCCTTTCTTTCCTTTCCTTTCCTTTTACTAATGACAACCAAACATGTGATTACTCTTAAATCCGCCAATTATACCAAACATTGGAAACTACAACTTTCTTATTTTCTCTTCTTTTCTTTTCCCTTCCTTTCTTTTCCCTTCCTTTACTAAAAAAATACCAAAAAAAGTATTAGTTAACTTTTAGTCTTTTAGGATAACTTTAATTAATTTAATCGATTTTTCACCATATACCCTTGACAAAAAAAAATGCACCATATACCATCATAAGTTTCCAAATTCACCATATACCCCGACATTTTAAAAAATACATTAATTTACTCTTATTACTAACCGCATTAGACTCCCGTTAGTCATCAATCCCTAATCCCACCTTCTAATCCTCATTAACTCTCCTAAATCCTAATCCTCTCTAACCCTATCCTTAACCCCTAAAAGCCTAAACTAATACCCTAACCCTCTCCACCCAACCACCACCCTTCCCCAACCACCCCTACAGCCCAACCCCTTCCCCCACCCCCGCAGCCCTCCTCCCCACCACCGCAGCAGCCCCCTTCCCCCAACCCCCGCCCAAACAAAATATCCGATCCTACTGTAGTTATTTAGCTTGTAGAGAAATCTTGAGAGCTTGTATCACCATTATTGAAACATTATCTTGATTCCTATTGCATATTCGTATTATTCTCCCAGTTCTCGAGTTTCCACATTAAGATTCTTTTGTGTCTATTTATTGCTTTCTTCAATTCATTATTCTACTGTTGTTTAAGATTGATTCTAAATTGTTAAACAAGTCATTAGAATTTACAATAAAGTTGTTGGTGTTATGTTTCAAAGTCAACAAGAAGTTAGTTGCAGCAAGTTATTGTAATTCCTAGTCTTACGTCGTTCATTCTAGGCTTACGTTAGTAGATGTATATCCTATCTTAAACTTTAGGTAAGTTTATTAGTGGTTTTGGTTGTTGCATGTATTTGGTCAAAGCATGTTTGTGGGTTAGTGGAGTAGTGCCATAGTGGAGTCTTGGGTTTGTTTGTTAAGTTAGTTTGTGAGCCTATATATATGGCATAGAGAGAGTTCTTAATTGGTGAAGTGTAGTGTGTATTTTGATCCTTAAAGTATAATATCAATATGTGTTTTGTGTTTTATGCTTCCGCTACTACACTTCCCCTCTCCTCTCCATAGTTTAACAAAAGTGAGTACGTAGTCAAAAGTTCGAAATCTCTTAGAAATATTTTCTTCATATTTGTGATTAACAAAAGTATTCTAAAAAAAATGACATGCCCCTATGACATGACAGATTGACAGTACACCGTATAAGCATTAAATAAGAGGAGGCAACACTACAGGGTGCAGTCTACTATTTTCCTCACGCATTTTGATCATATATATTGATTATAGTGAAATTGATAGCCAATATTCATATGGATTTGGTTCTCTTTGCTTCATATTTATTTTCTTGTTCCATGACAGAAGTATGGCCATCCTTTCTGTGGTATATGGCAAAGGACTCGTCTATTTTACACACGCTGATGGTAATACTATCCTCGATATGGTAAGTTAATTTGACCATTTCTTGAGAGTATTTGCCTTTGCCTTTCTATATTGAAAGCCAACTGACTTCAATAACTTTAAGCATTAACTTTGATCATACATAGTACTATATTTATAATTTGATGATTGGTAAAGTAAATAAACAATCCTTATATATGAACTCGTATTATATATAGTTGGACTGTTGGAGATATTCAATAAATTGGTTAGTTGGTCTACGTCTCGTACAATTTAGGAGTCCTGTGCTAAATTTAATTATAAGTTTAAAAAAATTAGTGAATAGGAAGAGACGAAACAAAACACCAGATAGAAATTAACCTCTTTGAATCTGCATTAAACATTACACTCGATAAATTGGCAAAAAACAACGAGCAACCTGTGATTAGATTTAGTTTTTTTTTTTCTTTGGACGGACAACTAATAGAATTGGACCCTTATATTTTGGGACCCTGTGCAGTTACTCACCCTACACATGGCCTTAAACGCCCCTGGTTGGTCTCATGCATTTGGGTTGATTTGCAGATCCCAGTTGATATGGTGGTGAATTCAACAATTATGAGTATGGTGGCAAATGCAAACAAACCTTGTCTAACAATTTATCAAGTGGGTTCTTCATTGCGAAACCCTCTAACTCTAAGTAAGTTAGTTGCCACCAACTTTCAGTACTTCATCAAAAACCCGTGGATCAGTGAAGGAATGCCTGTGAAGGTTAAGAGGTCCAAATTAGTGAAGTGTCGACTTCATTTTCTAATGCTTATGCTCCAGCATATCTCGAAGTTAATGGTGTGTTCATCGTCCCAAATTTTCACTACTGCGATATTTTCCAGATATAATCATCATCAATAATATCTTTAACATTGTTTCTATAGGTGGATGCAAAATAGATTAGTAAGTAAATTCCTTCTATAAAATTCTCCTATATTTTCTTTGTGCTACATTATTGTCCTCTGTATCGATCTCTATTTTTGGGTTGTTTTTTCAGCAAAATTTATGATTTTTCTGCTCGATCGAGAGGTGATCATGGGTCGGGTCGAAAATCTCGCGCCAAAACCCGCTAATTCGGGTCGGGTCCTGCGAGGCTTTTCGGGCCATTTTCGAACCAACCAAAAATTAGTCTAAATTTTCATATTCAAGTCGCCAATGCCCCATATTCTTTTGCCAAAAAACAGGTCGGGCCGGACTGCGGGTCTAAAAATCGTGTCCAAAACCTGCCCATTTTTGGGCGGGCCATGTTGATCACCTCTAGCTCAATCGTTATATCTAGAATAACGGATAAGGAGCACAAGAGCATTATATCTATGTTAGAGAAAAATATGTATCAATTGGGTTATTGAGCTGCTTATTAATTTCATCTGACAAACAAGGAGCATTATACCTCCTCTCTATGTTGAGGAAAATATGTATACAATTGGGTAATTGGGTTATTGAGCTGCTTACTTATTTCATCTTACTAGCAAAATTTGTCCCTAAGATGGTCACTAAGATGCACACTTTTGTGGTGCACGTGTATCTAACCACGTAACAAAGTAATGTACAAAAATGTTAGTTTCACTTTTTACGCATCTCTGATTTCGATTTTGTGTTGCAGATGTTGAAATTAGTGGATACAACATTTTGCCATCGTATCAAGGTTAACCAAGATAAGCTTGAGATGGAATTAAAAGTAACAGCTCAAATGGCAATGACTTTCAGACACTATTTGATCTTTCATGGCATGTAAGTACTTAATAGTCTTTTACTTACTCAACTAAAATTAATTTATTAGATAAAACACTATGGGAAGTAAAATGTGAAAAAACTAATAAATACAATATATCAAATTAAATAATAAAAAAGTTTCTTCAGCATAACTATGATAAACGATAGTTGTAGTTTAAATTTGATGCTTTTGCTGTTTTGTATTGTATCATATCTTTGTTTCATACAACCTTCGTCAATGAATGATTCCATCAATATGTTATAATTTGGCAAATTATAGGAGTGTTACGTGAAAATGATATTGTTTGTAATATGCATGCAGCTTTGATGACAAGAACACCGAGAAGCTAAGGATAACAATGGCCAAAGCTAATAATGTAGAGAAAGAAATTTTCAACTTTGATCCCAAGTGCATTGATTGGGAAGACTATCTTCTCAACAATTACATTCCAGCAATTGTTAGATACTCATTCTAATGTTGTCGTTTGGGTTACAAGTTAATCCCTTTTAAAAATAAGATTTCCTTGCTTTATACTATTAGAATATTGTGAAGATAATTTCGGATGCATCAGTTGGTGAGGATGGTTGGACAAGATTTGGAGGAGTCGTAAGAGATCACTTGCGTAATGTCATCTTCTCTACTGTCCGTCGTCTCATCAGAGCGTGGTGGCCTCTATTAAGGAAATATTGTGATATATTTTCCTATATTTGTTATTATCTTTTAGGAATATCTTGTATATCTTTTATAACGTGATTTTAGGAAGTTGGGTGTTTTAGGGTTCTTGTTAGCCTTGTATATATATGGCTGTACATTCTGTTTTACGGATATACAAAAATATACTCCTAAAACACATCTAGCTTTCTGGTTCTTAACATGGTATCAGCTTAACCTCGTTCTTGGGTTGTGCTTGTTTTTCCGCTGCGTTTCTTTTGGTTCCTTCGTGTACGTGTACCCTCCATGGCAGGGGGTTCCGACGCTGCTCCCCAGCCTTCTGGTTCTCGCTATGAACCTTTCACCGAGTATTATTTGCATCCCAGTGAAGGTACGGGTGCGGTGATCAGTCCTATTCTTCTTAAAGGCGACAACTATGAAGCTTGGTCTCGGTCCCTTCGTAATAATTTGCGTGCCAAAAACAAATTGGGCTTCATCGACGGGACTATTACGGTACCGGATTCCAAATCTCCTGATTTTTCTCAATGGGGTATTGTTAATTCTATGCTTGTTGCTTGGATTTTTAATACGTTAGATGTGTCTATGCGTTCTACTATGCGTTTTCCTGATAATGTTAAGTCCCTGTGGGACGATTTACGTGATCGTTATTCCCTTGGTAATGGTCCTCGTATTTTGGAGTTAAAGAACCAAATTCGAGATTGTCGTCAAAATGGTCGTTCGGTTGCTATTTATTTTGGTGAATTACGTCAGTTGCAAGATGAATTGATGTCTTATAGTAAACTGCCAGTTTGTACTTGTCTTGCTGCATCTGAGTACATCCGTATTCAAGAAACCGAACACTTGCATCAGTTCTGTTTGGGTTTGGATTCCAAGAAATTTGGAACGTTGGTTTCTGGTTTACTAATGCAGGATCCTCTTCCTTCCATCAACGTTGCCTATGCGAAAATCATATCCGATGAAAGAAAACAGTTGGTTTCGGCTTCTCACGAGTAGACCGAGGTTGATGCCGTTGGGTTTGTTGCCTCGTCATCTACTGCTGTACGTTCTCCTAGTCTGCCGCAAGGAGATGAGCGTGTCTGCAGCCATTGTGGTCGCAAAGGCCATCTCAAGGAAACCTGCTACGAGATCGTGGGCTGGCCTGCTGGTCGCGGTCGCGGGGGACGCGCTGGCAGGGGGGGTCGTGGTCGGTCTGCTGCACGTGGAGGCTCACAATTTGCGGGCAATGTTGGCAGTAGTCCTCGGCCTTCTTCTTCTTCATCTGTGAGTGATATCGATCGCGCTAGCACTCCCACCCTTAGTGACGCACAATTTCAGCAACTAATAGGTGCTCTTAAAGGTGTTCAGGTGTCTTCTTCTTCCGAAAAATTAAGTGGTATGTATGGTTCCTTTGATTGGTTAATTGATTCGGGTGCTTCTAACCACATGTCTGGTAATCTTGATGCGTTTATTGATTTACGGACTGTATCTTCTCGTGTTGGTTTACCTAATGGGAAAAGTATTATGGCTACTAAAGCAGGGACAGTTGTTTTGTCGGATGGTTTTCAGTTGGAAAACGTTTTGTATGTTCCGGGTTTTACATGTAGTTTGTTGTCCGTTTCTCAGTTACTTGAGCAACAAAAATTAATTGTAATTTTCACTAACAAGTTGTGTTTCATACAGGACCTTACCTTGACGAACCTGATTGGAGCGGGAGTGCGGTCTAATGGGGTCTATATTTTCAAGCCAGTTGGTAGTTCGTTGTCTGCAGCAAATAAAGTGGTCAAATTGGATGATTTGAGTCTTCTGTGGCATCGTCGTTTAGGTCATCCGTCTCTTAAAGTTATTTCTAGTTTGCCTGGTTTAGCTGGTTTGTGTTCACAACATTGTGATCTTGATTGTACGATTTGTTTTATGGGGAAACAACCTCGTAACTCTTTTTCTTTAAGTACAAATAAAGCTGCAAGCATATTTGATTTGATTCATAGTGATATTTGGGGCCCAAATAAAATTCTTGCTACTTGTGGTGCACGTTACTTTCTTACTATTGTTGATGATTTTTCTCGAGCTACTTGGATTTTTCTTATGACGGGAAAAAATGAGGTTCCTCAACTTATTAAGGATTTTCATGCTATGATTTTTACTCAGTTTCATAAACACATTAAGGTCTTACGAAGTGATAATGGCCCAGAATTTCTGTGTCTACATCGTTTCTTTGCTGAAAATGGGATGCTTCATCAAACTAGTTGTGTCGATACTGCTCAGCAGAATGGTAGGGTGGAACGTAAGCACCGTCATATTCTTAATGTAGCTCGTGCTCTTCGGTTACAGGCCCGTTTACCTAAGTCATTTTGGGGGGAATGTGTGATGACTGCTGCTCACCTTATAAATTTGACTCCTACTCCTCTTCTAAATGGCAAAAGTCCTTTTGAATGTCTTTATGGTGTTGTTCCGCCTTATACGGATATTCGTGTTTTTGGGTGTTTAGCTTACGCTACTAATAGAAATCGTAAAGATAAGTTTGATTCAAAATCAAGACGGTGTATTTTTGTTGGTTATCCTTTTGGCAAAAAGGGGTGGCGGTTGTTTGACTTAGACACCTCTGATTTCTTTATTAGCCGTGATGTGCAATTTTTTGAAGATTCTTTTCCCTATTTTGATTCTATGACTGATGTTGCTCATCTCAACGGAATGCATACTTAACCCAATCCTTAGTTTGGGATGACATGGCCGATGTAACTGAGGTGTTTGATGTTGCTCCTCCTCCTTCTGCCACGTCCGCTCTCCCAAGCACTCCTCCTCGTGCTAGTGGGCAGTGTATGTCTGATATACCGTCGCCTTCTTCTGTTCGTATTGGAACTATCGAGTGTGATACTTCTGCTGTTCCGCCCCCTGATCTGCTTGGTCTTGGCCATCGTGTTAAAACTTCTTCAGTCAAGCTCCGCGATTATGTTACTAATACGACTCTTGTTCAAGACCATATAGACCCCCCCACTTCGACTGCACTTCCGATTTCTTCATCTTGTTTGTCTGGTAAGCCTTTTGACATAGCTTGTTGTGTTAATTACGATAATTTTTCTGCCCCACATCGGTGTTTTCTTGCAGCTATTACTAAGGGGGTCGAGCCTAAGAGTTATCGGGAAGCTGTTCTAGATCCTGGTTGGCGTCAAGCTATGCAAGAAGAAATTAGCGCTCTTAAGCGCAATGGGACATGGACCTTAGAAGATTTACCTGTTGGTAAGCGTGCTATTAGTAGTGGTTGGGTCTATAAAATTAAATATGCTAGTGATGGTACTGTGGAACGACTTAAGGGTCGTTTGGTTGTTCATGGGAATCGCCAAGTGGCTGGTATTGACTATAATGAAACTTTTGCTCCTGTTGCTAAAATGGGTACTGTTCGTCTTCTGTTAGCTGTTGCTGCCGCTCGCAATTGGCAATTGCACCAAATGGATGTTCATAATGCTTTTCTTCACGGGGATTTGGACGAAGAGGTTTATATGACTCTTCCTCCTGGTTATAAATGTTCTTCTCCTACCAAGGTTTGCCGATTGCGTAAGTCTCTGTATGGTTTAAAACAGGCTCCTCGACAATGTTTTGCTAAATTGTCTACTGCTTTGCTTGCCTATGGTTTTCAGCGTTCCTATGCTGATTATTCTTTGTTTTGTTATACTAAGGGCACGGTTTCTCTTCATGTTTTGGTGTATGTGGATGATCTTATTATTGCTGGTTCTTCTCCTGATGTTGTGTCCCGCTTTAAACAGTACCTTAGTTCTCATTTTCATATGAAAGATCTTGGTGTCCTTAAGTATTTCCTTGGTATTGAGGTGGCTCGGAGTTCCGAAGGTATTTTTCTATCTCAACGCAAGTATGCGTTGGACGTTTTGAGTGAATCTGGTATGTTGGGTTGTAAGCCTATTGACACCCCGATGGAGCAAAATCACCGCTTGGCTTTGGTTAATGATGCGCCCCTGTCTAATCCGGATCGTTATCGTCGTTTGGTTGGTCGTCTTGTCTATCTTTCTGTGACTCGGCCCGAACTCAGTTATACGGTTCATACTCTTGCTCAATTTTTAAGTGCTCCTATGGTTCCTCACTGGGAAGCTGCTCTTCGTGTTCTCCGTTATCTTAAAGGGAGCCCAGGGCAAGGTATTCTTCTTCGTTCTAGCAGTGATTTGTGTCTTTCAGCCTATTGTGATAGTGACTGGGCTGCTTGTCCTAAAACACGACGATCGTTGTCTGGTTATCTCGTTTTTCTTGGTTGTTCGTTGGTCTCTTGGAAAACCAAGAAACAACCAACGGTATCTCGTTCTTCTGCTGAGGCAGAATATCGTTCTATGGCTGTTACTACATGTGAGTTGAAGTGGTTAAAATCCTTGTTATCTTCTCTTGGTGTACTTCATTCTCGGCCCATGCGTTTATTCTGTGACAGTCAATCGGCATTGCATATCGCAAAGAATCCCGTGTTTCATGATCGTACGAAGCATATTGAGGTTGACTGTCATTTTGTTCGTGATGAGTTGTTAGCTAACAATTTATCTACTTGTTATGTGCCTACTGGTCACCAGTTAGCTGATATTCTTACGAAAGCTCTTGGGCGTCCTCAGTTCAGTTTCCTTCTCCGCAAGTTAGGCATTCGTGATCTTCATGCTCCAACTTGAGGGGGGGTATTAAGGAAATATTGTGATATATTTTCCTATATTTGTTATTATCTTTTAGGAATATCTTGTATATCTTTTATAACGTGATTTTAGGAAGTTGGGTGTTTTAGGGTTATTGTTAGCCTTGTATATATATGGCTGTACATTCTGTTTTACGGATATACAAAAATATACTCCTAAAACACATCTAGCTTTCTGGTTCTTAACAGCCTGGCCTCCGACCGTGGCCGAAGGAAAAGCTCTCCAGTTTGTTGTTAAGTTGGCCAGTTCCCATAATATTAACAATGTGATCTTTGAATCCTATTGTCAATCCCAGTCTCCCATTCCGTTTATTTTTTCGGATTTTGATTCTATTCTAGAAGATATTTTGTAATTTGATAAAGATTTTATTTCGATTAGGTGGTCTTATGTGCGATGGGAGGGAAACTTTATTGCTCATGAGCTCGTTAGATATGTTTCTTTTGGTACCGAGCAATATTGGGAACTTCATTATTGCCAATTGAAAGTCTCACCTTATGTACTTGTGGATTTCATATCTATCTTTTAATTAATGTTTTTTCCGAAACTCTTTAAAGAACATGATGAAGATCAGGTGGAGCTAATAGGTGAAGGATACCTTAAAAATAAATAAAAAGACATTGTAAGATTTATTTTTAAATGTCAATTAGTTTGTAGAGCTGGTCAAAGTGAGCCCGATCCGACCCGAAAATGTCCAGGCTTGGGCATATTTTTTGGACCCGAGTTCAGAGTCGGTCCAAATTTTTTGGTTTGAGACGGATTTTGCATAACCTAAAAATTTAATGACTTTTTATATATAAAAAAATGCTCAACTCGATTTTGTTCTGAAAAAGCAGGCTTTGAGCACAAAAAATTGGCGTTAAATATGGCCCGACCTATCTGACCAGACAAGTGGACAATTTTATTAGGGGCGGCTGGGCCGACCAAAACCGTCATTTTATCACTTCTATTAAATTGTAATGAAGATGTAAACAACTCGAGTCTCGATAGAAATTGTTAAAATAAAATCGAGTGTAAAGTTAAAAGATACTACTACCATTTGCAAATCGTAAATTTCTTTTTTAGTTTTTCCTTATGAATTCTAATTTGATGATTTATATAAGTGGTTTATTGTTATTTCTTTTGAGGAAATATCTAGTGGTTTATTGTTGATATCAATGGTATTTCTTTTGAGGAAATATTTTGAGGAAACATATATAGTGCAAAAAAGCCAAAAACAATGTCCCAATCTTAGAAGAGAGAATACCATTGATCTAAAAGGTTAAGTAAACTTCGTTTTGTACTAAAATTTGATATATTTTATTGCAACTCAACAAACTTAGGCTATGTTTAGTTCACCTGAAATTTTCTGATCTGAACTTATCTGATCTGATCTGAACTTATTTTTTCTGATCTGATCTGATCTAAACTTATTTTTTCTGAACTGATCTGATTACAAGATCTTATCTTTTAGATTTCTCTCAATATATAAAGAAAAAATATAGTCATGTGGGGTCTTGTTTGATTCGTCTCAATGAATACTTTATTAAATTCAATTATTATAATTTTTACTAATATGTAATGAAAGATATTTAATAGTAAAAATGAGTTTAAAAACTGACAGATCTGATCTGATCTGATCTGAACTTATTTTTTCTGATCTGATCTGATCTGATCTGATCTGATCTGATTAGATCTGAAATAAGCAAAAATAAGGTGAACTAAACATAGCCTTAGACGGTTCATTATTGATATCATTAAATAATGGGGATCGTTGCCTTAAATTAATTGATAGAAGATGCCTCTAATTGTATCGAGAGAAACAAATGAACATTTAAATTAGAGAGGACTATTTTTGAAGAAAGACTTGGACCTAGCTAGAGAAGACTTAGAAGTAGGAGGCATGTAAATATGTAATTTTAGTATAGGGAAAACAATTATCAGGTGGTCCTAACTATCTAAATGGTACTAGTATGATATACTATTATAAGTAGTATTACTATAAGAAATATTAGTATGTGGTCCATCCCAAAAAAAACAAAACAAATAGTGGTGGAGCAGTAGTTGATTATCTAATTAATCAAGCGCATTCATGACACTGCGATCAAAGAATAATAATAGTATACGAAACCAATTGTGCTTAATTAGTGGCAAAAATATATATAAAAGTACCTGCACTTTTATTTTCTTAGTAGTTTTTTTAACCTCGATCTAAGGTTTTGTTTTTTTTTTTACTGAATAAGTTTGAATTGAACTGAATTGAAATGAATTTGTCTTAAAGCTGATCAAAGAAAATATTTCAATACTGAAATTTTAATTATTATAATTGAAAACTATATGTATCAATTGTCCTTATTATAATTGAAAAATGTTGCAAGTAGTGAAAAATAATAGAGGATTATAAAAGTTTGATGTTTTGAAAATGCGCACTATATGATATTTGCATAACTATATCTTTTGAATACTCACTTCGTTTCTTAATACTTGCAACATAATTTCTTTTGAGATATTTCACAATATTTACAATATTGCACTTTTGAATAAATTCTTAATTATACAAAGCAAGCCTTCATCACATAGTGACATATGTTTCACTCTCTCCTTATCTTTGATTTATGTGTCGGTTCTATAAGTATAAGTATTAAGAAACAGAGATAGCACAATTTTTTTTTTTTTATAATTTAGTTCATTTCATTAAAACTTATCATAGAGTTAAAGGCATACAAGCAATGAAGTGCCAAAACTACAACATCTTGAAAGACAAATACATGAAAATGCCAAACCAAAACGCTCCAAACACAACAAAAACCCCTTAATAATATCATCACTAGAACGATCAAGAAACAACACAACAACCACATCCAAAAATCGAGAAACACCAAAGCTAACTGACTGAAAAACAACAAACTAAGACCATATCAAACTAAATAACAAAATAACTCATGAACACCTTCAGACGATTTTAAATCAATGACACCAAATTAACCATTTGGATAACTCATACTACACCATCTCTTTGATACTTAAATCTGTTGGATTATGCTCCAAAAGTAGTCAAATGATTTTCCTAACAATTTGGATTAGTGGCTAGTAGTAAGTTAGTGAGTAATTTATTTTATAATTAAAATGTGATTAGTGAATAGTAGTTATGAGGATATGGTATAGGACATGTTTTCCACTACTTAGTAGTGTGGCTAACTTTTAGGTTAGTTACTTTTTATTGTAAGCCTATAAAAGGCACTTATTGTATTGAGATTAAGTGAGCAAGTTTAATGCAAAACTTCTCCATATTTTATTCAAATTCCTCTCTACTCTAAAAACTATCATGGTATCAAGAGCTTTAGGTTAGATCCTTGGAGGCCAAAAAAAAAAAAAAAAAAAAAAGAGAGAGAGAAAGAGAGAGAGTAAGAAGTAAGCCATTGCAGGCCATCTTCTGTTTTATGAGTGAAAAAAAAATGTAGGGCAAACCACCATGGCAAGAGTGGTTGAAAAAAATATATTTGTGATTATATGCAAAGTGGTGAAGAGAAGTGCTTCACAAAGTCGTGGTGAAGAGAAGTGCTCTACAAGGTCGTGGTGAAGAAAAGCGTTTCACAAAGTCGTGGTGAAGAGAAGTGCTTCACAAGGTCGTGGTGAGAGAAGTGCTCCGAAAATGTGACGTTGGTGAGAAGTGCATCAAAACTGTGAAATTGGCGATAATGTGCATCAAAAAAAAAAAATGTTGGAGATAATGTGCATCAACATATTGAAATGTTGACAAAGTGGGTTCGGTATGACGCAAAATAGGATGTTACAAATAGCTGTTACAACTTTTGGAGCAAAGGGGTGTGTTGGATTATGCTCCAAAAGTAGTCAAATGATTTTCCTAACAATTTGGATTAGTGGCTAGTAGTAAGTTAGTGAGTAATTTATTTTATAATTAAAATGTGATTAGTGAATATAGTAGTTATGGAGGATATGGTATAGGACATGTTTTCCACTACTTAGTAGTGTGGCTAACTTTTAGGTTAGTTACTTTTTATTGTAAGCCTATAAAAGGCACTTATTATATTGAGATTAATTGAGCAAGTTTAATGCAAAACTTCTCCATATTTTATTCAATCTCCTCTCTACTCTAAAAACTATCAAAATCCCATTCTTCTTCTCCATGTTACGAATGGCGAGAGTTATCAAATATGGCGAGAGCTTTATAGTTTTGATTTTAGAAAAACAATCAAACCTCCAAAACGCAAAGAAAATTGATTTAGGTCGAAAATTCTATAAGACGAGATCATTGACACGTGAGTTATTATTTTAGTAATAGGTAAATTATTATATTTCAGCTTCACATATAAATGTTCTATATGTAGACATATAGTAGTGTAAACTTTATGCTCAAATATAGCGACAAAATCAACAGGGGCAGATTTACGTATATCCAAGAATCAGTTGGCATTGCTCAAGAAACAAAAAAAAAAGTTAGCTAAAAGCCGAAAAGGGAGACAAAACTCTCTCCATGTTCTTCAGTTTCGTCGCTGACTCTTTGGATCTACGGAATAAGGATCCGTGTATGTGAAGTGTGAACTAGAGTAAGAAACTCCCTCATTTTTTTCATAAATCTTTCGTTTCGAATTACTCGCTTCATTTTGAAAATTTCACTATTTATAACCATGTATTATTTACTATTAGATATAATCAAGTGTTATAATATAATATGTTGTTGGATTTTTATTAATGTATATTTTCAAAAAAAAAATTCAAAAATTAATTTTTCACTCGAATACATAATTAAAGATATTAATAGTCAAAGTAGTAAATTGGATAGATTGAAAGTCAAAAGTAGCGAGTAAAAAGAAACAAAAAAGAATGTATAAGGAAAAAGTTCAAATATTTCGATTGAAAAAATAACACTCTCTTATAGAATATTGTGCTGATTCATAGAGCTTATATTTTTGGAGATCAAATTAATAAATTTTTTAAATCAAAGAACAAAGAAAAGAACAAAGGTGGATCCCTTCGTAAAAACGATTTATTATGTCGTAGAAACATACAACTAGGAATAAAGGGAAAGGTTCAATCTCAATAGGACAAATCAATAAAAAAAGAATCTCCCCTAAAAAAAAAAATCTTTTTTTTTCTTTTTATTTTACTTAGCATATGTAAATGCTCCTGCCATTTTATATTTCATCGAAAAAGGTGCATAAATTTTTAAAAAATTGGTCACTACGTACTGGAGAAAGGCTTGGTAACCAACGGTTTGAGTCCAAAAAAGACTCAAACACCCAAAATAAAACACAATGGTACCATTATAACCTGACATTGGTATCAAATTGTTATCAGGACTGGTACCAAGGTATCAATATTTTCGGAGAATGGTACCATTATAACCTAGCATTGGTACCAAGCAAATGTCAGCCACACGCGCGTGAAATCTTCCAACGCATAAAATGACCAAATTACCCCCGTTTGAGTCCCCTAAGAGACTCAAACGGTTGGTTGCCAAGACAAGCTCCTACGTACTGTGAATAAGATAGAACAACATTTTTAATGTCTTGTTCTTTTAATTAGATGGTTTATAGTTTCCACACTCGAAAGAAGAGCCTCCTAAATTTCTCTTACACATTGACAAAAAAACTATTTGTGAGAAGTGACAACTTGTGAAGTAGAACTTCTAGTGAGTTGTGTTTCCACTGGTAACAATTGCCGTATACAAATTTTTTTTTTTCAGTTGATAGCTGATTGCCATAAACTACTTTTCAATAATCAAGTTTAACTTCCTCTGGATATGCAAGTCAATCAAACTACTCATTTTAAGGGCATAGTCAATAGATCAACTACTTAGGCTAATGTTAATAGTAATACTAAAAAAAAAAAGTAATGAAAAGTTAACACTATATTAAAGAGAAGAACCCTGACTAGATCTTAACTCTAACAATTTCTTAATCTAATATTTACGCTTATTTTATAAGACTCAAACTCAAAATCTCTACTGTAATTTTGCCAAATAAGTTAAACTTTACTTGGGGCATGTTCTCTTTAGCATAAAACAGTTCAACTGAACTGAACTGAAATGAACAATGATATATGAGAGTAAAAGTATTGTCCATAACTAAACTGACTGAATTGAAAATAAGTTGGAGAGAACGTGTCCTTGGTGGCTAGCAATGCGCTAAATTTATAGAGGCAACTAATTGCATTAAAAAGAAGTATGAACCCTTAATGAAACATGGGGCGGTGACCGCCCATGCATCTTAACTACTTTGCGGTGCCTTTTTACGGCTTAACATGCGGAAACTTTTATGGCCAATTGTTACCAGTTTCTATTAGCAGTGTGGTGTGTAGAGTAATAGTAAATTAGTAATAATCAACTGCATAGTGATTAAAAAGAAGAATACTGCAAGTTTCACAAAAAGGAAAAGAAAAGAAAAGAGAATAATTGCATCCAATGAATAGGTTAAGATTAGTACTTGCTAATTAGTACAGCGCAATTAAATTCATATTTAACGCATTAAAATGGTCCTAGACTCATAGTATTGGCCTGTTGGGTCCCTAAGCTAGTTTGCAATGTAGTTCAAGCAGAGTATTTAAATCAATCAGTTCAAAATTTAGTTGGATGGGGTTATTTATTTGTGTTACTTTCTTCTTTACCATAGAAATATAGATATAAATTAAAAGGACGCATGCAATATTGTTAATTAGTTTATATATCTATGACTTTGGTCTTTGAACTTCACTTACAATTAGCTTATTTAGCTAGTAAGTATCAATTGCAATAAGCAAAAAGTAGTTTAATTTAATTAAAACATTTTTAAGAGATGAAATTCGTAATATATATAATACAAATACACTAAAGAATCAACACAATTTGGTTTTAGTATATATGTAAAAAATGAATAAAACCGATGATAATAATTTCAGATCAATTGAAATCAACATAGTTTATGTATGAGTTAATGAAATCTAATGAATCATTTTGATCTCAAAACTTGTACTCCATGTTGAATAGATTTTCAAATAAATGGATTATTATCTATTAGATTAGTTACTGAAAGATAATTGATTTTTCATAATAAACTCCATGAAAGAAATGTGAAAAACGAGTTAAATGTTGTTCTTTAATTTACACTTTATAATATTATACAGTTTATATTGTACATGCAAAACTGATATAAGGCCAAACCCTGACAAAAAAATAATAAAAATAGTATTAGTAGATTTGGATAAGAGAAAAAGAAAATATATATTATAGCACAGATCCCGAAAATCTAGTCTAAATTTTAAACTACTCAAAAGCTGCTGCAGATATTAATATTAATTTTTTTTGTTTTTATTGTAAATTATAAGATATTCACATATGATTATATATAATAAAAGACAGTATATAGAACAGTATAAGACAAGAACACGTGAACAGAAAAATTGGATAAGAGAAGAAAAACAATTATAATAACACAAATTCCGAAATTGTAATTTTATTAAAATATAACAAGTACAAGATACACTCCTCAATACATTCTAAAATTATCTTTTTGTATGAGATTGGAATTCTTACAAGATGTATATAACTAGAAACATTAGGGTTAAGAAGCTAAAGAAATTAACTTCAATACTTTTCTTTATCAGTAAAAAAAACCGCATAATATGTTTCTTTACTCATTACATAAACCTTTATTATATTTGATCTTAATTATGTACATAATCTATAAATATTACTAGCCTAGTACTACAACATTTAAAAAATGTATTATTGATCCATAATCCTCCCTCTTCCTCAACCATGTTTTCTCAAGACAACATTATAAAAATTTTGGACCGTCCTAGCTAATTAACATATACTTGTGCTAAGTGCTAACATGATTACATGAAGTAACATGTGTTAATACGTAAACACTTACCTCACTAATCAATTGCATGTGCTATGCAATTAGTGCGTACGTATAATGATTAAACAAATTACTCCCCGCGCATTTAGGCCTTCGAATCAAGATCCTCAAACGAGTGTATGATTAATTAGGATTAATCATTGATTAAAATTGTCTCCTTAAACAAGACGTTCGGTGACCACAACCGGCAAGCCATCTTTAAGGGTGGCAGTGAGACCAGGGACAAAATGTGGAGTCCAATTTAAATCCGCCAATCTTATATGAAACCGTCTTACCAGAATAAGAGCGACCACTTTCATACTTAACATGCTCATATCTTTTCCTAAACACACTCTAACCCCGGCTTGAAACACCGGGTACTTATACGGGCTTACCGGGCTGAAAACCCCATCGTCGTTTAACCATCTTTCGGGCTTGAATTCCAAGCAATCCGGGCCCCATATAGACTCCATTCGGCCCATCGAGTACGGGTGGTACGAAACCCGAGTACCCTTCTTTACAAAGGTCCCATCGGGTAAAACGTCGTCGTTTATAGCAAACTTGGAGTCTATTTGGACAGGTGGGTACAACCTTAAAGTCTCGTATATAGCCGCTTGAAGGTAGTGCATTTTCCTTAGTTCCTCCAAGGTAGGAAAATTAATGCTAGAATTAGACGAATGTTGCGGGCCCATGGCCCGGTTACTCTCCTCTATGATCCGGGCCTCGGCAATCGGGTTTCGGGCCATTAGGTAGAAAAACATCGTAAGGCCCGACGCCACCGTATCTCGGCCCGCCAAGAGAAAACTGACGACAATGTCTCTTAAATATTTGTCATCCGACACACTCCCCATAAATCGTGACAACAAATCCATCTTAGTAGTGAATCCAATCTTCCTCCTCTCTTGCATGATATTCTCAGCTAAGGCGTTGACTTTAGAGATCGCACCCTTAAGCCTCTTTTCAGACCCAACGTTGAAAAGTCTCTTGGCCCGCCAAGTGATCCAAGACGGGCTTAAGGCCCGCTCAGAAGATAACTTAGAAGCCACGTCGAAGGCCTCCGCAAGCCCGTCTAGGCCCGTCGGGTCGACCCCAAATGAAAACTTGCAAATGTTAACAAAGGAGAATTTCCTGAATTCTACTTGCAAGTCAATAACTGATGATGGTGGTTGTGGAGATGATGGTACCTTCAATAAGGCCGGTACGAGCTTAGCCTCGATTTCTTTGTTAAGAACCTCGTGAGCGTAAGCTCGTACTGAGACCGAGCCGAGCTCGAGGCTAGCAAGCTTTCTTTGGAAGCGCCAGTGATCTCCATCGACAATGAATATGCCGCGGCCGAGTAAGTCGCCGAGGATGGTAGACATGGGCTTTCCCTTAGGATAATTATCGAAGTTAGTACGTAGAATGTGTTCTACGTTCTTAGGGTGTGCAATAACGGTGTTGTTTAAGGTGTGAATGTGGATAGTATTTGTAGGGGAGTTTTGTAAAAGATGAGCATACCAATCTGGGAGATTTGTGAACTTTTCTCTCCAACTTGAGGTTATAAAAGATTGGCAAATTTCACATTTACACCAAGGGTTAAGGTTCATGAATTTATTAGTTAATAAGTAATAAGAGAAGAGAGAGAAAGATGAAAAAAGGAAGAAGATATAGTATAAGGAAGAAAACTCCATTGAAGAGATAAGAGAGTTTTAGAGTAAGATGAGAATTAATATATTTGTTTGAATTATTGAAGAGAGGGAGAATGAGTGAGATGAGGTACGGTGTATGTGAAGGAGTCATTTTATAATGTGAGGTTTGGAGTTTTTGGATAATCTATCTACTATGACTATGAATTATTTAGAGAAATGTCATGTTACGTACGTTTCTTTTCTTTCCAAAAGAAGAGATATAAATTTTTTGAAAAAATCATTTTTCTTAAGTTATATATTTTCGTTAGGTATATGAAATTTGAATGAAGATCTTCAGTCCTAGCTACAATATATGTTGCGCTGGGAAAAACTGACCCAATCTGTTTATTAAATTCGAACTTGAAATAAGTGGATTTGGGTTGAGATTTTTAACCCATTTAAGTAAATTGGTTGACACGACTTGCCAAGTGAGTTAGGTTAAGGTTGATATTTTCAACCCAAAATTAACCTGTTTAATTAGCTCAAAATATAAGTTTTCTAAAAATTTATGTTAAAGTTGGTGAAAATTTTAAAATTACTAATTGTAGAACATAAATACTGAAAAGAAAATAGCATACTTTTATGTGAATTTATTGTTGAAACTAATAAATTCTAATAAAAACTTAATAGTAATAAATATGTAAATGGGTTAAACGGGTTTTATGGACAATCCGTTTAATAAACAAGTCGGGTCAAGGTTAAATTTTTCAACCCGTTTAATAAACAGGTTCCGTTTGGTTTGAGACATGTTCAACCCGTTTATTATTAATTCGAACACCTCTTTTCCCCCTTTGAAGGGCAGTACACATGTTTAAAATGGTATTGTTTAATCACAATATTAACTTTTACTCTTTTAGTAATACTTGCTGGGAGTAATTGATAAAGTTATGCTTTAACAAAGAAAAAAGTTAAATAGTGGCACAAGGATGTAGTCAGGGGGCGGATCCAGGATTTTGAGTCGGGGGTAGTGTAACTATACGGTATTAGTTAGAAAAAAATCCCTATAAATTAACATATGAAGTAGTTTTTCCTAATAAGATAGTTTTTTCACAAGAATTTGTATTTTCCTAGGAAATGTAGATAATTTTTTTATTTTAACTTGT
Source organism: Beta vulgaris subsp. vulgaris (assembly GCF_026745355.1). NCBI lineage: Eukaryota > Viridiplantae > Streptophyta > Magnoliopsida > Caryophyllales > Amaranthaceae > Beta > Beta vulgaris. The sequence goes on along the minus strand of NC_079208.1, from coordinate 60,624,184 downwards.
CATGGAAATTTTTTCCACTTATTTAGAAGGACCTAGGTAATCGAATTTCTCCATTATATAGAAAGTTTTCTCATATATTTGCCAACCAAACAACACTACTTTCTTCTATCTATTAGAAAAATCACTTATCATGTTTTCTTTAACTGGCTAAATAAAATAAACCTAAATTTGTAATGTTACAAAACTATCACAACTTTCATTTTGTGTCCTTTCTAAGAAGAATTTTGGTAGTTAGCTTGGCTGAGTTGGAGAAAAATTTGGATTGGACTCGATTCAATTTTCATTATGGGTCCCTGTTTAAGAAAAAGCTTGAGATATTTTATGTTCATAATTGTGAAATACATTAATACACATAATACAAGAATTTATTGATTAATTCAACTAATATTTTCTAAAATCCCATTGTAATTCAACTAATATCAACCTTCTCATCTTCTCCACATCTCTTTCTTCCATTGCCTTTTTCAAAGTTGGAAACGGAAATTTAAAAAACTATTTCTTCCATAATGAAGCTTCCTTTTTTAAAAAAATTCGATTTCCTTGAGCATTACATTCAAGCACAAGTCTGACAGTCATTCACAAAGTATTGAGCTTTGCTAGGTTTTTGACCTACTGTACAAGCAAACACGAAGGCATTGAAAGAGATAATATCTCTTGAAACTGCATTATCTACTAAAGATCAACCATGTCCTCATCAGATCGGTAGTCACCTATTCCAAAAGCTATCATCTTCCCAAACTGAAGATCTAACTCTTGAAAATTTCTCTCATATCACACTTTCCATGGAAGAAATTAAATTGTCTCCACTAACTCTTTGTTCTCTGAAATTCCTTTTCAATCATCCTATTTCATCATCATTAATTATAGCTTTTAATAGAATTTACCCACTCTACCAACAATTTTCAACCACCAATCGCAAAAAATTTGGAATCTTAGCTCTCTCCTCAATTATGCCGCAAAAGCGGTAGCTAATACAGTTAGAGACCGCCGAAACGGTAGCTAAAAAATTTTGCGACCGCTTAAAACGGTAGCTAAACTAAATTTCTTATTAAAATTCAGGGGTAGCACGTGCTACCCCTTGTTACCAAGTGGCTCCGTCACTGGATGTAGTATCTCTTTATCACTGTAACAAAGTTGACGACAAGTTTCTATGTTTGCCATAACTCATAATGCCCATAACTTATAACTATACACAGCAAATAAGATACTTACGACTTTTAAAAAGGATCTAAATAATAGACCTAATGCTTGGGGGAGAATTCGGACAACTTACAAGTTAAAATAAGGTTTCATCATCCTAAACCAATTGATGATATATGAGGTGTAACTCTTCAAGTTTATGAATTCATTTAATTATCTCCTCATATATAATGTGGGACGACACTTAAATTCACATGTAGGTTGCTTGTGGGATCTTAACAACAATTCACGTTTATATTGTCTCTCAACGGGAAGTTTAACTATACTTATATTACGTTGTATTTTATTAATTTTAAAAGTATAATAAAATATTTTGAGAAATTATTGATGAAATTTTTTTCTTTTAAATTTTTGTAAAATAAACTTCTAAGGTTTCAATATACTTACATATATTATATTCTTTTTCACTTTTAAAATTTTTCCAATATAATATACTTGAAATAATATACCATTGGTGAGTTTCATATATTATGCTTCCAAGCAAAGTAATTGGTAAGACTTACCTCTAATGAAACCTACCTCAATGTAGAATTTTAATATACTAAATTTTAATTCAATAATTTTTACAAATATTCAATTAAAAATATTAAATCGTCAAAATAATGCATCAGAATGTGAAAATCAAACACGCTACTATTCAAAAAGTTGGTATTTTGTCGGACGATCTAATCAAATAATTTGTTAGACAATCTGATTAAACAATTTCCTCATATCATATATATTTCTTTATAGTTTGATATATTTAAGGACATAAAGAGTACGAATTTTTTTTTTGGTGTTTGCACCCGATTCACCCTTCGGACTACATCCAGATCGAGGCGATATTGAACTTATAACATTTACCTAATTTTCTTAGGGAGAAGAAATTTTCAAAGTAACGGAATAGTCTTTGGATAGTGCGTGATTTGGCAAGTTGTTTTCTTGTTTGGGTTTGCAACTAGCTATTTCTGTTGGGGTGTGCATTATTATAAATTTTGTAACGCCCAAAGACCTTTCCAGTCTCCACTCCCACCAGCTAACAACAATTGACAAATAATACACAAAGTGGGGGTGTGTAAGTGTCAAAAATACCATATAATAATGCATGAATAACATGTGGGATTTAAACTAACGTCTTTATTTTTACATGTGACGCCAAATTCTTAGACTTTGGCCCGCCGCAAATGCAACGACGAATTACTAGCTACATAGACAACTGGTACACTTTTTCCCCATTTTTTATACAGTTAAGTCGGCCACTTAATTTGGTGCTTTTTAACAAAGATTAGTAAGCTCAAAATATTCTCTTCAAAAGGGGTTAAATTAAAGTAATCAATTTTACTTCTTTTAGAGTACATGTTGTGAAGTGATTTCTGGGGCTTCATGACTTCGTCTGTCCATGTTTTCAATTTAATAATAGGTTATCATCAAAGTTGGTTGTTATGAGTGGTAAGCGCTCTCATCCTTTAAACAAGTAGTGTTGACAAATGTTGATCCAACTCGAGAAAATAACCCGAATAACCTAATTGAGAAGTCGGATTATTTTCAGATTAGGTCAACTTGAAATTAACCCGGATTTTCATAACTTATACAACCTATCTTTTGTTATTTTTATTTGTATTGGGCCAAGCCCATTTCTTGGATCACCTAAATTTCATTTCAAGTCATTACCCATTCTTACATAACTTGGCGTGTATAGTTGAATTTCATTTCAGGTCATTTTGGTTTGGTTTCGGGTCAAACCGAAATCGATAAGGTCGGGTTTGAGTTATGATTTTCGACCTGAAATTAGAATTAGGTCGGGTTTGGGTTAGGGGTAAATGACCTGAAATATAAATCAAGTCAACCTAAAATTGACCCAAACCAACCTGATTGACAACCCTAGTTGGAATACCCATTAAGTTGACTTCAATACCTCGAGGGAGATTTTCCCTACTATCGGTGGAGGATACTCCCTGACTAAAAAAAAAAAAATACAGTTTATTTCCTGTTCTTAATCTTTTGCTATTTGTTAATTTTAAGCTAAAAGTTTCTCGACCTACTTGCTTAGTCGTGATTATGATCTTTTGTGTCAGTGAAATAATGTATACTCTTGTTAAATATCCAATTTGACAATATTCTGATATTGTCAGATGTTATGGTACAGTCATTATACACATTATTTTATCAATTTTAAACTTATACACATTATTTCTTTCTAGCCTCTAAATCTGCTTTTGCCATTTTTAAAATCAGTCAATTTGGAATGGTGCTCGCGGTGTGGGTTTGCTCGCGGTGGTTCGTGAGTGTTCGTTTGCTCGCAGTGTGGGGTCGTGTTTGCGGTGGATCTGGCGAGTGATTGGGAGCTTATTCATTTTCGGTGGTGCTTGTCTTGCCCCCCGTGAAGGGTTCGACGGCGATTTGGGCCTGGGGAGATGGCGTGATGCTGTGGCGGAGCATTTGCTCGAGTTCCTTAGTGCTCCTTTTTTCTTCGTTATTTCTGTCCTTGATGCTTGTTGTAAACACCCTTAGGGGTGCTTTAGGGGGTGTCTCTTGTGTAGACACCTCCTAGTTTTCTCTCCTTATCAAAAAAAAAAAAAAATCAATTAATTGATAGTGTATTAGGTTTGAATATGCCTGTTAATAGAGCGAAAAATTGTACTTGGGAAATTCAAAGTATATACTTATGTAATTTGTAGCATATCCAAAATTATACTTATGTATGTTGCACGAAAGAAATTTTTAGTAAATGGATTATATATTGATAAAATAATACTAAATAATTTTCGCATTATTCTATATATATTCTTGTACATTTTATTATATATTTTCAAACAATCTACTATATCATTCAGAATTCCATTATTTTATGAACAAACTCACTATATCATTTAGAAATATACTATATCATGCGAAAACTACATAATTTTTGAACAATCTACTATATCATTCAGACACTCACTATATCATGCAGAACCTCATTATATCATTTAAACACTCACTATATCATGCTGAAACTACATCTTTCTATATGTTACAACATGTATCACGATATATACTACACAACCTACATGGCTACATCCTCTTGCATGTTAAAACATTAAAATTAAACCCTCCACTATATTGCATATGGTTTCACTATATGTTTTCCGTTAATAAGTTCGCCATATTGTATATATGTAGAGGTGGGCATGGGCCGGGCCGGCACGAGCCGCTCGAAGCCCGGCCCGACCCGTTGTCCGCTATGTAGGCCGCGGGCCTGTCACGGTCAAGAAATTTTATTCGCGGCCGCACCGGCGGCACGAGTCCGAGTGGGCCGGGCCACGGGCCGAACGCTCCTTTCCTTCGTTTTTTTCCCCTAAAAATGTTAAAAATACAAAAATACAACATAAAACATGGGACGGCCCGCGGGAAGCACGAGCCTGACCCGCGGGCCCATGGGCCTCGGCCGATCAGTGGACAAATTTTTAAAATTTCAAGCCCGGCTCGACATGGCCCGTCACTCATGGGCTCGGGCCCGTCCTGGCCCGCCATTTACTCAAGCCCGCGGGTTGAGCCCGTGAACAAACCCGGCCCCGCCAATGTCCACCTCTATATATAAGTCCAATATCTCTGTAAAACAAGGCCCCAACATGATTGTATTTTTAGTTATGTATTAATAAGAATTTAAAATATTCTCTCTATTTGTAAATTAAATAGTGTCAAATTTTGAAGTTAACAAGTTAAACTAAAAAATTCAAAGAGAGCAATTGACAAGTGACTTTAACCCCCAAAAAACACAAATCACACTTATTGTCATTCATGCGGGTATGATAGGTTGTCCTCATTAGTCATTATTGCCCAAGTTTCTGAAGTTCAATTCGCGCATCTGCGCATGTTAAAATAATAATCTAGAAAAATCTAGGATATACCATGAAAATTTTCATATAATAATCTAGTTAGTGTAATAAGTAGCTAGAAAATTTTAGTTTAAGCCTTAGATAAAACATCCTAGAAAAATCTAGACATATTACTATCCTAAGGTACCTAAACTAGACTAAAAATGTGAAGAGTTAGCTTAAGTTGGGTGATCCGACATAGTACACTATATATATGTAGTAGACTAGTAGTACGTAGTAAACTTGTAAGTGTGAGGTAATGAATTCACAAGTAAACTCTTCCTTTGTATCTCCACATTATTACTTTCAATCAACAGCCACAACATATCAACTTCAATTTCATAAAAACATAAAGCTGACTACACTACCATCACATAATTTCCATTTGCGCATGCTAAAAACATGGTAAATAAAATTAGCTCTTAAAATCATGATGACTTCAATGCTTGTTTTTTTTTTCTAATTAAGTGAGTATATTGATTAAGAACATACCAATTACAACCATCCTAACCTAAAGGAGGCAAACCAACTAGGTTGGACTCCCAAACCTTTAGGAAGGAAAAAACAGAAAGATTACATTGTAAGAGAGAGCTCCCGGCCTTAACCACATTCTATCTCTCATAGTTGTTTTCTTTGGCAACACATTATAGATTCTATCTATACAAGTATGTTTAATTCTATACACATGTTTCTCCACAATATCTAGTTTACTATTCCATAGAGCATCATTCCTTGCCCACCATACTTGATACACTGTAGCACAGATGATAGCAATCTTGACTTGTCTTCTGAATCTTGATTCACCATTTGAGTTTACCCTATCAATCAGACCCTGTACTGATGTATCATGGTACTGCATGTGCAACCATTGAAAAATTTTCCCTATAACTGCTTTGCTAAAATAGCATTGGAAAAACAGATGACAGTGAGTCTCTTCTGTTAATCCACAAATTAAGCATGTAGCATCATCTATCACACCCACTTTGGTTAATCTATCTGCTGTTTTCAATCTGTTTAGCATTACTAGCTAGCATAGAAATCTATGCTTTGGTATATTCAGTCTACCCCAGATAGCACCATACCAACTCACACTCTGCTGCACATTCATCTGCCTCTTGTAGACTTCTTTTACTGAATATACCCCCATATTCAATATCTGATGCAAAGAAAAGTTCACCTTGAGTTGATCTTTCACCTGGCATATCATTTTCCAATACCAACTACATTGCTGAGGATGGTTGTACTCTCACCAATTTTCTTCTTTTACATACAGCTCATGCACCCACCTTACCCAGAGATTGTCCTTCTTTAAGGCAATTGCCCACACATACCTCCCTAGTGCTGCTTGATTCCAAATCAAAACATTTTTGATTCCAAGACCACCCTCTTTTTTACTACAGCATACTGAGTCCCAGTTTACATTCCCTGAACTTTGACTGTAGTGTTCACCAGTCCAAAGATATGATCTACATATCTTATTTATATCTTGTAAGACTTTTCTTGGGATGATCATTATTTGAGCCCAGTAAACATGCAAACTCATGAGAACTGAGTTCACCAAGCATAGTCTTCCTTGGTATGAGAGGTGCCTACTGCTCCAACACCTAATTCGAGCTGTCATTCTTTCCACAAGTCCTTCACAATCTTTTATACTAATTCTTTTGTAGCATATAGGGACCCCCAAATACCTGAAAGGGAAACTCCCCAAACTGAAGCCTGACATATTAAGGATCCTTTGGACCTCCTGCTGCTTTAACCCCACTGTAAACAATTCAGATTTTTGTTTATTGGCTTCTAACCCTGAAGACTCAGAGAAGTGAGTGAATCCTTGAAGCATTCTCAGTACTGACTTGAATTCACCTTTGCAACACATTATGATATCATCTGCAAAGCACAGATGGTTGAGTTTGATACAAGTGCATCTAGGGTGGAATTGGAAATCATCTTTTTCACCTACAATCTTCATTGTTCTACTGAAATATTCCATGCATATCACAAATATCAATGGTGAGAGGGGGTCACCTTGTCTTAGACCCCTCTTGCCCTTGAAAAAGCCAACTAATTCCCCATTTATCAGTAAAGAGAAGCTAGGAGATTTAATGCATTCCATAATCATCTCCACAAAATTGGAAGGGAATTTCATAGCTTGTAATAACTCTTCAATAAAGCACCAATCTATTGAATCATATGCTTTTTTAAGGTCCATTTTGATGATACAACCTGGAGCAGCATCCTTCTTCCCATAGTTCTTGACAATATCTTGACAAATTAAGATATTGTGTGCTATAAATCTCCCTTTTACGAAAGCACCTTGATTTGCAGCTATAATTTCAGGGAGAATCTTGCTCAATCTAGAACACATCAGCTTGGTTATGCACTTGTATATAACATTGCAGCATGCAATTGGCCTGAATTCAGTGACATTACCAGGACATTTGACCTTTGGAATCAAAGCCAAAATAGTATGATTTATCTCCTTCAATAATTTCTTTGATTGAAAGGAATCCAAGACAGCTGTTGTACACTCAGCACCAACAATACTCCAAGCATCTTTATAGAAAGCTGCCCCAAACCCATCAGGTCCTGGTGATTTGTCACCAGGAATAGAGAAAATTGCCTGCTTCACTTCTTCAGGAGAAAAAGGTACCAGAAGTGCTTGACATTGTTCTGCATTCAGAACAGGACCAGCATCAATCACCTCCTGTTGCACATGACTCCTGCAATGCCTTGGAGTACCAAGAAGCTGAGTGTAATAATGCAGGAAAGCTTTGTTCACCTCTTCACTACCTTCAACCCATCTCCCTTCAATATCAGCAACACCATAAATAGTGTTCTGAAGCCTTCTAGTTTTTAAAGCATTTTGAAATGCTTTTGAATTCTCATCTCCATCTTTTAACCATGATAGTTTACTCTTCTGTTGCATAAAAGAAGAATATTTAGCATGAACCTTCTGATACTCCTGAGCAGCTACTTGTTCTCTCTCTCTGGCTTGAATGCTATTAGGATTCAGATGTAGCACCTTCTGAGCTTCATGCAAAGCTAGTGTTATGACTTACGACATCTTTCTTTTGGGTGAAGATTATTGCTGAAAAAAGGCAATTTTCATGAAAATGACAGGAAATAGGAGAAATAGATAATTTGGAATTACATAACAGATATACATGATTAATTATAAAGGAGGTAAATATAATGACTTTTATTAATAGTAAGAAAGGGAAATTACAAATGGGCAAATTTGTGCTCATTATAACTCTAAACTAGATGAGTAAATATTTATCATTTCCTTTTTAAAGGGATAATTTTTGAAGCCGATTACTTTTTGATCAAATGATCATAAAGGAAATTGGAAGTACTAAGAGATAGGTAGGTTTAGTATATATATTTCTTTGGTTCTTATATAATTGTAAGGTTTTGATTTTTTTTACGCTTTTTATATATTAACTTTGACTTTCTTTTATAATAGCAACATTTTAGATCTTATATTATTTATCATATCCTAACGCTAACTATAGTTATTATGCTATATATTAAAATAAATGCTATTATATAATATGTTGTTTGATTAGTCATTAGTATCAATATAATGTTATATTTTCAAGATATTAAATATTAAAGATATAGATGTATGATTAAAATTATGTATTGATATTTGATAAGCGTTAAAGTTAAATTATTGCAACTTTAAAAGAATAAAGGGTTTTTTTCATTTCAAATGGATCTAGCGTACTGTAGATACAGGAACCAAGAAAATGAGAATGTTAATGGAAGTGGAATATTTTACTGTAAATATAGGAACCAAGAAAATGAGTATGTTAGTGGAAATAAAGTGGATTATTTTATTTGACTTTTGGGTAAGAGAGATCATGTTAAGTAGAATCATGAATAGGGTTATATACAAGGATTGCATATAGGCATTCCGCATTCAACACAATTTTTAAAATAGTATTAATTTTAAAAATTTATGACGTATTCACTCATCAACTAATGTAGTTAATGTGTATCTATTGTTACATTTTCCCCTCTCCTTAAGGGGGTGTTTGGTTGCAATGAGGTAAAGGGAATGGAATCAAGAAAGGGACGGAGAGAAGAGAAAAGGAAAAGAAAACCCTTAGATTTAGAGTGGTGTTTGGTTAAGACAATATCAATTCTCTTGCTTCCTCCTCATACTCTTCTTCCACCCTAGCACCACCACTCCTCCCTCTGTTACTATTCCCCAAGCCACCTCTCCCTACCCCAGTAACACCACCTCGTCGGCTGCTCTTCCCCTTCCCGCGACGGTTCTCCCCTCCCCTGCGCCGTCACGTTGTCCCCCTCCCCTCCCTGCATGTCGAGTTCTCCCCTCCCCTGTGCGTGCGGTCTCTCCCTCCCCCTACCGCGTCGTCGTGCTGGTCTCTCCCTCCTTCCCTGCGTCGTCGCGTCTCTCCCTCCCCCCTACGCCATCGCGGTCTCTCCTCCCTCCCTGCGCCGTCGGCGGTCTCCCCCTCTCCCCTCCCCTACAGCACCGCGTTTTCTCCCTCCCCTCCCCTATGTCGTTTAGGTTTTTGATGGTTGGGGTGTTTCTGGCGGCTGGCGGTTGGGTGGTCAGGTGGTGGTGGTTGGGTGGTCAGGTGGTGGAGGGGACGGGTTGCGGTGGTAGGGTGCGCAGGTGGTGGTGGTTGGGAGGTCAGGTGTGGTTGGATGGTTGGGTCAATGGGTGGTTGGGTGGTCAAGGGAAGGTCAATAATAAGTCAAAGAAAGGGTAAGTGAAACCCTTGGGGGGTAGAGGAATGAAAGTAGAGGACTTTGGGGGTAAGGAGAGGGTAAAGGGTTCCATTGATTTAAGCAAACAAACAACAAGTAAGAGAATCAAGTCTCTTGATTCTCTTACCCTTTCCACAATACCCCCAACCAAACTCCCCCTAAGTGATTAGTTCCATTCTATTTCCTTTATTACTAGCATCATATGATGTGTATACATAATCTTACTGATTACCATATTTGGCATTCATAAAAACCAATGAACCGCTCCAAGTACATGTACATGATGTACTTCATGAACAAAAGAAATTCCCTAACCAAATATTCCTAGTAAATTTTATTTGTCCTATTACAAGTAGTTTTCCACCGTCTTTAACGAGTTGACTAATCTCCTACGAGAGTTTGCATAGATATCTCAAATGGCAGCATTCCTTCCAGATGAGATTTTTTCCATACCCAAGACTCGAATCCAAATTTTAATTAAAGAGCGAGAGACCTTTAACCACTCACGCCAATCTCAGCGGTAATATTCCTCATAAAATTGACAGCTACTAGTACTATTTCCATATTAGAAACATGTAGCCGAATTTCATAGTGTTCGGTTTACTAGATGCGTGTTTATCCATTTGTCTCGCGCCGTGTACAACCTGGATTTAGATTAGAGTCACTAGAGTCATAGTATTAGTAGGCAAACATTCAGCCCACCAAAACTACAGTACATAAGAAGTGTGGCAATTGGCAACTATACCTCCATACAAGTACGATTATAGAATTTTGGATTAATAAATTCTTAAAAAAGAATCATATGAATCATGCACAAATCCTTTTTATGATTCTGATATGGCCTAGAGATTACTCCAACAGCTAAAGATAGGGACTTTTTTGTGTCCACAATCACCCATTTCTTTATTTTTGCTAGCGAATCCCCATCCATATGAATCACAACCTAACTAGTCGACATGATATTAGTCAATTTGGTAAAAGCTTTTGTGAATGTGACTTAAGATCTAGTTGGCAAAACTGATTTTGGAGGGTATTAAAAATTTAAAATAGTGGAGAATTAGGAAAATAGGGGTTGATAATTTGATATATATATAAGCACGTGACTATATGTACTTTTTTATTAGTTTGATATCGACCCTATATCAATATATGTATTGTTGTTGGATTATGAGTTTCTTATATTCAACTTATTTTTGCTTATTTAAAACTTATTTGAACTTATTTAGAATTTATCTACTTATCTTGACTTACCTTAAGTTATTAGTTCTTATTTGAACTTATGTCGGACTCAATGCTTAGTCACGGGTTGTAATTTTATATATGTCTGAGAAGTATGGGCCTGGACGGAATCCATCTTTAGGAGAAAGAATCACCTCACAAGACTTAGGAGATTTTGTACTAAAATCAATTGATTATATATAATAGGAGCAGCTCCGATAACTTATAATGTGATACTTTATTTCTCTCATATTTCTCCAATGTGGGACAACTCACATATGAACAACAAATACGGGGTTCACGCCTCCCCTTTTACACGTGTCATTTATACTTAAAAAATGATTTACCTTATACAATGACATTTTTTAAGGTTGATAAAAAGAAGTATTCTACTGAATTAAAACCTCTCGCAACAGCGCAGCCAACAGGTCAAGCCGATTCAGCTACACATGCAAGACTCATTGGAAGATGGGAGCGAGGAAGGGTAAATAAATCTCATTTTCAAAGTGTCTCTAGTGAGGTTTTATCTCAAACCTTGAAGCTTTAAGAAAGGGGGTTACTAAACGCAACTATATATATTTGAATACTACTTAGTTTATACAAGGAGAGCATGCATGGAGGAACAAAGTTAGTATCTCTAACTCCTTAGTCCTCTTCGAATGGTTATACATGAATAGTATTATTTTCATCTATATTAAAGAGCATATGCATCTATATATATTTGAATCATGTCGGAGTATTTTTATATATTATTTCTTGTCTCGACTAATTATAATTTTACTATCCTATCTATATAAAGTTGCATATATAAGAGAATAATTTAGATAAGATTTAATAAAAAAAATCCTTAATATTTTGGGAACTTTATCGACTAAACTATCTACATCCACCACAACCAGAAAACAAATAGTAATTCACAAATGTCATATATTTCCTCCGTATCAAATTAAATGCAACAATTTCCTCGACCCGGATTCCTCGACAAAATTTCTTAGTGTGAGACTAACAAAGGTAAATGCAAGTGTTTAGTGTAATTAACCACCACCACATACTGCCGCCACAGCCACCACCAACACCACCGAAACGCCACACCCACCACCAATAAACGAGTTAATTAATTGTTTTTAGTATATTTTTATTAGTTTCCCTAATAAGGGTCATATGATAAGCGAGTTAATTGTTTTTCGTCGACAAAATGTCATGATCCAGTGCCACCGACTAATAGGTTGATACAAATCAAAAGAACGAGAACTATGTATGATGCAACTTTCTTATTTTGACCGACCTAAACCATCTTTGTAACTGTAACATAGCATATTTGCATGTGTAGACAATCTAGACATATATTATCCTTGACAGAAAAGTTGTGATTTAATTTGATCTGCTTAGCATTGGAACATTTCACACCATGCATTTCGTCACGATCTTTGATACAGTAATATTTTATGTGATTATTGTTCTACTTTGGATCATTCAGACCATGCAAATAATATTTCGTCGACAACATGCATGACTTTAATTAACTTTTAAGACTGTTACTTTGCTGCTTTACTTACAAAGAAGTTTATTAAAAATTAATTAGGGTTCGTATAATGTAAAGGTTGAAACCAACAAGTTGGTGGTGTCATGACATTATATTCAAAGAGTGTGAAACATGAGTAACATTTCAATAATAAGGAAAAGCAGAAAAAAAAAGAAAAGATATTTCCAAACATGCACCATCACTTTTCTATTCTTTTATTTTGAAGTGAGAAACTAATGTATTATCATCTTTTTCCTAGCTAGCGTTTATGATACATTTTCCTGAAAAAGGAATGATTAACTAACTTGATCATCTTCTCCTTTTGGAAGGATAACTGGTTAATTACAGATATATGAGCTCTTAGAACCTTTTAGCCACTAACTCTTAATTATTTTATGCATTTGTATTTCACAAAAAAAAAATTGATCATTTTCTTTTCTGTTTTTATTTGTTCCAAAAGAGGGAGAAATCCAAGCTAATAAAAAAAAATAATAATAAACGAGAAATTAACCTCACTTTCGATAAGGCTTACATAATGTTGTAGATAAAAGTTGATCGTTAACCAATAATTACTCACAATTAAAATTGATTATAATTGTAAAAAAATGATGAAGTTCCTTAGCTTATAATTAAAATGTATCAATATAATATATATCGTTTATTTGTTTATATTATAAAAGAATTATGTGATATGGTATAGATCTATTCCTGGGGCCTCAACCATCAGCTTAAGCTTTTGGTTGAGTTGGTATTTTGACATGGGATCAAGAGCCAGCGTGACAAAAAGGTCATGGGTTCGAATCTCATCCACCTCTCCTTTCTCAGTGGAATATTTAGCGCCAGGTATGAGGGAGATATGTGCTGCATCCACACTTCAAGCCCAAAGGGCTCTTGCGTTATTGGGTCGGGCGTGATAGAGTATAGATCTATTCCTGGGGCCTCAACCATCAGCTTAAGCTTTTGGTTGAGTTGGTCCTTTGACATGGGATCAAGAGCCAGCGTGACAAAAAGGTCACGGGTTTGAATCTCATCCACCTCTCCTTTCTCAGTGGAATATTTAGCGCCAGGTATGAGGGAGGCCTGTGCTGCATCTACACTTCAAGCCCAAAGGGCTCTTGCGTGAGGGGGTCGGGCGTGATAGAGTATAGATCTATTCCTGGGGCCTCAACCATCAACTTAAGCTTTTGGTTGAGTTGGTCCTTTGACATTATGGTCAAATTAAATTTTCGTGAAACGCGCATGCCTTGAAGGATAAAGAAACGCAGAGAGTAGTTTTAAAAGAAAATTGTGTGTCTTAATTTGTGAAAAAACTTGATTAATACAATGCTTGAAATTTTAATATTTTTTTTTTCTATAAGTAGTTAATATATAAACATTGTTCCAAGTTGTTACATGAGAGGATCAAATAACTCATATCATGTAATTGATTGCTCGAAAATTTTTCTATTTTTTGAAGTGGGAATTTTTTTTTTTTTTAACATTATTGGACAAAGTTAAAGTATATATTGCCATGTTGTAGCTTGTTTGGCCCCTTATTTTGTTAGGACTAGGAGTATGTTGAGTGAAGAAGGCTGGGTGGGCATGGGTGCCATTGCACGCGACAGTACCGAATCGGTCATTTTTTCGGCGGTGAAGCGAGTGAAGGCTTGGTGGCCTCCGGAGATAGCCGAAGCCAAAGCCATTCTATTGGCGGTTAGCTGGGCTAGAAAACAAGGTCTTAAGAAGGTGGTCTTTGAATCTGATGCTCAGATCCTTATCTCTCGGCTCTCCAAGGGAGCAGTCTATCTATCTGATTTAGATGCTATTTTTAATGACATTCTTTTTCTTGTTAAGGAGTTTGAGTTTGCTAGTTTTTCATATGTTAAAAGGGATGGGAATTATGTTGCCCATCATCTTGCGAAGGTAGTGTCGTTTGGTTATGAACAATGTTGGGTTAATCATTGTCCTAGTGTTGTTGCTCCTTATGTACTGATGGACAATTTATCCCTGAATAAATGCACTACGCTTTTCCCTTCAAAAAAAAAAAAAAGGAGTATGTTGTCTGAAACCTTACCATTTGCAAGTTGATGAGATTAAGTGCACCTATTAAGTTTTATTATCAGAAAATCTTTTAAAAGGTCACTTAATCTTTACCCGGTGGGTATAAATCACCATTAAGGTGAATTGACGTAAGAAAGGTAAGAATATCATTGTCTTTTGAAGAAACTTCAAATGTCACTTAATCCTTTGATCTAATCTATGTATAGTAAGCACCTCTTACTAGTATAACCAAATTAGTAAACCCCTGATATTCGAAGGTTAATACAAATCACACTTTATCACTAAAAGACCATCGCAAAATTGGAAGTGTCAAAATTCTAATCACAGGTAAAATGCAACATTGAGTATTAATAAACTTTTTTCCTTTTACCGTATAATGTAGTGGGCCTAGTTAGGTTACAAGTTTCATCCTTGGAGGACAAGAAGGGTACCACATTAGCACTAGATCAAAGCTAATGTGGGTATATTTTACATCAATTAAGGTCAAGTTGGACTTATTTTCAGTTCAGTTCAGTTTCTCTGCAATTCAGTTCTCTTAGTTCATTTCAGTTCAATGCAATTAATTTCACTTCAACTCATTTCAGTTTCTCTCATTTCAAAAGAATGGGGCTTTATTAGCTATTCAGAAGTGATAGAATTATCTAACAAGCTTGGCCTAAATGGACTTGGTTCGTTGTTTTCACTTTTCAGTAACTATGTTTGGAATAGGGGTGCTAATGAGCCAGGGTGGCTCACAAACTGTTCAAGTTCGACTCGGCCAAAAACTCGACTCGAGAGGGCTCGATCCGAGTTCGAAATCGTCTCGCGACCTTCACGATCCAAGCTTGACCCTAGTGGAATTCGACTCTAAAACTCGCAATCATGTTCGAAAAAAATTTAAAATACATATTTTATACATTGATTTTTAACGCAACTTGGATTTTCCCTTAATAAAACATAACGTCCAATTTCAAATCCACTTCAAAGATATAGACCAATTTAAACGTAAGGCGTGAGTAACAATGTATATACGCTACGTGACACCTCTGTTATTCCATTAGAATTGTCCAACGAGGTCACATCAATTAACAAAAGTAAAAATAGCTTGCAACAAAATATGAACCCGTGACCTCTTGATATTATACATGACACAATTACCATCTCAATCAACTTTTAATCATATTTTAAGTGTCCATATTATTATATTTATACCTTTTAAATGTTGAGTTTTCCTTATTACCATATTTTAACGGAAATGGAAAAAAATGTATATTATGGTCGGAAAACAGTACCAATCCGGAGCAACATCCGAACCTAAATACTAGTTAAAACATACAAACTGCCCGAAAAAAAAAAATACAAACTAAGGGTTCTCTTTTCAGCCCAATTAAACACATACTTCACTAAAGAGTGAATGAGGTACAATTTTCTCAGTATTCATTTATTCAAGGGTTTTCGAAGAACCCTAAATCCCCAATTTCAATTGTCTATCTCGTCATCGGTCGTCGGACGTCGGACGTCGGCTTTCTTTCACTCTCTCAAACTCACTTACCGGCTATTGCGCTCAACTCTTGCTTTTCTGACTCAGGTTTTTTTCCATTTTCTTTGATGGTTTAGTATTTCACTTCTGCCGTTTGGTGAATTTCAATTGTTAGTGAATTTCAATTTTTAATTGTTAGTTATGGATTTATTAGTGAATTACTGTTATTTTATTGTAATTGTGGAAATAATTTTTAGTGAATATTTGATTTTGGGGGGTTAATTTGAGTTGAAAAGCTACAAAAACTTTTTTTTCTAATCAAGGTCTAGGAACCCTTATTGTATTCTTCTCCAATTACAATAACAACTCTTTGCTTTTGCGTGTTCCCTTGTTTCACATTATCCCGGAGCCTTTCTCTGAGTTGAGAGTGTGATATGTATTATGTTATGATGTAAAGTTGTTGAATTTTGTTCGGAGTTGTAAAATGATGTTTTGTTTAAATTAAAAGATGTAGACCTCCAAGCTTTAAGCTTTAATGGCTAATGTTCAGTGTTTAGTCCTGTTGTATTAGTGGACTCCTTTTGTAGTTTGGACTTCTTTGATGTTTTGCTGGTAGTTTTTCTTACAATCAAGGTGTGATATCGGATAATTGTTGGATTTGATACAAGTTATGTTCTAGATATTAGATGTAAATTTAGCAAGTTCCGTGGCTTCCATAAAATACCTGCTGTTTGCAGTTCCAATATTGCAACTTCAGGTTAAGTCTCATAGGTGATGCATAGTAGATAGTAATGTTGAAAGTCGATAATGATTGAAATTTCTGCATTACGTAAGTTAATTATTGCATGTTTTAGGCTTTTAGCTTCATTAATTTTACTTGGACCGTTGTAGATAGTATCGCAAAATTACGCTACCCCTGACTTTGGATCCTGGGTCCGTCGTCCTTTGCTCCCTCAGTCACTCGTATTTCACCCCATTCTTCACTAAAAGCAAGTTAGTGGCTCGAATTTGTTTTTTTTTTTTTTTTTCTGATTTCTGCTTGATTTTGTTCGAAAACTCGAACCCTAGAATTCGAATTAGGGCTTTTGATTGTTAGGATTTTGCAGTTTTTGTACTTCTAGGTTTTTTATTATTTTCATTCTTCTTAATCTGAACTTTGAGATTTGAAAATTTGTTTTGCAGGTTATTTTTTTGCAATAATTTGTCCAGTCACCAGTGATTGGTATGATTTGTTGATGAGAATGAAGAAATCATTTCGATAATCTATTTTCTTCCTCTCAAAAATCAAAATGAAGAAGAAACGAACCCAAGAATCCCAACTTCAATATGAACTAGGAACATGTTTGAAGCAAAACAATCTCACAAAAGCTATTTCTCTTTATGATTCAGCTCTTTCTCAAAACCTTCGTTTATCTTCTCACCACTTCAATGCAATCCTCCACCTTTGTTCTTCCTCTGATTCTCTCTCCTCACCAACCAAGGCCTTAGCTCTTGAAAATGGTTTCAGGGTTTTCCACCATATGCAATCCCACAACATCCCACAAACTGAGGCAACAATTACCCAGGTTGCCCGCCTTTCAGCTGCTAAAAATGACCCAGATTATGCTTTTGAGTTGATTAAATCAATGAAAAATAAAGGGGTCTTGCCAAAATTGAGGACTTATAGTCCTGCATTGTTTGGTTTCTGTGAGAATTTGAGGGTTGAGGAAGCATATGCTGTGGAGGAGCATATGAGGGGTAATGGGGTGAGGTTAGAAGAGGCAGAAGTGTGTGCCCTTTTGAGAGTTAGTGCTGAATTGGGGAGAGAAGAGAAGGTGTATGAGTATTTGCATAAGTTGAGGGAGGTGGTGAGGGGTGTGAGTGAGGAGGTGGCACTTGTTGTGGAGAAATGGTTTCGGGGGGAGAAGGCGGCTGAGGTGGGTGTTGAAGGGTGGGATGTTGGGAAGATGAAAGATGAGAGGGAGAGGTGTGGGGGTGGGTGGCATGGAAAGGGGTGGTTAGGGAAGGGGAATTGGGAGGTGAAGAAGGTAAAGATTGGGGATAGTGGGGGATGTTTTGGGTGTAGGGAGCGGCTTGTTGGTGTCGATGTTGATTGTGGGGAGACCAAGAGGTTTGCGCAATCGATAGCTAGTTTGGCTATGGAGAGGGAAGTCAAGTCTGATTTTAAGAGTTTTATGGTGAGTATTAATGTTTGCTATGTTGTTTAATTGATTGTTGGTTAATTTAGGTAAAAAGATTCCAAACTTTTTTTTTGCAAGTTTCATTGATGTCTTTTAGTCAATTGAAAGAATGTGATAGAAAGAGGGCCACAATGAAACAAGAGGACAATTGCCTAACAAGGGAAACTAGCAAAAATAGTGATAGTCTTTAGCCTTTTGAATTATGTTGTAGGGAAGTAGAACTAGAAGCTAGTGAGGCATGGTTTCACTAAGTGAATATTACTGAAGTTATATACCATCTGCTGCAAATTATATTAGCTTAACATGAAGTAGTTATTGAAAAGTATGCTAGTGTTATAGTTATAATCACCACTCTGATAAAGCTGTTAGAGAAGGGCAATACTCATCACACTTATGAACTGAGATGTGTTGTGCATTGTCTGTACGTGAACTACTGTCACCATTGCTGACGTTTTTGATATTTAGTAAATGGAAAATGTGTTGGAATGATCGGGGAGGGGTATTATCGTAAAACAATGGATGATAATATCCATGGAAGAGATAAAAGTGTGTAAGCAGATAAGTACTAAAAACTATAAACTTTTTGAAGTTCTGTCTGAGAAAATGACTATAGTACTTTGAACAAGCTGATGGTAGCCTTGACTGCAAATTGCCGGTGAAGTAATGCTGCTTTCAAGTAGGATTAACATGAAGAAATGAGCTTTTAGTTGCTTTTCACTACTATATTCACCTAACAATTGAGTAATAATTTTTAGCTTGAAGAACCACATCAGAAGTTGTCGTAGCATTTTGTAATAGTATCTGTTATAAATTGTAGCTGGTTATATAGAAAAGTTATGGGGAACTGAAAAGCATTTTGCCTTCCCAGTATATGCATGTAAGTAACTGGTGAAAATTTCCATCACAATTGCTGAAGTTTTTGATGCAAATCCTGACATACTTGAGCTATTGAATTTGAAGACGCTAAGCATCTTTTTATTTTATTTTTTCTTACTGGTCATGTTTCATTGCGCTAATGCAGGAGTGGATTGATAATCATGCTGACTACGAGGCTATAATAGACGGAGCAAACATTGGGCTCTACCAACAGAATTTTGCTGATGGCGGATTCAGTATTTCCCAGGTGATTAACTTTACTTTGCTTCCTGTTATTTCTGTTCCTCTTCCGTTGCTCTTGCATTCAGTTTCTATATGAAATGAAACTAATCTTATCTCTTTATTGTTCTTTCGTCATGGAAATTGTAATAGAGCAGCTGGAAGCTGTAGTAATGGAACTGTATAATAGAAATAAGAAATGGCCTTTAGTTGTCCTGCACAATAAACGTCTACGGGCTTTTCAAGGGAGTCCTTCCAATCAGAAGCTGCTTGAGGAGTGGTTAGCTCAAGGCACGCTCTATGCAACACCTAGTGGATCAAATGATGATTGGTGAGGACGTACAGACCTTTTTCTTTTTGTTGTGGTTTCCTGTCATTGCTTTTCTAATTTGACTGAGCATGATCTATCTTATGGTGTATCACAATGGAATTTTCATTATACTGAGTATGTCTTCAGGTATTGGCTCTATGCTGCTGTAAAGTTTAAGTGTTTGCTTGTCACAAACGATGAAATGCGTGATCACATATTTGAACTCCTTGGAAGCAGTTTTTTTCTTCAGTGGAAAGAAAGGCATCAAGTATGTACACTGCTTATCTCTGATTCTCTGTGTTTAGTGACTTAGTTCCCAATTTCCAATAATGTGCATTTTGGCTGATAATGGGACTGCTGAGAAAAGGGAAGCATGGTTATGATCTGATTTTATTGATTTCCCTTGGATATTGTTTGTACTACCCAAATATGACAATTGACTGAAACTTTATTTCTCCCAGTCTCTATGCTCTCACCAGCTATGATTTCATTTTGTTGAGGAACATTTGATTAGTTAAGACTTCTCCTTTAGTTTAATGTATTCATTTTAGCTTGCTGTTTTCTGTAAACATGGGGTTTTGGTCTTTTCAATTCTCGATCTAGTTCACTTGTTCATTATGATCATACTTGTGCTTGTGCAAATAAGATAAGAGGAAGATTTTGTGTTTTTGTTGGCTATGCAATTATGGTTTATTGATGTTTTGACCTAAGGTGAGTCAGATTCTTATGCTGTTTGGGTAATATGTAATATATCAATGTTTGACAACCTAACCATAAATTGGTGTGCTATAATCTAATAGGCATAGCGTTTCTATATATGCCTTATTGCTAATTCTTTGAACATAGTATGTGGTAATCTGGGCTGGAAGGTTATTAGGTTACTTACTTATGGAAAGGGGGGGGGGGGGGAAATGACGAAGTGAAGAAATGGAGAAATATATATACTGAAGAATTCCCAAGATAATCTTCTAAACAATTTATGCTTTGAACTACTTTTTTCTTGGCTTCTAGTCTGGTTTGGCAAGTTGAAACGTGTTTTATTGTGGTGATCCACGTGTTACTCTGTAGACTGTTTTGACATGTCATTTATGTGTGTGAACTTTGTGCATCTTGAAGTTTCCTTTTCCTCATTTATTTCACATGTATTTATTCTTTTATATGACCCTATTATTTCAATTTGCAGGTCCACTATACATTTTTCAAAGGAGTTCCAAACCTTAAAATGCCTCCAACATACTCCATTCTTATTCAGGTGCCTATTTTATATCTTTTCCTTTCTTCTTTTTTTTTTGATGGCCTTGTTTGTAGTATCTTTGTTGACCTTCATGTATGATTTGACAAGTAAGAGCGAATAAGTGGGATTTGGAATAGTTGGGTTGGTAAAGTTGTCCTTGGTTTGTGGGATCTTGTGGTTCTTTGTTGCTCATTTAAGAATGTTGAAGCAATCATGTAAATCTGCTATGGTTAAATTGGTCTTAAGGCACTATGTAGCTGTATAAGTCACACCATACAAGTTTGAAGGTTGTGTTTGAAAGGTGTCTTAATGAGTTACGAAGGAGCAGGAGGACTCGTTGACCATACTTAGATTTAAGATTTTGAGAATAAGTAAGTCAATATAGAGATGCGTTCTTTAGGATATTTTATGTGTGCTTTTGGTGAATGGATGTTGGGGAACTTTTGAGTCACCATACAATTTGTTAGACCAAGCACGCTAGATTTGTACCTTATGAAAAACCAAGGAACTAAGTGAGTAATTAGATGTAAAAACATTTGAATCGAGTAATTTAGTCATTATCATTATAGATTTTGAGTTGTAACCTACGAACACCCCACAATTAGAAGATCCAATATGAGCTAAATGAGAAATTAAAGTTCATTTCGAGAGTGTAATGGCCTTGAGAATGCCAATTGGAAAATGTGAGTAACTTGTGTCTAGATTGAAGGAGCCTCTTGAACCTAGGGTTGGAGCCTTTTGGCTAGTCACTAGTGTGATGTGCATGTATGATAACATAGCTAAATAGACTTCAAGTCTTCATTATGAAGGCTAAAAAAGGCTTGTTGGTTATGAAAGAAAGGCACATCAAATACACTTTGCTAAAAGCAATTTTGGAGGGAAAGGCTGGGAGGTGTTGGAATGAGTTGCCTTCCAAATCATTTAAACATAGGAAGTATTTAGTTTATCAAAGAGGGAGGAACCTAGATCTCTCTTATTCCCACCCCCCACCGAACCAAATACTCAAGCAATAGAAAGCATATCCCTAATCTCTTTGACTTCCTCCATTCCCCCTTTTCTCAAATCCCCTCGCATAAAGACATTGAAGATGTTGTTTATGTTCTAGGTAACTTGACCAAGATTTGTAGAGGATATAAAAAGGGTCGAATGACTTTGAGATTTATGCTATGTTATAACTTAATATGTCACTTGTCAAAAGTTTGGTATCACATATATCAACTTTGAGTGGACATAATCAAATAATACCAACGATCAAAAGCGTGTTTGGAAGATCACAGAAGGAAATCTTAGCATCATTTCACGATAGAGGGAGTACCAATTAATAAAAATTAAAGTTTTGATGCTAGCGTTTGCTAAGTGTTGTCAAAAACTAAATATCTCGTCCTTACAACAATAGTACTTTATTTTTGACAAGAATAATACTTTTGCATAAGCAATTGTAATAAAAAAATAAAGTAGCTCAATAAAAGAGCTCATACCCATATTACCTTGCGAGGAGGTTAGAATAAGATGAACTTTCTTTTAGTACTTTTTTGAGCATGAACTAAGGTAGCGTTTAATAGGGTAATGCTATTATCTAATGCTTATTTCATAGTATTTTCTTTAGTTCGTGATAATTGTCATAATGCAAATAATCTATGCACCTTCAAGATAGTTTTGGCAACAATACTATTTTTAATAAATAATAATGAATGATGAACAAAATAATGCTCAATAAGCGATATCGTTGGCTAATTTACACTTGACATCTTAATAAACTTTCTTCGTAGGGTTCTAGAGGTTTGGTGGAACTAACTAAAACTGAAGATAAGTAGAGGAAGATTTTGAGGGGTATTTGGACCATTTGAAATCTTAAAGATATGATGACCTTGGTGAGCCCAAACAAGAGAAAGTAGTACTCATGTTATGGAAGAAGTACTCAAGGGATGACGTTGAAAGTCAATTGTTAAGTGCCTAAGTGTTGGTCCCAATAGCTAACATCTTAAGTCTCAAGTACACCAAAGGTTTATATATCTTGACCATTTTTAGGATGAGTTAGTGTAAAATTGTAACCCACTAACCCTACTTCATTCTGCAGCGAACTACATTCTCTATCATGTTGATTTGTCCGAAGTTTACAATACAAATATTATTAGTCATATTTTACACTGAAATGAGGGGAAAAGGTACTGTTAGTTTATGCCATTATAAAAAATTGGGAAATGTGAACAGAATGGTGCTGGCTTTTGTAGATAATCTGCTGCAATCATGAGTGTTAGATCTGTCTTATACTCTTATCCACATTGTATATATTCATTGTCTTCTAAGCTTGTCTCTGTTGATCCTTAGGTGTGGTGTAATTCAAGTAGCATGACGATTGTGTGCTAGTTTCTTTCCATTGGTTTAATAATATTGAGTAAGCCTCTTGTTGAAGTATCGATATCTCAAGGCAAAGCCTTCACACCCTATTTAAGATTTTTTTTGCGGTTACTCACTGAGGATTTGATCTTTTAATGTGATGTCCTTATTTAATTGTCTACATGGGTTAATTAAACAAATATTTTTCTTGGGAAAATCCCTTCAGACATCTCTCATCTTCTTAGGCACTCTTGAAGTCGTAACTCTTCTGGCACTCCTTTTTCTTAGAGACAAGAGTGCCTAGTTTGTTCTAGCCTGCCGAAGTCGGACTGTGACTCTAGTCCCACATAGAATCAGCTATATAAAAGTTATTACAGGGGCCTTCTTGAAAGTTGCATTCCCGTGTCTCTCTGATGCTAATAGATAAGGTCTTGGAAGCAAAACTTTGACCATGTTTATGGAACAGTGGTGTCTAATTATATGTTGAGGAGAATGGCATGAAAGGATGACACTATCATGGTGCTTCAGAGTTTAGGCTAATGATTCATGCACAAAGTTATAAATTTATGTGTGACCTCTTGATGGATTATTTTACAATTGCAATGTCTGAGGTTGAAGGGTTTTTACAAGGAATTGCTTGAGGATTCTTCTAGGAGAATTGAAGGCATATGGAATATAGCTTTAGAAGGATGCTATACGAGTGATAGAAGGGCTGTGTTAAAATTTGCAGTTAGAGAGCTCAAGAGGCTTGGGTACCAAGTGTCAGGGACACTGAAGCAAAGATCGAAATGAAGTTACTCTGTTCCTACAAATATGATTCTGTAAACGCGCCATGTGAGTGGTCTGGGGGATGGGATGGCCATATGAGAAAGATACCAGAGGTTGATCATTAAGTGATCTTTGCAAACTGTTGCTTTGTAATGGATAAACTATATAAACAGCATCATTCCTGAGCCTACAAACCATATTTCATAGGTGCACAATCATTATGAGTGATCTAGGAGACATTGGACATTTAAATAAATTGCGAAAGGATGATCCTCATTCCTCAGGAGTGTCATTGTCATACATAGTTGCAGTCTAAGGGATATCGGGTTTTGCTACCAATATCTATGGTTTATCGTAGTTAGCACTTAGACCAAGTTCGACTAGCATTATGCTAAGATAATATTGATGTGCTCCCTATACCCAAGGATTTTAGGTACTCTGGCATTCTTACCTTACTAACAAAATGTATGACAGAGAGCTAGTAAAGGTAAAAATATCAGTATACCTTTTGGAGAACAGTGAGGTGAATAGCCTTTTTTTTTTTTGTTTTTGTTGGTTTAAGTTCATTTATTTGTACTCTGGACTTGAGTGGTTCAAAATTTATAGGTAACTGTTTTTTCTCTCTGCAGGAATCCGAGAGAGGATCTTGGCACATCCCAATAGCCAATGAAAACGTAGATGAGGTCTCGAGGAGTTGGCTTTGCATCACTAGACCAAGTAGCTTCAGTTCTAACTCATCCAACTCTGGTGAAATGATGCAGAATATTACATTTACCAGATGCAATAATGTAGGCCAAGATTCTCGTCACAGTTCGGAAAACGGTGTTTTATCACTAACTGGTAAAAGGAAGGAGAGAGAACCGTCTCCTTCAAGGCAATATTAGTTCGTGTAGGTAGCAGACATCTTCATTTTTCGACCTTCATTGCACGGCTCCTTGTGCTTCTCCATGGCTATGGAACATATACAATATACAAGACTTGCTGAGATTATGTAAAATGTACTATTATCAAAATGTTGCCAATGTTAGCCAATTTTTTTTGACTTTGTTTTATTATGTACTAATTTGGCTCTATATTGAAGAAATTCTTAGCTATGTTCATGAGTTTTGACATTACAGCAGTTGTACTAATTCTAGTCATATATATGTCGGCGCGCTGTCATGTGGACTGTGCGTATGCATGCCGGCTGAAGAATTTTATGAACTGTCTAAACTAGAATGTCTTTGAAGTATCACATACTACCTCCGTTTTATATTATTTGTAACGATGAGGCATTTTCTACTTACTTTATGTCAAATTGTTGCAAATAATATGAAACGGAGGTAGTATATATGTTAATGATGAGAGTAAATCATACTTGCGCTCTAGATTTTCTGGAGGGCAAATGATACAATAGATCTAATAATAAACTTATTAATATAATATCAATAATGGTCCAAAAAGACAGGTTAAATATTTTCTCCAAGTCTCCTGGTCCATAGAACCACCTAGCAAATTACATATATATTAGGCCCCAGACCCCAAATCTAAAAAGAAAACCACATAACTGGTAACAACTTCGCCTTTTTTCTTAAGTATAAATCTTGGTTGCAAATAGCTTTGGTTTAATCATTTGGATCAATTTTTCTTCTTCTCATTAATCATTGTTGTTTTTGCTGCTAATTGTTTCACTTGAAAACATATTTAACTAAACCAGGAAGATGAATGTTCATGAAGTAGTCTGCCCAATTAACAGCCTTCGGATCAAAATAGAATATATCTGTCTCCACTCCTCTTTCTCTTGCTGCTACCCTTAACTTCTCTGCGTTGCTGTCATCATATCTACAATTACATTTTACAAGGTCTAGTTAGATTTTCTTTTTAAACAAATTGTGCAACATATCATTCTTGTTATTATATACTACCCCCGCATGGATTTAGTTGTCGTGTTACTAGTTAAAATTGTATTGTTCATGTGACAATAAATTCCTGACAAATTAAAGGAAGAAGTATGATACTTCATTGGTTTCTTTAACTTGCAATCAATTAGGTTTGCGCACAATTTAAGAAAGAGGAGAGAAAAAGTAGGTTGGTAAATAAAATTGTGCAACATATCATTATTAATATTATATACTACCCCGCATGGATTTAGTAGTCGCGTTACTAGTTGAAATTATATTGTTCATGTGACAATAAATTCCTGACAAATTAAAGGAAGAAGTATAATACTTAATTCATTGGTTTCTTTAACTTGCAATCAAGTAGGTTTGCGTGCAATTTAAGAAAGAGGAGAGAAAAAATAGGTTGGTAAATACCTAATTTTCTCACACAAATGTACTATATAGGACATCTATCTTCATTTTCATTTATGAAAATTGTTGCAAGTATTATGAAATGGTAGAAGTGTAATTGCATGGTAAAATATAAATAGAATTAATATATAGGTGAACTTACATGCCCTTGAAGAACAAATAAGGTCTGTAAATTTCTATCAACCGCATCACATGGTTGATCCTCCTTGTTTGTTCTATGAATGTGCCTTTGAAGGACTGACAAAACGCGACATTTGCTATTTCTAGGGCCTATGGAAAAAATGAAACACAACGTAAACACCAATTTCGTAAATTATATTATTTCAAAAATATATATGATTTTCTCGTTTTGAAACAAATCAAAAGCTTTTCTCAAAAAACTCTCACATGCATAAACAATAAAAATGTTCATTTATTTCAAAGCGAAGAAAGTATAGATATAAGCTTGTATAGAACGAGTATAATGTGTAGTTTAAAAACAAATGAAACACTTTTTTCAAAAAGCTCTCACATGCATAAACGATAAAAACGTTTTCATTCATTTCAAAGCGGAAAAAGTATAGATATAAGCTTGTATAGAACGAGTATAATGTGTATAACAAAACATAGAAAACGTACCTTCAATGGAAGTAGGTAATGAAGAGTAAGGTATCTCTTGAAGCTAGCCATGGATCCTAAGACTCTAACATGGCCAACAATGACAGGTTTACCATCCTTGTTAATCCAAGGGTAACGCTTAAAATACTGGTATGCAACCTCATGTAGAGTTGTTAATGTAGTTGGATTTTTCACTGATGATCCAATTTGGTAGATTCTTGGATTCCCTGTTTGATTTGCATGAGCCATGGCTGCTACTATTATTGCGTTTGCCACCATATCAGCTGGAATCTGCACAAATTCAAATATGTGTACACATTTTTGCTATCATTAAGTTATCATATGAATTAATTATAATTCTAATTAGTCTCGTTAGAAACTTCTGTTGGACACATGCATGCATGTTGACCGTACGTAGATTTTAGTAATGCTGTTAAGTTATCTATAATTGTAGTTGTGGACCAACATTTTAGTAATGCTGTACGTAAAAAAGTATTTCACTTATTTAAGAACGACAAAGGTATGTTTTTATTATATCATATGTTTTTATATAAGGTTATTTTTAAAAAAATCTGATCCGATTATTCTAATCTCGATACTCGAATTTTTAACTTACCACATCAGCAATTGAGTCAGGGTCACCCAAGAAGCATGGCAACCTCCCTTTACCATAAGCAACAGCTAAACTGTCAATAGTCCTGCAAAATTTATGTAACAAAACTAAGTGTTATTTTGTGACAAAATTTAGGAAACTTTAAAGCTAGTAAAAATAAGGGAGAAATTAGTTATACCTAATACCTTCAACCCAACCAGGGATAGGTTCTTTAAATGTGCTAGTTACAATGGTAGGACGAATGATGACAAGAGGAATGTCTCCTTTTTCATGCAATAGCATCATCTCCCCTAATGCCTTTGTAAATACGTAAACATTTGGCCATCCCCAATGTTTTGACCTGGTTCATCAATTCGTGAAGAATTAAGAACACGAAAATTATTTTTAACATATCATTAGTTCATTGGCTAAGGGTCCGTTTGATTCAATTTATCTTATCTTATCTGAACTTATATTAGTGAAGATAAGTTGAACAAAATATCTTATCTTATCTGATCTTATATTAGCTTATAAGATCTTAAATAAATTAAAATAAGTTGAACATAACATAGGTAAAAATGTTATATATTAAGTGCGTGATACCATAATAGTAGTAGTATAATTAAGTGTATAACTAGTAGTAATTAATTACTAATTAGGTCAAATGATTTGCATACCTTTCAAGGCCCAAGTCCCTCATAGTGAACTTAATAGTTTCTTGAGTGGCTCCCTCAGCTTGGAGCTCCTCTAATTTGTCTTGAATAAGTCTCTTCTCCACTTCAATATTTAAGCCAGGTCTCCCATTTAGTGAGTCACCCATGAAATAAGGACTCTCCTTTACAAGTCCAGCCGTTTCACCAGATACATAAGCTGAAATTTTTGCACCATTAATATGTAATCATGATTATTATTGGTCTAATAAGGATCACTTGGTTAAGTATATACTTCATAAAAAATATATATATGGTAAAGACCATGATTTTATAGATTAAAGACCATAATTATAGGTATCTTATTGTAACGTAGTCTTACGCAATTTTTTACACGTGAATAATGTCATATCGATGTAATATAAAGAAGAACAATCGCGATATATTGTGATATGAGAGAAAAAAGGTGTAAGTAACTACTACATGAATGCCATTTAGCTCAGTTAGTAAAGTTTTGAACACGATATTTCAATTCAAATATCGAATGTCATTTAAATTATTTCGCTTAGTGGCTCTCAATATATGACAAAAAAAAAAGAACGCAAGTGTCTCCTCCACAGGAATCAATCATGAGCATGAAATGGATTACTACAAACCCTACAAAATAATATGGCATAAATAAAGATACTGTTTATTACTATGTACTAACCAGTTGATACTTGGACGAGCACCTTCAACTTGGTGCATTTCTTAGCAAAGTCCAATACATACTTAGCTCCAAAAGTGTTGAGATATAACGAGACGTCATACCTACATTAAATTTTGAAGGAAAAAAAAATAAAAAAATATAAGCAACATTATTTTTCTCAGTTCTTTCTTATCAGTAATAAACAGATGAAAAACTGGCTAGCTAGGAAAAACAATGTTATACTTACAGGCGGTTAATTTACTCATTATAGATAAATGATTTTTCAATACAATAAATTAATTGGTGATTTAAATTTCATTAAACTAAATATTAATATCTATTTCTAGCGAATATACACATTGGACAGAGAATGTTTTCCCTTTGAGTAGTTATTATGAATAGATCACCTAATCAGAATCCAATGGATATGACAGGCAAGACCGTCTTAAAAATTTTGGGGCCATGATCTAATTATAAAGTTGGGACCTATATATAAAACTATTATGCAAAAATTGTTAAGATGTGATTGATATATATCATAAAATAAGCATTATTATCATATTGTCGTAAAAAAAAAGCTCAAATTTGAATAATATGACTAAAGTTTGAGACTTTTGGACCCTTAAAAAGACGGAACCCTATGTTGTTGGTCTCTTTACACGCCCTAATAAACATCCCTAATGACGGGTATATAATTATTTTACTTACTTTCCGGCCCATGTTTTTTTTAACTTATAGAACCTTATATAAGGACAATTATCATTTAACTAGCGTACAAGTAGCTAGTTCAAAATGAGGGGTTTTCTTAGAAAAAGAAACGAAGTAGAAACATGGGTCATTTCCAACTGAAATGGAATACTCGGGGTCAATCAGCCAACAATAACATACGTACTCTTCAAACATTACACGATATGAATATGATGATAATAACGTTGTAGTAGTATATAATATAGGTATTAATTGCTAAGTGTACCTTTCATCGAAGTTGGTAGTTGCAGCTAGGTTAACGATAACATCAATGTTCGTCCATAATTCTTCCTTAAGATTTAATTCTTTAATTGCCAAGTCTTCACAAGTAATGTCACCTGGCACCACAGTAACCTTTTCTGATATGAAGGAATTGAATTTTGCACCCATCTTTTGTTTTAGAACTTTGAACAAGTCTTTTGCAATCACCTAATCCAAATATTAAAACAAAAGTATAATTAGTATAACTCTACTAGTCGTTGCAATAGGCCTATTGCAACGCCAACAAATGCGACGGTACAAAATCGTTGCACTAAGCTTATTGCAACGACTTTTTGCCCTATTACAACGATTTTGATGTGTTACCTTTGCCTTTTAATGTAGTGGTGTCGTAATTACATAAAGAAGATTAATTTGTACTATAATGGCCTTGTTTGGCCAAATATGTGCTGAATTCCTTCATTTATATGGGGGACCTATATATAGTAGGTTTAATTTGACTATTATATTGATGGAAATTGGTTTTGTGGTTTGCTTTTGAATCAATATACTTGTGATTACCAACAAAAAGAGAATAGTTAAATTATTCTATTTTAGGATTAGAAATAAGGATAACAGCAATAAGAACATATTAAAAAAAATAATATGAGAGTGAGGGACAGCTCAGTTGGTTAGAGTTTTCCTTCCGATTACAGGAGACGTGAAATCAATTCTCATCATCCCTCCTAGTGGCTCTATAGCATAAAAAAAACTTATTAAAAGACTTATGTATGTTTTTTCTGCCAGATCTATGAGTTCGACCTTGAAGTATGCTCTCATTGCAGGAAATGGGATTAATTATCATGGAACAGTATATACTATATAGTATATGTATACTACTGAATTTAGAGAATTAAACCTCTAAGTTTTCAGAGCAATCATAAATGATTTATACTTGAATTACCTAATATATTTTTAAATGTAATGGTGCGCAAATTAGTCTAAGAAACCATACACTTATTTTGAAGGTTTTTGTTGCATCATTAACTATGAGTGGCTAGGAGTTAGGGACACTTCAGTTCATATAACTAATTGAATTTGAAAAAGATGAAAATTGTAGTAATAATGTATTATTAGTGGAAAGAATTCTGTTTGAAAACTTGATGATCATATCCCAAAAAAAAAAAAAAAGACACTTGCATCATATAAATTACTATTAGGTAGGAGACTACATATATAAAAATAGAAGAAAATGGAGACGTGACAAAATTCAAACACCATTTAATGGCATAGACAATTAACCTATAAAAAGGGTCACATATATTTTACCATGTGGCCTGGAATAAATAGAATTTCTTCTATTTGGTTATATATATAAATTTGCATAAATTGTGAGCAATATTAATATGATTTGTACAGTACGTACACTAATAATTCTAAATCATTAAGTGAGAAAGTTATTGAAGCCAACTACCCTCCTCCGCATATACAATTTTTGTCGTACTAAAGATATTTCAAAAAAAGTCATATATGTAATGGATACAATATAAGTAACAGCATCATGTAAGGAGATCGGGTAATACTGTGGTCCATCTAGTAGCTAGATAGGAGGCTAATATAGACTCGGAAGCTATCTATGTTGGTCCTTTTCCCTAAAGTTTAACCGCTTTGGTGGAACTTGATTTAATATGAATATTATAATGTTTGTTTTTTTTCCTTGAAAAAATAACAACATCATGCTAAAATAGACGAGAAAAATTGAGAAGTCTGTTGTTTATCTCCATTATTAGAATACTATACCAAAATAGAAAGAATCATCATCTAATGTAGCTGGTCCTCCTTTGTTATATTTATAAATACTATATATATATATATCTCTATAGATAGATATATAGATTGAGGCAACTTAAAACATATTTTGATGTAGATATCATATGACCTTTAATTAATAAATGAATTAATTTTAGTTCAAGAATAATAGGGTTTTGAATTGACTTTTGAGTTTTGATCACCGATCACTTATATTGGTCTCGTTTTCAAGAAAAACAAATTTCATTACTAATGAACTGTTTTAAAATAATATCTAAAATAGAAAAAAAAAACTTGCACTATTTTTAATTAATAGACATTGATAAGCAAGAAAAATAAAAATAGTACAATAATAATGTCTATGTTGATATTTAATTAACAAACTAAACTAAATTTAGAAGAAATTATACCTCATTTTGCAATCTTAGTGTAGCTGACTTGTTGTCAGCAGCCCTTAGCAAAAGATATACCTTCTTCACGTTTGGTTGAGACCTTAGCACCTTCTCCGCAAATACTACAAACCCAAAATAATGACCATTTATCTACCGTTAAAAGTTGACACAATTACGTGACCTAAATAGTAAATACTACACTGATTAGAAAACCTGATCAAAGTGAGGATTATAATATACATATTAAACCCGAAAAGTTTACACGACCAACCCGATTGACCCGTTTGACACATCTAGTTACGACTTATTACCAATAGGTTTTATGATATTAATTAACGTCTATAATGAAAATAGAAATAAAAAAGAAAGGAAGAAATGTTATACTCTTTGCTAAAAATCCAGCTCCACCAGTTACTAAAATGGACTTGTTCTCCAAAAACTTTAAAATGCTACACAACTCCATTGTTAAGAATTGTGAAGAGAAGAAAAGAAAGGAGAGTTATTATGTGTTTGAGTAAGAGAGAGAGTCACTTGAAGAAACTTAGATAGAGAAGTATTAAGAGTGTGTGTTCGATGCAATATATATGTGTATTTATATAGTTATATACTAAAGCGAATCAGACAAAAGAAGCAGAAAGATACTAGTTTTACAAAAGGAAGGTAAAATACACGCAATTAGCATTAGTGGATAATTTGTTGGAGGGAATGTGATAGATTGATATTTTGATAGGTTATTATGATTTCATAATACTTCCTCTATTTTCTTATAATTGCAACAATAAAAACTTTGCATTATTCAAGTACTTTTTTATCATATTTGGTGATTGATAAAAAAAAAGGAAATGATATATATATGTAGTTTCGTAAGATTTTATTAAATTCGTATTCATCATATTTTTATTTTTTTGATTAGGAAATTACGTCAGCCCAAGAGTTAACCCTTATAAGGCTACTAGCCTGTAGGAAACACCAACACATCGGCTGGTAAGGGCATGCATAGCAGCATAATGCTAAGAGTAAGGATCGAACCCCTGACCTCAAGGGCAAAGGGGGGCGCTCTACACACTTGAGCTAACTCCTATGATTACGCTTGAGAATTCTACAATTCTTACATCAGAAATAATCAAAAAAATATATATTAGCACAAATAGAACTCAAACTGTTGTAATCAAAAGAGAATAGAATAGGTAACCGATGATGTCTTAACTTAGTGGTTAAAATTGAGGTGATGTGAACGGTAGGTCACATCCTCACAGGTTCGAATTCTCCTCTCCTTTATACTTTATACTATATTCGTAACTCATATGAATAAAAAAATATGAAGGGATATAGACCTTTGTGTCTCAGCACAAAAGAAAATAAAACCTTGGATACACCGGAATAATTAGCGTAAAACTCGCCTGCATAGTTTACCCAATGATCTGGGTAACGCGTGCATGCAACTGTTGTTAGGTCAAGGAAACCTTCCATGTAATACTATATTACAAAGGATATTTAGTTCTACCGTGAACAGTCTATTTCATAAAAAAATCATAAACTTACCTCCTCCTTTTATATTTTTTTTATTTGAAATCTTGATACTAGTTATATTTAGAGAAAAACTTCTCAATTTTTTTCAATTTATAAGAAAAATTATTATCATGTGACCAAATCTTATTTGATTCGTCTTAATTAGTACTTTATTAATATTCAGTCGTTATAATTTTTACTAACATATAACAAAAGATATTTAAGTTTAAAAATGTGCATTGGGAGACGCGCACATGAAAGTGAGAATGAAAAAAAAAACTGAAGGAGTATTACTCACATCTAACACTTTGATCGTATTTAGTGATTTATATTTCAGGAAATTAATTAACATTAGCTTTAGAAATTAGAAGATATATATAGATAAAAATTCAATATTATTTTACATAATACTACTATTAATTTGGTTTTACATAGGAGTAGTAAGCTACTAAATTTATCTATTTTTCATTGAGCTATCAAATTTTTCTTTAAATGTGTTAATTTTTTTATTCCACAACACTAAATTACTAAATTTAAAACTTGTCAATGACATCCGAAACTAAAAGACTGGGTCTACCACTGCCGCACATCTGCATGCCCTATTAATTTGAGATAGATAATAGTTGAGGTTTGTTTGTTTGTGTATTATGCTATTAGATAGGTGCTAAATGTGAATAGAGTTAAATTGTCAAACCATAAACATAACAAGTTCTCTCCTCTCTGTCTCTCACGTTTCCATTGGTCAATAATAATTATTTGCGTGGGCATGAATCTAATCTATAAAACTAGGCCTCACTTGTTAACTTTCTTCATTATGCTACAATTATACTACTTAATAAGTACTTATCAGTAAACTATAAGTTTAAGTTAAATATTCCATTATTGTAAGCCTATTGATAAATGATAATGTTCTTATATCTCATTTTTTGAGATGATATATTTAGATATGTGAAAGCCCCAACAACCATACATAATATACCACCTGCTTCGAAATAGTTATTATTACATCATCTTTTATACCTATATAGTATGTTACTATTTTGTCTATGTATGTCTGAGGGGTTTGTTAAAGATCGTCACCAAACTACTTAAAATCTCCCAAACTATCTTAGATGTTTTTTTGGTAATTCTATAGTTTGAGGGTGCGTGATGTATATCTTCAATAGTATGTTGGTCTTGTAGTGGTTTGGTGTCTGGGTGATGGTAAGGGGTGGCACGGTTGTGAAGGAGGAGGGACTGAGGGTGATAGGAGAGTAATATCGTCTTTTTCAATGTGCTTATATTGAAAATGTTTTACGTCCAACTAAACGTACTCTAATTCAGGTGGTAGTACACCAAAAAAAAATATCATCGTATATTAGTATGGGCAGGGACTTTCGTGTGCCTACAGTTGGGCTAATTAAACCTTAAGGCTGTAGAGTCTTTCATCCCATAAATGAAGCACATGGAGAGAGACCGACATTTTCTCCAAAATTCTACCTGCGAATACTCGTTTGTGCTAGTCTAATCTTACCAGAATTACGAAATTGGCAATATGCTATTTTATTTTTTATTTTTGTGACTTGCAAAAGACAAATACAATGTAGAACTTATTAAAGAGCTCTTGTGGAATAAAGCAGGGACAAAGCTAACATTGCAAATGTTATCCACATGTAATAACGGTATTAGTTAGAGACTCGACAAGCACCCTAACCAAAAAACCTATTAAGAGAGGAGAAATGACGTCCAATTTTCTTTATTTACCTAAATAATTCATAATTATATGATCTCCTTATCGTTAATTTTTTTTCTAACTTTAGTTTTCTTCCAACAACTGTCTTAAATGTTCACAATAAAATTTCACAATTTTTTTCTAACTAATCACTTTCGTTATTTGAAAATATCACAATAAGTGACTATTTCTCTAAATGGCAAAAAAGTGGTTCCAACTTCCATTATTTAGTTGTTTCACCTACTTAATTCATTCAATATTCATATCTGATTGATTAATGGAATGATCTCAACTTTCTCTCTTTACCCTCCTTGATTTTCCCTCACTTTTTCTCTTAGTCACTTAAAAAGAAACAGATAAAGTATAACCTAATTTTGTAAATAGTCAATGTTTGTTTTGAGTCTTTTATTATTTTTATTTTTCGTATGAGAGGGGAAATTAGAAATTTTTTTAAAAAGTTATCTCAAAAGTACAGCTTAACTTATTAAAAAATACGAAAAATGTATTATACGTGAAAGAGACAATATCTTGGTGATGAGCCCGAATATACTTAATTATTTATCAACTTAACCACAAAAAACTTTGACTTTAAGGTCAAATAAGACCACCAAAACACTAGATTTGTGGTGTTTATAAGCCAATAATATTTTTAAAAAATTGGGAAATTATCTGCTTCAATCCACCAAATATTTAATGGTAAATTGATTATCTATTAGATAGACAAAGTTTCTCGAATAATGAATTACTATATCTATGATTATCATCACCCCTCTCACATTTCTATGTCAATTGAACATTTTGAGACTGTAGATGTGGTCCTGTTTAGTAAATGCAAGTATCCATTATTGCGAATACAATCATGCACCAAGAAGTTACTTGTTCAGTTGAGCATACATCATGAGCTAAGGATATATGGCAAAGTTTGTGAGCCACTGCCATTTTTTTTAATTTTTTTTTATAATATAATGGTTCTATGTAGATTAATTTTCTATTTTTGAAACTTTTATAAACAAAATGAGTTATAACTTCTAGGAAACTTGTTACATAAGTTGACTTGTTAGTGAAGTCGAGTTAAAAATTCCCAAAAGTACAATGAATCAACCATATATAGATATCAGACAGATCCAATATGGCTGGATTTTATTAATATGTACAACCTTATTGGTATGAAATACGACATAACATCTCCATACTTAGTCTGAAATCCCCATACCTTGAGTACTATCGCCACTATATGCCTTTTGAGTCCACCCTGGTTGGGCCATTAATAGGTAATAACTAGTATTTGGGTTCGGACATTGCCCCAGGTTGATATTGTGTTTTTGAACTCAACATTTAAAAAATACAAATATAATAATATGGACACTTAAAGCATGATTAAAAGTTGGTTGAGAAAGTAATTGTGTCATGTTATAATAACAATAGGTCATGAGTTCAAGTTTTGTTGCAAGCTAATTTTACTTTTGTTAATCGACATAATTTTCCATACCCCCCCTCAAATGAATCCCCTTCATCTTACAAAAAAAAAACCTAATTTTAAATTAAAATTAGATGGTCTCTTATAAGATTGACTCTTTTTGCACATAGGTCACAATTTTTTTGTTTCTATCCTTTTGCTTCCTTTAATTCCACAGTCTCCATCAACATCTTACTTATTTTAGAATAGATGATGTATGGTAGTATTAAATGGTAAAGCACTAAAGCTCCGATAATACACAAAAGTCGTTTAAATATTATAGATTTGTACATGAGAGGAGGTTACAATAAACTTCCTCCGTTCTTTTTATATTACAATAATTACTATTTTTTCACATCTATTGCAACAATTCCAATTTTGGTATGAAAAACAACTTTAATTGACAATATTACCCTTACTTTATCTTATCGAAACGAGCATTGATTACTCACTTTGCCTTATAAAATTGCTTTTATTTTCTAAGGATGATTTCTCTCCTACTCTAGCTAATTAAAGAGTTACTTTTATGCTAAACTACTCATTTGTTCCAAATCCTTAAAAATTATGTTCAAAGACATTGTTGTAATAGAAAAAAGAACAAAGGTAGTATTAGTTTGGCTAAATTTAAATCGGATTGGGTCACCTTTAGTTTTTACTACTTATAACCTTTAATTTTGGTTGTTTTTGAGACATTTTTACACTTCTCCAAACCTGATCATATTTTCTCCCGAAACATTCCTAGGAAAGTCAACGTGACTTGTGACATTGAATGGGTGATTGGCATCATTTATGTTGTCTCGAAAAGCCTCTGAATATCCCATTTGTTCTTTTCTCGTGAAACCCAAAATTACCTCGCAATGATCGTAAATGCTTCCATACATTCGTTCTAAGCAACATGACTCCTTTCCAATGACCTCCCATGTCCCTAGGAGGCATCCCGTGGCGTTTGGAGCTCAGGCCCCGGAAAATTCTGAAAGCGTGTGTTATAACCTTCAATTTTGGCTGTTTTTGGGACATTTTAATTTGGACTTTTCCGTGCCTGGTCATATTTTCTCCCGAAACGTTCCTCGAAAGGTCGGCGTGACTTGAACGTTAGTTGCGCGGGTGCTTGGCACCATTTGAGTTGCCTCGAAAAGCCTCTAAAAACCCCTATTTCTACATTTCTTGTGAAACCTAAAATTGCCTCGAAATGAACGTAAATGCATCCATATATTCGTTCCAAGCCATATGACTCCTTTCCAATGACTGCCCATGCCCCTAGGAGGCATCCCGTGGCATTCGGAGCTTGGGCCTCGAGAAAGTCTGAAAGCGTGTATTATAACCTTCAATTTTAGCTGTTTTTGAGACATTTTTGGACTTTTTCGTGCCTGGTCATATTTTCTCCCGAAACATTCTTCGGAAGGCCAGCGTGACTTGTAACGTTGCGCGGGTGCTTGACACCATTTGAGTTGCCTCGAAAATTCTCTAAAAATCCCCATTTCTTCATTTCTCGTGAAACCTAAAATTACCTCGAAATGAACGTAAATGCATCCATATATTCGTTCCAAGCCATATGACTCCTTTCCAATGACTTCCCGTGTCCCTAGGAGGCATCACGTGGTGTTCGGAGCTAGGGCCCTGAGAAAGTCTGAAAGCGTGTATTATAACCTTCAATTTTAACTGTTTTTGGGACATTTTTGGACCTTTTCAGGCCTGGTCATATTTCTCCCGAAACGTTCTCAGGAAGGCCGCCGTGACTTGTAACATTGTGCGGGTGTTTGGAACCATTTGATTTGCCTCGAAAAGCCTCTAAACACCCCCATTTGTTCATTTCTCGTAAAACCTAAAATTGCCTCGAAATGAACATAAATGCATCCATATATTTCTTCCAAGCCATATAACTCCTTTCGATTGACTGCCCATGGCCCTAGGAGGCATCCCGTGACATTCAGAGCTTGGTCTCCGAGAAAGTCTGAAAGCGTGTATTATAACCTTCAATTTTAGCTGTTTTTGGGACATTTTTGGACTTTTTCAGGCCTGGTTATATTTTCTCCCGAAACGTTCTCAGGAAGGCCGTCGTGACTTATAACGTTGCGTGGGTGCTTGGCAGCATTTGAGTTGCCTAGAAATGCCTCTAAACATCCCTATTTGTTCATTTCTCGTGAAACCTATAATTGCCTCGAAATGAACATAAATGCATCCATATATTCGTTCAAGCCATATGACTCCTTTCCAATGACTGCCCATGTCCCTAGGAGGAATTATGTGGCGTTCGGAGCTCGGAACCCAAGAAAGTATGAAAGCGTGTATTTTCTCCCGAAACATTCCTGGGAAGGCCAGTGTGACTTGAAACGTTACCCAGGTGCTTTGCAGCATTTGAGTTGCCTCGAAAAGCCTTTAAACACCCCCATTTGTTCATTTCTTGTGAAACCTAAAATTGCCTCGAAATGAAGGTAAGTGCATCCATATATTTGTTCCAAACCATATGACTCATTTCCAATAACTGCCCATGGCCCTAGGAGGCATCCCGTGGCGTTTAGAGATTGGGCCCCGAGAAATTTGGAAAACGTGTATTATAACCTTCAAATTTTGCTGTTTTTGGGACATTTTTGGATTTTTCCGGGCGTGGTCGTATTTTCTCCCGAAACGTTCCTAGAAAGGCCAGTGTGACTTGTAACGTTGTGCAAGGTGCTTGGATTCATTTGAGTTGCCACGAAAAGACTTTTAACACTCACATTTGTTCATCTCTCGTGAAACTTAAAATTGCCTCGAAATGAACGTCATTGCATGCATATATTCATTCCAGGCCACATGAATCTTTTCCAATGCCCTACCATGTCCCTAGGACGAATCCCGTAGTGTTCGGAGCTCGGAACCCGAGAAAGTCTGAAATTGTGTATTATAACCTTCAATTTTGGCTGTTTTTGGAACATTTTTGGACTTCTCCGGGCCTTGTCATATTTTCTCCCGAAACGTTATTAGGAAGGCCGATATGACTTGTAACGTTGTGCAGTTGCTTGGGACCATTTGAGTTGCCACGAAAAGCCTTTTAACACCTCCATTTGTTCTTTTCTCGTGAAACCTAAAATTGCCTCGAAATGAAGGTAAGTGCATCCATATATTCGTTTCAAACCATATGACTCATTTCCAGTGACTGCACATGGCCCTAGGACGCATCCTGTGGCGTTCGAAGCTTGGGCCCCGATAAAATCTGAAAGCGTGTATTATAACCTTCAATTTTGGCTGTTTTTGGAACATTTTTGGACTTTTCCGTGCCTCCTCATATTTTCTCCCGAAACGTTGCTAGGAAGGCCGGCGTGACTTGTAACGTTGTGCAGGTGCTTGAGACCATTTGAGTTGCCTCGAAAAGCCTCTAAACACCCCCTTCATTTCTCGTGAAACCTAAAATTTATTCGAAATGAACGTAAATCCATCCATATATTCATTCCAAGCCATATGACTCATTTCCAATGACTGCCCATGGTCCTAGGAGGCATCTCGTGGCGTTCGGAGCTTGGGCCCCGAGAAAGTCTGAAAGCGTGTATTATAGCCTTCAATTTTCGCTTTTTTTGGGACAGTTTTGGACTTCTCTGGGTCTGGTCATATTTTCTCCCGACATGTTCCTAGGAAGGCCGGCGTGACTTAATCGTTGTGCGGGTGCTTGGCACCATTTGAGTTGCCTCGAAAAGCCTCTAAACACCCCATTTGTTCATTTCTCGTGAAACATAAAATTGTCTCGAAATGAACGAAAATGATTCCATATATTCGTTCAAAGCCATATGACTCATTTCTAATGACTGCCCATGGTCCTAGGAGGCATCCCGTGGCGTTCGGAGCTTGGGCCCCGAGAAAGTATGAAAGCGTGTATTACAACCTTCAATTTTGGTTGTTTTTGGGACATTTTATGACTTATACGTGTCTGGTCATATTTTCTCCCGAAACGTTCCTCGGAAGGCCGACGTGACTTGTAACGTTGGCCAGGTGCTTGGGACCATTTGAGTTGCCTCGAAAAGCCTCTAAACACCCCCTTTTATTCATTTCTCGTGAAACCTTAAATGCATCCACATATTCATTCCAATTCATATGACTCATTTCCAATGACTGCCCATGGCCCAAAGAGACATCCCAAGCATTCGGAGCTTGGGCCTTGAGAAAGTATGAAAGCGTGTATTATAACCTTTCATTTTGGTTGTTTTTGGGACATTTTTGAACATCTCCGGGCCTGGTCATATTTTCTCCCGAAACATTCCTAGGAAGGCCCGTGTGACTAGAAATGTTGCCTTGAAAAGCCTTTAAACACCCTCATTTGTTCATTTCTCGTGAAACCTAAAATTGCCTCGAAATGAAGGTAAGTACATCCATATATTCGTTCCAAACCATATGACACATTTCCAATGACTGCCCATGGCCCTAGGAGGCGCTCCGTGGCGTTCAGAGATTGGGCCCCGAGAAAGTCTGAAGCGTATATTATAACCTTCAATTTTGGCTGTTTTTGGGACATTTTTTGATTTTTTCGGGCTGGTCATATTTCCTCTCGAAACATTCCTAGGAAGGCCGGCGTGACTTGTAACGTTGTGCAGGTACTTGGGACCATTTGAGTTGCCACGAAAAGCATTTTAACATTCTCATTTGTTCATTTCTCGTGAAACCTAAATTTTCTCGAAATGAACGTAAATGCATCGATATATTTGTTTCAGTCCATATAACTCATTTCCAATGACTTTCCATGGTGGTAGGAGGCATTCCGTGGCGTTCGGAGCTTGGGCCCCGATAAAGTTTGATAGCGTGTACTATAACCTTCAATTTTGGCTGTTTTTGTGACATTTTTGGACTTTTTCGGGTCTGATCATCTTTTCTCTCGAAACATTCCTAGGAAGGCCCATGACTTGTAACGTTGTGCAGGTACTTGGGACCATTTGAGTTGCCTCGAAAAGCCTCTAAACACCCCCATTTGTTCATTTCTCATGAAACCTAAAATTTCCTCGAAATGAAAGTAAATCCATCCATATATTCGTTCCAAGCCATATGACTCATTTCCAATGACTTCCCATGGTCCTAGGAGGAATCCCGTGGCGTTCGGAGCTTGGGCCCCGAGAAAGTCTTAAAGCGTGTATTATAGCCTTAAATTTTGGCTGTTTTTGGGGTATTTTTGGACTTCTCTGGGCCTGGTCATATTTTCTCCCGAAACGTTCCTAGGAAGGTCGGCATGACTTGTATCGTTGCGCGGGTGCTTGGTACCATTTGAGTTGCCTTGAAAAGCCTTTAAACACCTCATTTGTTCGTTTCTCGTGAAACCTAAAATTTCTTTGAAATGAACGTAAATCCATCCATATATTCGCTCCAAGCCATATGACTCCTTTCCAATGACTGCCCATGGCCCTAGGAGGCATCCCGTGGTGTTCGAAACTTGGGCCCCGAGAAAGTCTGAAAGCGTGTATTATAACCTTCAATTTTGGTTGTTTTTGGAACAATTTTGGACTTCTTCGGTCCTCTTCATATTTTCTCCGAAAACGTTCCTAGGAAGGCCAGTATGACTTGAAACGTTGCCCGGCTGGGTGCTTGGCACCATTTGTGTTGCATCGAAAAGCCTTTGAACATCTCATTTTTTTTCATTT
Source organism: Beta vulgaris subsp. vulgaris (assembly GCF_026745355.1). Lineage (NCBI taxonomy): Eukaryota > Viridiplantae > Streptophyta > Magnoliopsida > Caryophyllales > Amaranthaceae > Beta > Beta vulgaris. The sequence goes on along the minus strand of NC_079208.1, from coordinate 60,582,011 downwards.
CTTGTGCAACCCATAATTGCCTTGAAATAAACGTAAATGTATCCATATATTTATTCCAAATCACATGACTTCTTTCTAATAATCTATCCTGTCCATAGGAGACATCATGTGGCGCTCTGAGCTCGATCGGGCGCGGGAAAGTCTGAGCTCAGAGGTTCTATCCCAAATGAAGGCATGGCAAGAGTTCAAAATAGAAACATTTTCTAACAAACAGATTTAAACTCCTTTATGATGCACTTACTGATCTAACTTACTCTCACTAACTTTATTGCCTATATTTTTTATCATTATTTATCCGCAAATGTCCCACTTTTTTACCTGCTTCTTAACCAATGCTTTCACTGTTTCACACAATAGTATCATATTTCTCATATATCTCCATATAGCATTTTAAAGGTTTTAACATTATCCTATATTTTGAGTTGACTTGTGGGCAAACATTATTTTCCTGCACAAGATAAGCCAGCTTGTTGCAAATATAAAGAGTAGGTATTTGACCAAGTCAATTAAATTTTTATTGAGAGTACAATATGAATATGGGATGTATGTCCATATCAGTATATAAACCATACGTCATATGTGTGCAACCAATCTAAGCTTGGCCTTTGGTAAGGAAAAAAACTTACAAGTTGCAACCTCAAGAGCTTGGAGGTTCAATCCTCCTACTCACAAAGTGCATGTTCGCGAACCAGACCGGATTAAACTACGAGAGATTTCAGTCTGACATGTCCAATCATCTTACCATGAGACTCCTTATCGGAGGCTCACAAAAAAAATAATATGAGGATAGTTGTAATCTTTTTATTGTAATTTGTAAATTGTAAATATGCAATAATAATGTTACATAGTCACACAAACTTAGTTACTTTCTATTTAATAGGAGAGGGGGTTTTTTTTTCTTTTTTTGCGGTAAGTGGACGAACTAGGTAGTAATGGACGAATGATAAACATCTAATGGGTAGATGTGTTAGACACAAGTTTTCATGTAACAAATGTTATTTGTGTATATGACATATATTATTTGTGTTTATTTCCTCTTATTTATTATACGAAAAACAAACAATATTTTTATATACACAAACTACATTTACTATATACACAAATAATATTTGTTATACAAAAACTTATATCTAACACATTTATCCGTTAAATATTTATCAAACCTAGGGAGTAATGTGATGTGCTCCTAAAAAACTGGGGCCAGTGAACATTAAATCGAAGACTTAATATTGGTAGTTGGTGCTTCAGAGTTCAGAATTCAGATCCAACAATGCACTTTTGGCTAAAACTGCAGCTATCTTTCCATGTTCAGAGTTCTGACTCCTCCTATTACACTTAACGTGGCCCCTTAACCCTACCATGAGCCCATGCAGATGGAGATGCACCCTTTCTGTGTTCTTACAAAGAGAGAATGGTTCAACACAAAATACTCCTCTTTCTGTTTCCTCTTGTTTGCTCATTAATCATTACTTATTAGTTGGGTGTTGTGTTGTTCATAATGAAAAATTCTATGATAATCATAAATAAATATGACCATGAAAATAAAAATTGTTCGTTTTAAATATATATGGTAATGCTTTTCCTTTCTAACTTGTTTTTACAAAAAAAATCATGTTTTTGTACTTTTTGAATTTTTCGTCGATTTTATAACTTTTAAAAAATAACGTACTCTTTACTTTTATTTAGCTTTTACTTGTTTTTTCTAACCTTCCTCAATTATTCTGAGCTACTTTTTGAACTTGTCTCAATTTTTCTGAAAATTTCTTAATATTTCCGAAATAAGTAAATATATACCATAAATATAAGAGTAAAATGATGAACCCTTGTAAGCAATTTCAAGCATCAACCGTTTGAAAACATCCATAATACTAGAAAAATATGCAAATAAAAAAGAAACGAAAAAATTATTATAACAAGTAAGCTCGAAAGATGAAAAATGGACCAACAAGTGCTTAATTCAGCTGCAAAAAGATATAAAAGTCGCTTGTCAACTTGAATATTTTTCAAAAAAAAACAAGTTTAAGTAAAATGGACCCAGATCGCACTATTTTATACAGGTCGTTCAAAAAGTAACTAAAAAAAGCACCCTTTCCACCCCTACTCCCATTATATTGCTATGTGACCTATATCTGTAAAGCTTGATAAGGATTGATTCATCATAGATATAGTTAGAAAACAAGTTTCCAAGAGATATCACCTGCAAATTTACATAAATGAAGCCAACGTCCTCAGAATGTTGCTAGTAATACTAGTGTATCTTATGATCACTAGACAAGAAGATCTATAGCAGTGCTTGTAAACCATCTTGTCCACTAGATGAACATCAACACAAACAAACAAACAAAAAAAAAAAGACAAAATCAAGGACAAATGCATTGTCAAGTGGTTTAAGTTGTCTTAATCATGAAGAATTTCACCTGCAAAATTACATAAATGAAGTCCTTTCCTGACTTACTCTTTAGTTATTAATAATTTACCTGTGTACATCACTGTTCATAAGTCACTAGGGATAATTTAAGAATTTGTAGTGAGTAGAATGATATATACAACTTTATTTCAAACTAAATCTTGTGATAAAGGATGATATCTCATAATTATGGATGAAATCTAACGCTGTTTATTAAGGATTTTTGCTTGTATAGATAGGCCTGATCAACTTGTACATGAGAAATTTTGATCTGATATGACACTTCTTCTTACCAATCTAAAAAGATTACTCATCCGTTTCGAAATAGAAAAATTGCAACCAAGTTTCTTATAGCACAAATTTAAGCGGATGGTATGACGTAAACAATTTAATTAAGATATTACAATCACTAATATTAGGAGTTACTATTGGATTTCTAAGTATCTAATTATCTTAAGTAATATGTATGTTTACCTTGTCTATCATCTCCGTAAAACTGCAGGATGAATAGTATTTTTTAAATAAAGTATATAAAATGATCTTATTCTTCTCTTTCTTTTCACATTCATTTCGATAGACAATACATTGTTGAATTTCTCATGATTCAGATGATTCTTTTTGCTCATTTCTCTATTTTGAAAGTTAGACCCTCTTCTTTTGGACTAATTTTCGATTTATTTCAGTTTCTCTCTACATCTCATTTCAGATTACTCAATATGTTCATGACTATGTGTATTTTCACTATCTCCAACACGTGTTTGAGTATATATATATTGTAGTAGAAATAGTGAATAATTGATATTTAAATAAATATCAATTATCTAACAAAATTTCATATTAAAAATTTTGACTTATAGAACAGAAACAGTTACAAGGTAATAAAGACAGCAGTAAAAGGTGATATCAGGTTCAACTATATTGAATGAGTTTCAATTTGTTGTCAGCAACATCAAATCCGATTTAGGCTAAAAGTTGTTATATTCTGTCAATACATTTCCTCTAGATAGTACAAGTGTACAACCCACCATTTTCTCTAGAAATTGGTCAGTATGATGAAAGAGAACCTTCAACTAATTGAGAATTTCATATGAAATAATACTATCTCCATTTTTTATTATATGCAACGATTTGACATAAAGTAGAGAGAAAAAATGCCTAATCGTTGCAAATAATAGAAAACAGAAGTAGTATTAATTTCAAATAAGTGTGAGACCTACAGACATCAGTTGTACACATTGATACGAAATTACCAAAATCTCGCATGGACACACGATAATGTTTTTCCTTATATATTGGCGAGGATGCATTATTAAAGTTAGATCCTGTGATCAAAACATTCTATTTATGAAGAACCAATGGAACCAAGAGGGAATACTTGGTGATATAACAAATCCAATGAATAATGCAACAAGAATATCGCGTTCCACATAAATCCATTAATATCTAAGATAATGAAATTTCATGTCTAAACAAAGATGAGAACGAACATGTATCTTTAGCTGAAAAATCTATAGCTGAACAATATTCCAGCTTCAGGATTATATACACAACTGATAAATCTGTTGGCTGGAAAAGATCTTAGAATTTAGATGCCTAGAGTGACTTCTATAAAAGCCTAAAAAAAAGCTCAGGGACAATTTCCCATGTAAGCAAATCGATTTCGCCACCAACATCAACATAAAAACATTAGTATAAAAGACTTCTAGCAAATAGCAATCATTCGTTTCCATCTCTATATACACGCTACGCTACTAACTGCCCTCTCCCCTTGCTAACACGACATGCTCATAAACATTCATATACGAGTTATATCTGAATGCGTACTCAACCTCGAAAACTACATACCTCAATCAGACCAAAACTACTTTGATGAAACAGTGGCTAAGAGTTGTTATCATTGGCAGGTAGAGCCACTACCACTTTCTCTGCCTTGGATTCGACAAGAGATCGTGGCTGGTTCAGCGAATCCTTCACCATTACTAAATTGAGATCATCCTTCCCGGAAGCACATGTAACTCGTTCTTCCACCAGTAAAATTTGGTTTATTTGATTTGCTGGAACAACGGGACGGTCCATCTGGTGAACTGCCCTGGACGGTGAAGAACCCTTTATTTGGTAATCCAGTTTCCGATGGACTTGATCCATTCTTCGGTCTATTACAGGTGGATCAACTTGCACATGATCATTTAATGATGGCAGCACATCTACTTGATCAGTAGCCTGTGAAGTCATCATTGGCAAAATTGTGTTATGTGGTTCAGTATGAGTTTCAGGACTACCATATTCAGAAAGAAGATCCATAAATTCATTCAAAAGCCTCTGGACTTTTCTATTTGATGCCAAAGCTGGAAGAATGTCTTCTCTCAGAAGTTTGTGTTTCTTCAATCCCTGCAAAAAATCACACATCAATGATCGTCAGTAGGCAGATATCATTTCACCCATATAACGGATATCCCCACAATCATGCATTGTTTTGAAAATCTCGAGGAATCAATTAAAGCACAAGGGATCAAAATTTAAAAGCATACTCTTCTTACAGACCTCTGAATTGAAAGTTCAGATGCCTAAGATATCGACTGTTTCCTAGGGTATCTCCCCATATTGGGGATGTGATGAAAGATGGGACACCGGCATTATATTCATGTATGCTAATTTTAAAAAAAAGATCCTTACCAAAACACAAGGATCCCACACACTGTTCGCGTCTGATGATGCAGCACCACCCATCCCAGTAGGAGGTCCAAGGAAACTCTCGCAGACTTCACGTAGTCGAGACTCATCGGCTTCTCTATAAACCCAGAAACAAGGGGATGTCAGTTTGTAAAATTCGCTGTTAAATGTAAGTAGATACAATTTTGTTTGAAGAACCAGCACTTAACAACAAAAATACCCCCCTGATTAACCCCATTTTTATACCAAGTACCAAGAAACTGTAACCAAATGGAAATGGTTGTATTAGCATATCAGAACAAAGCCTGACATGAAAAACTGAAACTAGAAACGTCAACATAACAAATAATAATAACAATCCAAAAAGAATTAGACATAATTAAAGTCCAAAAACAAAGTCATTAATGTTTGATTTAGTACAACACTCAAGCTTTTGTTTTCAATTTTTCTTCACTAGTCCAATGATTTTGCATGGGTTGTGGTAGAAGATGGAGGATTTAGTGGCCAGTGATATCATGATAACAGACTAATTGTACGCTTTTATGAGGGGTAGATATTATGGTAATGGGGTGCTGGTTACAATATTGGGGGGAGGTGAGAACAAGGATGTGGCATTGAATTGGTTGTGATAATAGTAATGTTGACTCTACTCTTTGCTCTCTCCTACAGGTAAATTGCACTTGTTACTAATTAATTGTTCCAAGAAGCAACAGGTCTCAGATTCGAGCATTGCTAATGCCTCTTTCACTCTCAAAAGACCTATTATAATCAGGACCTCATATGGAGGATAAACATGGCGAAGTATTTTGAAATGCTACCGTCTTACAAGTATAGTCAGATTTCCAGAAAATGAATGTAAACATCCCCAAGTTTATCCTATCCAATCCTATAAGCTAAATGAAAAAGGGACTGTCAAGAATAAGGCCAATGTTACAGTAAAATACTTTGAAATCCATCAGACCTTACATTTAGCTATGCTGAAGAGTCAGTGTGTCACGAGACAACTCTTTACGTCAGAACGTGCCCAGCACTAATGCCTATTGGTTACAATAATGCAGACCTCCAGCAATGTCTAGGGCCTGGGCGCCCTTTGAGCATCAATTTGAAAACATCAAAGAAATGGAATTTAAACTAACACAAGAGACACAAGAATGTCGAATCCTGACAGAGATGAGTGTTAATGAAGGCTATAACTGGGTGTGTAGACTTGAATTTGTCAATCCTCCAGGGTCATTTACATTATTAGACTGCTCCCAGCAGTAGTCAACTCAGTCAGATTATACAATGCTACCACTAGAACTAAGCCACGCCCAGGGGTCGGGTCGACATAGAGGAAGAATCAAACAGGTGTCGCTTAGAAATCTATTAAGAGTTGCATATACGTGGAATATGGAGTTTATTTTGACACATTGACAATCATAAACCAACATAAATGGCAAGGAGGAGGTGAATGTGACCTTTGTAGGCACAGACCAGTACAATGAATGAAGTGATGGAACAGCATACAGCAACAAAGAGAACCAAGAATAGTAAAAGTAATAAAACCATTTCTCGAAGCATCAATCAAAAAGCCAAGGCAACAAACCTTGCAAGGTATCTCACATATGACATAAGACACTGGCGATATTCATTTGGAGATCTCAATGCCAAAGCTGATGCCAACTGAGCCTCCAAGTGAGAACGAGTTTGCATGCCATCATCAGCCACCCTAAAAAGGCAGGAAAAATGTAACAGATTGCTTAAAGAAGCAAATTTGACATTATAATCATGTTTTTATTACAACATTAAAAGCTAACTAACACTCCTAAAATTTCAACATCAATAAATCAAACTCCTGTCAATGGCCAGTGTTTCTAGCACAATGATCTAAATATTCTAAACATTTAATGCTGTGCTCATCAGAGAAATCTGATCTTTCATTCAACAAAACTTTGCTTGTAGTTCCCTTAGTGGCAAAGCAGCATGCCAGCGTCTTTGTAAAGTGATAGCTATCCCAATTTGACCATTTCTATTGAATCCTCAGTAATTGCAACATTAGTTGAAAATTTCCTCAGCTCAAAAGAAGACAAGAAGAAAAGAAGAAGATTTCCTAGGCAGTGTACTTTCCAGTAGTGTAATAATAACTTCGAGTCAAAATATATACAAGCAAGACAAGAAGGAAAGCTGCCAGTTCAATGACTTTGCAGCAAACTGTAATTCTGTAAAGACCCATCAACCACATAACAACCTAATAGACATCGCCTGAGATATAGTAGATCATGTTAATATGGCCCCTTGTGGAGCGGAAAGCACAATTTATATTACATGCAACAATAACATTGTCGCTTTGTTCCCTAATGACCAGAGTACAGTTCCACATTAACTTCCCAAAGGCAAATGATATTGCTCCATTCATGTACCTCTCTAGCCAGCCCCCCCCCCCCCCAGGTTTGTTTCCTTCCCCCTTTCATAGGGGTTGGGCAGCAAGAACTGGCAGAAAGAGGCTTGAGAGTGGAGGAATTGAGTTTTAATTAAATTGCAAAAGACAAGTGGATACTACATTATAATGCTATTTCAAATAAAAGACCAACATATCAAAGCCTACTCACAACTTCACAATAACAAGATCAGTTATATGGTATTCCTTGTTCAAATGAAATAGAGTATAATGTATAATTTTGATAGTAAAACAAGAGTATAATTCAGTATTAATTATAGAGGGAGTATTGCTGTTATGCCTTCTACAACCAACGCCCCAAAAGGAACTTCGTAACATTAAGTTTGATTCAGGACATACCTACTCCAACCCGGCTTTCTAGCCAAAAACTTTCTAACATCCACCTGCAAGGTCGCAAGCTCACCACTCTGTGAGGACCCCAAATTCCAGGAGCTTGCAAAGTTTGATGCAGGAAAGCAATCATCAGCAACTCTAAGCCAACACTTCAGACTCATATCGAATAGAAAAGCATGGCGAGTAGCTAATACAACAAGAGGTGAACCAGATTTTGACAACTTTGCTGATATTATTTTGATAGTAGCTGAAAAAATCAAGCCAAAATTTCAGCATCAGACACATAGTCTTCCAAGTTATACACAACTAAATTCCTCTAAGAAACAGAAGTATGTCAACAAGTTTTCCAAATAGAGACAGGAAAAAATACTATACTTCATTCTTTTTCCCCTTCAAGGAGAAAAGTATGCATAATACTCCCTTCATCCCATACTAGTTAAAGTGTTGGACCCAGATTAGAGCACAAATTTAAAGAGATAATTTGGGTTATCTATATTTATTTTAAAAGACAAGTATATGTGATATGAGATATTGGGGTATTTGGCTATTCGTATAGTTACTTTTATTAAAAATTAGATGTGAATACGATAGTCGGTCCCAAAGGAGAGGCAAGAGATGGTTTATTTTTAAAAAAAACAAAAGAAAAAGAAAGGCGTGAACGTGCTCAAAATAGTTGTGTTGGAACTCTTCCGGGATGATTGGGAAAGCAAGGTGTTGCAACTATTCTAGGATGGAAGATGCAACAGATATCTTAGACTTACCTGCATCTTTAGAGGATCCATTAGGATCTGCAGCAATCAAAGATTCCAATGAGTCTTGAAGAAGACAGCTTCGTTCAAATAAGTCCCACAAATACAAAGACCCTTTCTTTGTGACAAGCAACAATCTCCAACATTCATCACAGTCAGCAAACACTGCAGCAGAACCCATCATCATGGTCGGCATAGCACGCCTTCCACACTTTGTGTACACCTTTACCAGCAATAAGAACAGGCAAACCCAAATTAAATATTAGGATGTTGCTTTAACTTAAAGATAGCATATATCTTATTAGAATAAATGCTTACATTTATAGCTAAAATCTAATTGTAAAACAAGTTTCAATAGAAGAAACAAGCAGTGAAGGAAAGGGAGTAGATGAGGAAAGGAAGGAAGAATTAATAGCAAACACAGAAAACTAGGAAACGAACTAGCAAGGATAAGACAGACAAAGGCAGCAACGACATTGAGATTACAAAAAGCAGTCTCCAAAACGGAGAAAGAATCATGTTTCTATATCATAAGCAGACAATTGACAAGGAAAGAAGATTAGTCAATGTTCTCTCTAATAAATTACTTCCACTAAAAATTGTGCCAAAAGTGCTTGAGGCAACTCAATTGGGAAGGAGAATATGGCAAATTCAGTGAGCAGTTCAGTTCACTTGACAGGAAATAATAATGCAATTCGTTTGTAATGGTTAATTTAGTACATTATTAACACATACTTCCCCCATTTTTTTACTTACAACGTTTTCGAATTTAGGAAGTTCCATAATACTTGCAACATTGACAATTTTGGCAATATATTCCCTCTTTCTCCCTCCTAGCACATGGGGGTCCTTTTTTCTCTATCTCCTCTCCTAAATTTTTGTGCCACACTCTAATGTTGCAAGTGAAATAAAGGAGGAAGTATATTTTATAAGCTGCTTAAACAATTAAGATATCTATTCCCCTAAACAGAAAGTAGTCAGCTTATGCTTCACCTACATAAGGGAGGTAGATGAGCAAGGGACCAAAGAGTCAAAAGGAGCCAGCTGAAGAAATGGAGAAAAAAAAAATTAGAGAGTTTACATGCCTCCCACTCCAACCCGACCTCCATACACTCCCAGACCCAGAAGTGAAAATCTAGCTTACTGGATCATGCAGTAGTTTTTTTTTCTGAGAGGAGGGGGTTAAGTTAAAAACTGTATCTAAAATAAATGTGGAAGTACAATTGAACAGGACAAGAATCCTCTCAGCAACACTAGTTATAAAGTAAAATCTATGCATGTAACTCATCCCCAGAGATGAACGACAAATTCCAGATAAAAGTACAGAAATTACTTCAGCTAAAGACACCAAATTATAACCCTGTAACGCAACCTAGCCAAAATATCTTCTTTTTATATCACCTGAAGCCAATGGAAATCTCAAAATAAGTGCCCCATCAATCCCTACTGCACATACCTTGTGCTCCTGTCACATCCAAAAGAGGTCTTCCACTGCCACCTCACTTGCAAATACAAAAATGTGAAACATTTCACTACTCCAAGCAGAGACTCCAGACAGGCCATCTCTGCTGGAACATATCTTTAGAATTATTCTATCCTAAATTCCAATGCCTTGTACCTAGCTACACTCTTACCATTCTCAATGAATTTTGCAGAAAGTAAAGCTGGATATCTAGGTTAGGAGGCCCTTTGATGTATCTCAAGTGCTAGATCATGCACCATAAAAGTCCTATTCAGAGAAGCTCTTCACCTAATATTTGTTCAACACTAGTCCCATTGGACAAGATGTATGCTTTAAGAATTTAAGATGCTAGCATATAATATTGACAGCCCCGTCCTCTTTCAAGATTGTTATAGCAATTAACTTCTACAAAAATTTACCAAGTTAGTAATTTCAATATATAATCAATTTCATAAGCTTTGAGTTGAGTAACTTCTGCAATTTGAATTCAAATGTTTGACAACACATTCGTATGAAGATGGATAAGATAGACTGAACAAATAGCATCAAGTCAACCTCTTCTGGTACAAAACATGGCAATGGGAAATTGGAAATTGGAAATTGGAATTGGAGATTAAATGTTTGTTTACCTGTAGGCAACCATCTTCAAACCCCACTGCCCAGAAGTTGGCATTTCCAGCCAATACTGAGACCTTCCCAGAAATACGGTCAGACCATAAAGTTTGCGATCCTCTGCTGCATATAATTTCCGTTTCATTCACCAGTGACATATTACTCATGCCAACGATATCACTAACAGCATGCTCTCTCGGACGAGCTTCTAGTGTAACCGGCATTGCATCTGAACCCTCCTTTTTATCTACCACCCTTATTGCAAGTTTAACGTTACAAGCTGCTAAAGAACTCGACGCCTTTGCATTGCCAGAAGATTCAATGAGAACACCACCTTCTTTGCCGGTAGCAACTGGAACTCTTTCAATGACCAAACTGTCACTGAAACAAGCCTTAGCCGTGACTCCAGTACGTTCCTTCACATCAGAGCCTGCTCCAAGTGTTCTCCTAACTTTAGCATTACTAACGTCATTTCTGCCATCAGAAGACGCTAGACATATATCGAGAGCTTGAGATTGGGACACTGCGATTATATTTTCTTGCTGGGTAGGCACACCCACTGGTTCAGGGATAATCCTTTTTCTACCATCAGGGCGCCTGTACTCTTTCTGTTTCACAGGACTAGAAACGCGAGCTGAAGTTGCCACCTTGTTTAAACCATCGGAGCTTACTCCATTTATTTTTCCATTGTCAAGGTGTGGCTCAGAGACCTTTGCGGCAACCCCCAAATCAGACGAAGGCTTTGAAGCTACCTGCTTCTGCTGCACATCCACCACAACTTTTTTGTTTGGTGTTTGCTTTGCTGCAGCTGCTTCAAGTAACAGCTGTGCAGGGCTTTCAGCTAAATTAGCCTGGCGACCCCTTACATCTCCATAACGGCTTTTTTTCAACTCATCCAGTTCATCGTCTGTTAGCCTCTGACCAATCTCTTTAACTTCAAAATGAAAGGTTGCCACTGAACCATCCAAGGAACAGGCAAAAAGGGAGTATCCATCAGGGCTCCTGTTTCCAGGAGGAAAATGCTATGTCAGACAGGCATCGGGGTGATGACAATTGACAGCCAAACCCAAAAAAAAAGCAACAACATTAAAACGTACTCTCTTTGTTTCACGATAAATGCAACATTTGCTATTTTAGAATACATGAAACATCTTTGTTTGACACATGGATCTCCTACATCTCTTTCCTCATCCTAGAAGCACGTGTCTTTCTATCTCTCTCCTTTTCTTCAAAAATTGAGCCAAATAGCAATGTTCCATTTATTATGAAACGAAGAGACTATCATTTTTATCCAACAATTGGGACAAGGATACAAGACATTACCAAGATAAATCAACAACACTTTGAGTGAAAAAATGCTTTGCCACAAAGAGAGGTCGTGGACTTGCAGTAGTCCAGACAGTTATAGTACGATCCTGACTACCGATAGCAATAACATTATACGGCTGTGATTCTTTTCCTCCGGTCTTTGAAGTCCCATTAGCCCATCCAGCAGAAGAGGCTTTTACATCCTGAGCATTGGAGAAATTTCTTCTGAACATTGAATGATTGAACTTCACAACTATAATAGGGGCATTATGTCCCAAGAAGTCAAAAGTAGCTGCCCACTCGCCTCTTTCCAACACAGGTGCTGAATGTCTTGGCTTTTGAAAACCGTGTGTTGTGGTTATGAAATGGCCACAAGGAGACCATCCAAGCCGCCTAAAGAATGTTGATCCAAGCTGCAAAATAAAATGATCCCTCATAAGTAATGACACGAAGCACTACGAAGTTATTTTCGATAACCAACAAAAAGATTCTAGAAAAGAGAACTTCAAACTGGTCAGATATCTTACGGATTTAGCCCAATGGCCTTCTGTCTTATGGGCAAGACTCCAATCAGTTGTTCTCCATATAATCACAGTCTTATCGTCAGATTGGCTAGCTATAAAGGAACCAATGGGATCCCAAGTAACACCTTTCACCAAACTAGAATGACCTCTGAGAACTGCAGTGCAGATGCCATTGCTCATATTCCATACGTGGATTGTGTTGTCAAGACTTCCACTGGCCAACATTGAGTCATCTGGAGACCAATTAAGATCCACCTACTTCATGCATGAAAAAACACTCAGGCTTTTCAAAAATATCATGCTTCAGAAATCAAATATAGACATATACCAATAACAAAACAGAACACTAAAATATTATTGGAAGATAACATGCATAATTTTAGTATAGCATGTTTCAAAAGTTAATATCATTCCAGTTTCACACGATACATAGATTCTCGAATAATTAAGCTTTGCAACTGATCCTCAGGATTTTTAATGTGCAAGAGAGGGTAAGAGGAACTAGGTTCAAATTAAGTAGAATTTGCTGCAACTAAGATCATGCTCCAGAGTGCAAGTACATATAATTACCACATCTGCAGTGTGTCCCCTCAAAGTCGTGACAACCTTCCAATTTTCAACATCTGGAGGCTCACCACTCCCGAACTCAGTGGTTCCTGAACCAGGTCTCCTTTCGTGAATTAATATCACTTGATCATCAGACCCAGATGCAATGTGCCGACCATGTTTTGCCCACCTGACACAGTTAACTGAGCCAAAGTGATCCCGTAGAGTTGCAAGAATCCTGTGTGTTTGATCATCCTTCTCAAAATCTCTAGCAACAGATTTCATATTCCATATCCTTACCTGAAAATAGTATATGACATCAACAAGATTATCCACCATAGGCTTCAAATTGAGAGACCATATTATTAGCATTATTTATGCATTAAAGTCGTTTCTGAGACATGAAAGTATGAAACTATGACTACAGGGCTTCCATGTTTCAACACCTAGCTTCTCAAGCACATCCTCAAGCACAAAGCTCGGACATAAAAATCCACTACCATCCCTGTGCTTTATGCAGTTAAAATACCATATTATTAACAATGATCATCAATTACAGTCACAGTTTCGCAGCACCATCATCGATCCAACTGCAAATCAAATACAACTAGTCTCCATGTTTCAACCACTGGCTTCTCAAGCAAATCCTCTACCACAAAGCTTAAAAAAAACATAATAACCACTTACAACTGAACCTTAAGCAGTTCAAAGAGTAAGCATTCACATATCACAAAATACCAAAAACCGAAAGCACGTCATCAGACAAATTTAACCAACAAGCTTACAAAGTTACAAGTTCCGAATTCGTTTACATAATTAAACATTCTAAGACCATATAAACTCAAAAGTTTACAATTTCCCAGCTCCTACAAGCAGAAAAACATATAAGACAACCTTGCAAAGACAATGACTTCACTCAAATTACATTTTCCCAGCTCAAAAACACAGAGACAAATACATTTTAATTCATAAACATATCAAATTAACAAACTAAAAAAGATTAATAATTTCAAGAACTTAAGAGAGAGAATTAGAGTTCACCTTGTGGTCCCCACCACCAGTTGCAAACCTAAGACCACCAGGTTGAATATCAATCGAGAAAATCTGCACACCTTCATGCCTAATCCAACTGGGTTTTTCAGCAATCATTTCTTTTACTAACTACTACTAAATAATTACCCAAAAATCTACCAAATTCACTCAAAACCTCAAAAACCCATGATTTGGGTTTTAATAAAACCCAAAATACTTAATTAGAAACTACAAATTACAATGACCCAGAAAGAAAAACCCTAGCTTTTAGGTGGGTATGATGATGAAGAAAAAGAAACTTAAGACTGAAGTGTTCTCCACCCTCTCTTTATTTTTTTTATTTTTTTTGCTGTGTTCTCTTTTAACGGTCGAGTTATGGAGAAGAAAGGCTAAATTAGAGATGGGTTAGTGAAAAAGAATGAAACTTGAAAGAAAAAGTAATGACCTAAAAACTGAATAAAATTTGGGTAGATTGTAAATGGCCAAAAGGTTTGACAAGAGAAGAACGAGTGAGAAGAAAGGGCAAAGTTTGAAGCAAATAAGGGTTTACTCACTTACATTAATTTTGCCGTCACATTACAAATTAGTGCTATCAATATATCATTACTAATTTGATTTGATTTAAGTTGATTTAGGTAGGTTTTGGTTGAGGGAATTTTAATGGTAAAGGAGTCTCAAAGTCCTAGGGGTTTTGTCTAATTGTATTTTTATCTCGAGAAGGGGTTTGATTTTGACGAGATGTAAAAACTTTGGTCGGAAATTTTTATTTTAATAAAGTTATGCTTTAAGAAATTATTGATAGAAATGGTAGTATATACGAATCTAATATGATTCGATTTGTTGAAAGAAATTTAATGTGAATCCGAAAATTGAAAAATAGATCTGAATTATATCGGAGATGGAATTTATATATAATGCAGCCCATCGATGACTATTTCCACCTCATAAATTGGTACATTAACTAAAACTATATTACAGTGAAATAATAATGTTGGAATTATTAAGAGTGAAGGATAGCTCAATTGATTAGAGCTTCCCTCACGTTTCCAGAAGATCCTGAAGTCGATTCTATCACTTGTTAAACTTTGTTTAATGTGATATTTAGTGATAATATAGTACGAATCTGAGGAAAAATAAGTACATAAATACCTTATAAGGTTTAAACTTTAAAACAATTCATTATCCATTACTAAACCTAAATTATTGGTCAAAGTTTATATTTACAAGAATACTAAAGGGACATTAGGAAAACAATACTTAAAAGTCAAAACTGTCAAACTTTGGCACACTATTTGTTCAGCATGCAAACTGTAGTGTATTACTGTATTATTGCACATTAATATGACTATATGCAAAAAAAAGTTTACTTGCTGGTATTGTTTAAATCATAGATTCGAACTTACAACAGTTTAAATCACAGATTCATGGATTTTCATCGTCTGTTTTAAGTGAAAATCACTGCTCTAACGTTAAGTTATAGAGTTAACAAATTATACTCATCAATGCTTCTCTTAAAACCTCATTACAGATTTGCAGAAGCTACAAAATTTCTGAGACACCCAGAAATTTTGTTTGATACCCAGTATTTCAATGGCTTCCGTGCTCTTGCATATGATCCCCAAATAGCAGATACTGATTCTAAATCCTCGGTGAGATGTAGTGCACACCAAATGTTCGATGAAATTCCTGACCCAAATGTTGCTGGGTATCATCACTTGCTCTTTGAATGTGCTCGCAATAATAAGAACATGGAAGCTTTGAGATTGTTTTTTGATATGCATCAATTAGGTTTGGTGAACAGTGGGTCAAGCCTTTCTTGTGCACTAAAGGTGTCTGGTGTTTCAAATAATCAGATTACTGGGAAACAATTGCATTGCCATTGTATTAAATCAGGTTTTTCTGTGGATGTTAGTGTGGGCACTTCTCTAGTTGATATGTATATGAAATCTAATAGTGTGAACGATGGGAAGAGCGTTTTCGAAGAAATGGAGGTTAAGAATGTGATTTCTTGGACTTCTTTGCTTTCGGGATATGTGCAACATGGATTGGTAGAGCAAGCCTTAGAGGTGTTCACTAAGATGAGGACAGAAGGGATTAGAGCTAATCCATTTACTTATGCGACTGTAGTTCGGGCTTTAGCAGATTATGATATGATTTCCACAGGAAGTGAAGTACATGCTGAAGTAATAAAGAGTGGTTGTGAATTGTATACTACAGTGTCGAATTCCTTGATTAACATGTACGCAAAGTGTGGAATGATACGAAAGGCTAAAGGAATTTTTATTGTCATGGAAAGCAAGGATGTTGTTTCTTGGAATGGTATGATTTCAGGTCTTGTAACAAATGGGCTTAACAAGGAAGCTCTTGAACTGTTTCATCAGATGAGACTTGAAGGCCTAGAACTGACTCGGCTGATCTTTGCTACCATCATTAAAGCTTGTACTTGTATAAAGGAATTCTCTTCTGCAAGACAGCTCCATTGTCGAGTAATTAAGAGTGGATTCGACTTTGATCTAAATATAAGGACTGCTCTTATGGTTGCATACAGCAAGTGCGCTGATATGGATGGTTCTTTCAAGATGTTTGAGACGATGCAAAAAAGTCAAAATGTCATTTCTTGGACAGCTATGATCAGTGGGTACTTGCAGAATGGTCGAAAAGAAAAGGCAGCTCATATCTTTCTTGATATGAATCGGATGGGAATTACACCAAACGACTTCACTTATTCCACTATCCTTACTGCTCATCCTTGTGTATCACCATATCAGTTACACGCACTTGTAGTCAAAACACGTTATTTGAGCTCTCCAAATGTCGGGACTGCTCTCTTGGATGCTTATATCAAGACTGGAAATGTAACTGAAGCTGCCAAGGTTTTTGAAAATATTAGTCAGAAGGATATTGTGGCATGGTCTGCAATGTTGGCTGGATATGCTCAAGTAGGAGACACAGAAGGAGCTATTAACCTATACCGGCAATTGGCAAAGGAAGGGATTATCTATCCGAATGAGTATACTTTCAGTAGCGTCCTCAATTCATGTGCAGCCCCTGAAGCAGCAGTTGAACAGGGGAAACAGTTTCATGCCTTTTCAATTAAATATGCATATAACAATTATTTGTGTGTTAGTAGTGCTCTTGTTACAATGTACTCAAAGAAAGGCAAGATTGATAGTGCAAATAAGGTTTTCACAAGGCAAGAAGAACGAGACTTAGTCTCGTGGAACTCAATGATTTCCGGGTTTGCACAACATGGTTATGCACACAAGGCTCTCGATGTATTTGAGGAAATGCGAAGGAAAAAAATAGAAACTGATGGGATAACATTTATCGGTGTGATCTCTGCTTGTACTCATGCTGGCCTATTGGAAGAAGGTCAAAAATATTTTGACCAAATGGTGAAGGACCATCATGTCAATCCAACCATGGAACACTATGCTTGCATGGTAGACCTTTATAGTAGAGCTGGAATGATTGAAAAGGCCATGAACTTCATAAATAAGATGCCATTTTCAGGTGGTGCAACAGTGTGGCGAAGTCTTTTGGGTGCATGTCATGTTTGCAGAAATGCAGAGGTGGGAAAGATTGCTGCAGAAAAACTCATGGCCATTGAACCAAAGGATTCATCAGCTTATGTGCTGTTATCGAACATATATGCAGCTACTGGAAACTGGAAAGAGAGAGCTAAAGTTAGGAAGTTCATGGATCAAAGAAAAGTGAGAAAAGAAGCTGGTTATAGCTGGATTGAAGTCAAGAACAAGACTTACTCTTTCTTAGCTGGTGATCTTTCTCATCCATTGTCAGATCTTATATATAAAAAGCTTGATGAGTTGTGTACTCGATTGAAGGATGCAGGATATTGCCCAGATACCACATATGTGCTTCATGATGTGGAAGACGAACACAAGGAAGCTATTTTGTCTCAACATAGTGAACGACTGGCTATAGCTTTTGGACTAATTGCGACCCCTCCTGGCACTCCTATCCAAATCGTGAAGAATCTGCGAGTCTGTGGAGATTGTCATGCCGTCATTAAGATAATATCCATGATTGAGAAACGAGATATAACAGTGCGCGATTCAAATCGTTTTCATCACTTCAGAGGAGGATTGTGTTCGTGTGGTGACTTTTGGTGACTCTCCAGTAATGGACATGGAGGATATATGGTTTTATGCATTTTCAGGTTAAAGCAACATCCAACAATTCAAGACTTCTAGTAAGAAATTGTCTATCAAGAGCCAGCTTTCTTCTTTCTAATAGGTAAAACACCATCACCTCCTCTTACAAACATGTAAAAGTTTTGGTAGGATGTTTCATTTAGCAGTAAGGCTGCCTACTTTTAAACCTCCTTAACCCCATGTGAAAAGGTGTTTATACTGGGAGGTAATGATGGTTGTTTCCTGTTGTGGAGATTAGTGTAGTAACCATGATTGCTAAGAGAATTTCATGTGCTACCTATGCCAACAAGCTGAGGTACACCTTTATATTAGCTCATATGCTAAGGTGCTCCATTGTTAAACATGCTCAGCTAGGAGTGGTCTTAGGATGAGTGAACTTATGCGAAGTTTCCTCAGTTGCTTATGAGTGGGATGGTTGACCTTGTCGGCGTATGTAGTGCATCAAATCCTCTTCAGCAATCCTAGGTATTACATTTAGCTTCTAGCCCGAAGTGCTCACACATAAGTTAAGCTTGTATGATGATCTTTTAATGCTTCAACTGGTGTATGGCTCACTCATTTCCATCCAGATGGTTAACAAAAGCCAGTCAGACCATACTTCGAATATGATCGTGGATAGTTGAGCTATATGCAGCACAAGTTGGCAGCCATTGAGGTCCGTTTCTAACATGTTTCTTTGGCAGTAAGACCCCACACAAACCCCTGGAAGCTCCTAATATCATCTCCTAATAAAGTCACCTATTCGTTTGTGAAGGAGCCAAGAAAACCGTTCATCAGATTGTAAATGCAACTCCTGTTCTTCACAATCCCTGGCCATTTGTTTACTTGCAGAATGCCTGCAGCTGCAAGGATCAATGTACGAAACTGGAAAATCCTTTTTTTCACCGGTTCCTGAAGATTGGCAACTAGTAAAAATGACTGACTAGTGTGAATGAGTAAGACAGGAAGATTACATGCAAAGAAACCTAAAGATCATAAGAAGACACAATCGGAGCATTGACAGCATAACATCGGTAGCGAACTAGTTGTCAGAGCACGTTTTCGCTCAGGAGATGTTTTCAGCATTGTTGGAGTTCATGCAGCAATGACATTTTCAAGGTTGGGAAGCACTTTATTATCCCTTGGCGGGTAAATTTCTTCCTATAAAGTCTAACCTCAGGTTGAGGTACTTTTCACATCATACTTTAGAAATAAATACAAGTTAACCTGTATATATTCTGTCAGTAATCAGAATCTGTAAGAGACAGATTTATTTTGATCTCAAAATGTATAATATGTGCATGTAAATTCCCATATTGAACCTTGCACAATAATTCAGTTAAATTGTTGCAGTCTCATTCATGTGATGCTACTTAGAAGTTGTTGTCCAATTCATCAACTCATGCAAACATGCTGCTGAAATGAATGACTCACTTAAATGTGCATGATGCACTTACCAGTTACCAACCAAAGACTCTTGAACGCCAACACAATATATATATTTAGAGGCAAAAATAAGTATTTTCTTGACAAGATAGTATCTAAAAGAGCATGCATTGTATTGGGTTACAAAGTACATACAAACTTGTTTCAAAACCAAGTATCTAAGACTAAGAGAGCGTTTAGTTGGACTAAAAACATTGTCCTTTGTTTAGTTAGTAAAAAGTGCTTATATAACAATAGTATACTTCCTCTATTCTAAATTAAATGAAACGCTTCCCTCAAAAAGCTCTCACATAAAAAAGATAAGAGTTCCATTTATTTCAGAACTAAGAAGGTAACAAAATTGACAAATAACAACACCAGTAATCCTATCAACAGCAATATTCTGATGCATCACAGACCAGCATACTGCATCCGAAAAATTTTGACGAGGATAAAATAATGAAAGTAAAGAACAGAATAGAAAAAAGGACCAAGTACAGTTAACGCTTAAATGTGTCATGTATTACTTACAAATGTTTGTAAAAGATCAAGTGCCAAGCAGGCTACTTTTGATAGACAAATTAATGAGCAGCAACTTAATGCACAATTATAAGGCTTGTTTCAACCAAAGACAAACAATTTCTTTCAAATATTAAATACTTGAGTATTTGGAATACAAGAGGAGAGGACATCACATCATAGAGCTTGCCAGGGAATGGTTTACTCCATTAGATCCAGTAGCAATAATTAAATTACAAACTCCTCAGGTGCCATTGCCAGTCTTCCATCAGAAAAATTAACCTTCCTCTCCGAACTCTTGTGTGAATCTCTCATGAACCTCGAGGTCTGATTTGCTCACGGTTGGTCTTTGCCGAGAGAGTACCTTTTCAAAATCTGTTCTTGCGATAGGGGGTGGAACGATCTGTAAAGAGTAAAGAGGTTCATTAAAATTCACACCAGTGAACAGTACATACTCTCATACTTGAACAATTCAGGCTTGTTTCTTGTGATTAGTAGAAGCGACTATAACAGCATAAAACCATGTCTTGACTTGCAAACAAGAGATGAAATATCTATACAAATATATTAAAAGGCGTGCGAAAACAAGAAACTGTGCCACGTAGCGCTCTCCCTAGGGAGATTTAATTCATGTAATCCATGTACAATAAAAAATTAAGAAATTGCATAATATAGGGTTTGATCCCGAGACCTCAAGTACATATACTAAAGTTTTAACCACTAGGCTAAGTTGTATTTAGTATTATTATCATAAAGTATAATATTAATAAATGAAATGTTTTCTTACCCGGGGCATAGCCCGGGCCTAATAACTAGTTAAATTATGAAAAAGAAACATAAAATATCAAAGGCATAGTATTAGTAGAACTTAATATTCAACTCAGCTCAAGAAAGTAATGTGCAGTTGCACCATATATATAGTTCCAAACCCAAAACCTTCGAAAGGTTTGTTTTAAATCCACTACCAAATAGACTTAATGAGGGGTAATTAGCTAATTAATTTACTGGTCAGCAAAACCGTTAACAATGGAGATAGATACTGTTAAATGTTAATATCAAGGGCTAGACACCAGTTTAGAAGTCCATTTGCTTATCATGATATCTATAGCCAGTGAAAAGTACTTCGCGGTTGTTTAGAGTTTGGATACCTTCGAAGCAAGTCCCTCTGCTGCAAGATCCTGCATGGTAGTTTGGATAGCTCCCGGCTGCCTTGGGCCACAGGGAACCAACACATCATCTTTTGTCTTATAGAAGAACATTGCATCTTGAGTTTTACGAACAGGTTCGAAAAGTACATCCTTGACCTGTCAACAGGTATTATTAGATAAAATAAATAAAAACAGATACAATTACTTCAATAAAATGAGGAAAAAGAAAAAAAAAAATTAGACATTAAATGAAGAAAAGTGAAGAAACAGAAACAGGATCTCAATCATCACTTACACAAACAGATATATCTGAACCAGAGAAGCCCTCTGTTTTACGAGCTAAGAATTCAAAATCACTCTCAGTCAAGTTGTGGGGGGTATCCCCAAGATGAACCTGGGTTCACAAAAGATACAATACCAAATGAGCAGCATGCATTGCAGAAGAAGTACTATGTCTCCAAACCACTGGAAAGAAGAGGAGCAGCAGAAAGAGGAAAAAAAAAGCAAAAAAGAACCTTGAACATATGCTGCCGAGCCTTTAGATCTGGTAGGGGAATATAGATACGCTTGTCAAAACGACGTCGAATAGCCTGCAGATATCATCCATTAAAAACATTATACAACTATACCTCATTACAAGACGAACAGGTTAAAAAGGTGCAAGTACCTGATCTAGAGCGTATGGTGTGTTTGTTGCAGCAAGAACAAGAACTTTTTCGTCGTTGTGTCCAACACCCTAAAAAATATAGCAACAGATGGCATTGGTTTCTAATCCGAAAATTTAGATCAGAGACAAGCAGAATCCCGAGTACTGCAAGCAATAATTGAATAGGTTTGATGTAATACAAGTCAAGGCTTTACTATATCCAGCCCATCCATGTTTAAAGAAAATGAGGGTGAAATCTTTTAAGAAATGGAGGATGATGTAAGGATACTTCTCATCCAACATTATGCATGGTTTAAGAAATTCTTTCTGCCAATAACTTAAATTTAACAATAGCTAGTAAATTGAAAGCTTCCACAATGAACTTATATATAATAGCAAATTCAAAGTAACAGTGCATAGACTCAAACAATAAAGACAACTTCTCCAAGAAAAAAGGCCTCCAACCCTCCGCTCTCCAAAAATGCTTCACGTTCACAGCAAGAAGTGATCACAGGTTATAACCATTCAATATTACAACTTTACAATCAAGAGCAATAAAATCCCCTGTTGCAGTTTCTTCTCACTGATCTGCTATTGAAACGTTGCCACTTTGAGAGTCTAGATCCACACGGCAAGTTGCTACGCTAGCAAACAGCTGACGATAAATAGGTATAAACAACCTAGGTCAAAGTTACAAGGAGGTAGAAGAATTTGATGACCATGATCCACATTAAGGCTATATGATTTGTAAATTGATTTCTCTCTCTCATCACAAGAATGTTTCAAGGCAGTAGGCAACATAAGCCCAGAATAGCAAATTAGCTAGTGAAAATTAACTAAAGTGCTGACTAGTGAGACATGACCTCCCAGACAAGGAAACTTGATTTGCTGATTATCCTGTCAAAACGACGATTTTATATGGGAAAAAAAAAATTGCACATACCAGCATAGCACAACAATTGTACAACATTCATAATGATTATTAAACTAACACTTCTAATCAAATGAAGAACCTATCTAAAAGTCCAACCAGCTGAATGTAAAGCAATTCACCTGCATCTGCACTAGGAGTTCTGTCTTAATACGTCTGGAAGCTT
The DNA here is from genome assembly GCF_026745355.1 of Beta vulgaris subsp. vulgaris. Classification (NCBI taxonomy): domain Eukaryota; kingdom Viridiplantae; phylum Streptophyta; class Magnoliopsida; order Caryophyllales; family Amaranthaceae; genus Beta; species Beta vulgaris. The sequence goes on along the minus strand of NC_079208.1, from coordinate 60,558,942 downwards.
CGCTTTCATTTCCTTCCCCTCTTTGACCACATAGGGAGTCTATTTCATCAACGAAAATAATCGACGGAGCACTTTCACGGGCCATCTGGAAAAGGTTGGAAACTAACTTTTCACTTTCACCCATCCACTTTGAGACCAAGTCTGAAGAAGATACACTGGGGACAAAAAAGCAAGTTTTGACATGCTCAAGCACGGGCACAGACAAAAAAGAGCGAAAACTCTTGAACTAATAACAAACAACTCACTAAACCGTTAAGTTTGGAGAAAAAGGGAAGAACAACACATTATGGCTTAGTTATCAATATTTATTTTCTTATTTGCTTTCTGAAGGTTAAAAAAAAAGGATAGATACTACTATGCATCTCCAAACCTACAAAAATCATCAAGTCGTAAATGACAAGGACACTTGACATAAACATACTACAAATATACAGCCCACAACCATATCATGTCATAGGATCCACCTTGCACCAAAATCCAAAATTTCAATCCATCATTGAAAAACAACTACAGATTATTTTCAATAAAGAACAACTGGGGATCATAATTAGCTGCCTGCATTGCCTACAGCCCAACACTACTGTAAAATCTTTCATAATATGTAAGATAATATGAAGGACAACATGACGAATAAGCTTACCAGGTCTTCAAAGTAACAACCACATTAAGCTTGAGGTGATTTCTACTTCTAAGTTCAATATATATCCCACTTACCAGCTACTAATATAAAATAGAATAAAAAACGAAATAAGTTTACTTTAGTATATCAACAAAATATTTATGATACATATTCCCAATTGCTACAATGCTACCTATCCAGCACTTCTTTCCTTTCTTAACCCCATCCCCCCTCCCTCCTCACCCATTAGCCACCAACCAACCATCTCCCTGATTAACGAACAACCACCACCATCGTGTATCCACCATCCCCACCTGTTGATCACTGCCACTAAATCTCCTCCAGTGAGTCAGCAGCCCCTCATCTTCTTCTCCATGCCGACAACCTCGACTTTCCTCCCTTGTCCTTGTTATCCTTCGAACTTTCTCATCCCCTTTTTGCGGACAAAAAGACCCAACCAGCTGCCATTCTAATAGCACATAAAGATGACACCCTCGAAGGGATCGGACATACAAGACCCACATCTATTACCTGAATATATTCATGGGATATCTCAAACAAAGACAAAAAAAAATGTTTGCGTCTTGACCATTTCATGAACATGCAGAATACTAATTGGAACATAATTATGAGATGTAAAAAGTATCAGCATCTAGGCTTTGCATGGAATAAAACATTATCTAGGCTTCTCATGAATCAAATTCCACATCTCCATTCACAATTTCTTAGTGTTGCACCTGCACGCCTTAGACTCTTAATAAAGACCACATAACACATATACAGATTGGTAAACCGTTGATTACCCAAAAGCTAACAAAGACTAAGCGAGAAAAGAAAGAACCACAAAGAGGAAAGTGAAGAATCGAGGAGTAAAATTCTAACTAGCAAAACTAGAAGTGAGAAAGCTTCAGCAAGTTATGAATATAGTAGTGCACAAATGACAACAGCAGCAACAAGCCAACAACACACCAACCAACCAAACAGTATAATCCTACAAAGCAAAGTCTAGGAGCATCCAAATAAACACAACCTTATCCCTTCATGTACAAGATGTTTTTTTTTTTTTTTACATATGCAAGTAACTTGCCCCTATTTAAGGATTGTTATAAAGGCTGTCTCAATAGACCCACTAATAAAGTACTTCCTACCCCCCCCCCAACACACACACGCACACACACAAAAAGAAAGCCATTCAATTCTCGGTTTGTTGAAGTTCCACAACTTTAACTACGTTTTGTAATTATACATATGGTAATATTATCATGGGAAATCTTGTTAGATTCTTCTCACTGTCTGTTTTCAAGAAATTCTACTAGGACATAAAAAGAGACGAGTATATTTAATGATATAAATGCATGCGATATAAGACAGATACCTAAAGAATGTTGAGTCTGCTTCAGTTGCAACAGCCTTGGCTAAGTATGACTTTCCTGTTCCAGGAGGTCCATATAAAAGAAAAGCTCTCCATGGTCGCCTCTTACCTATACAGGTCACCCCATGCTTTTCATCAATTGATTTGCATTTATATACAAAGCAAAGTCTAAGAGCAATAGTGACAGTCTCATTACGTTGGCTGGGAAAAAATTGGCGTTAAAGGTACGTATTGACTCAGCACTCTCATACTACATGGGTTATGGTAAGCTAAAGAAGCAAACTCAAAGTATTCAAGCATCAGTACTTCAAGGTGAAATCAACAATGATCCCACACATTGACAATTAAAATATTTGGTAAAAGTCAATCAACAACATTTGACAATTCAAGAGCTATCAGCCTATCACCAAAGAACAAAAGGAAAATTAGAGTATGTTCTCTTCACCTAAATTGCACGTATTGAACTTACATTAGTTTATTTGAGCTAATAGTAACTAATCTGAATCAACATGGACTTGTGTAAACTTATCTTAAACTCATTGGACCTTATTGGTACTTATTAGACTTTATTTGAGCTTATCTTATCCCTTGTTACATATAAACCTGATCTTATCTTGTTAGCCCTAATAATCCCTTAGCTAAAGCTATTAGCCCCTTATAAACACCTTCTTCTCTTAACCAAATTAACCCTCAACTTCACTTATTTGAACTACTTTTGGCTGAAATGAGTTAAAAATGAAGTGAAAAGGAACAGAGTCTTAATCTCCAAATAGCACTTGTAACAAGCTTGCGTCTGCAACGAAAAGATGACAACTTTTTGCTGCTCTGTGCATCTGGGAAATCAAGTATGACTATATATGAGAGAAAGACAATCTGTGTCCACTGCACAAACCATTGCAAGTGAAAAAAAAGTTTGTGGTAACCAACAAACATTTCTCAATAACAAACAACCTTGTCCCAGTTTCTCCAAGAAGAATTGGCAACTAAAGTATGACAATAACCCATAATCATCAAAGCCTTTAGCACAAGAAATCTATACCCAAAGAAGCCTATACATAAGCTCATTAAACACTTAAAGAGAGCCCATCTCATCTCCTCCTGCACCCTAGCTTATAAACAGAACGTGTCGCATGTCCCATCCCCATTACACTTTGAAAACCAATAACCCAACATAACAAAAACAGTTATCATCCATCAAACCACTAAAATCTAAAAATTTAATAGTCAACTAATCACAAAGCTCTTTTGCAGAAGCATAATAGTCCCAACCCAACAAAAGGGTTATCTCTTTGCATGTTTCTCTTTACATGCTTTTAGAAGTAAGCTTAGAGTTAGCACACATAAGGGTTACAAAACTCAAATTACATATAAATAAGGTCCAATTAGAAGCTATATAAAAAGTCAGAACAAAGAGTTTCAAGTAGAATAAAAAAAAGAAAGCCTTAAAATTACCAAACAGTTTAAGTGAGCAACAAAAGAAACTACCTAAAGCAAACACTATAAGCAAACTAACATCCCCCCCTCAATCCTCAATCCTCATTCCCCATATTATTAACCTCCATAATGCTTAGATGCTATTATCAAAATTCTACTAAAGTTCGAAAACACCAACTTCTCACTCATACTGTCATAAACCACTTATACCAGAAATTACTCAAGCCCTCCATATAAATAAAACACCAATCCGAAATGCGAAATCTCAAGCACCAAAAGTATGATACCAAAATAACCAAATTGCAAAGACAAAAACAAAAATTGAGCAAACTAACATCCACCCCCTCAACCCTCATTCCCCATACCATTAACCTCCATAATGCTTACATGCTATTATCAAAATTTTACTAAAGTTTGAAAACACCAACTTCTCACTCATACTGTCATAAACCACTTATACCCAAAATTACTCAAGCCCTCCATATAAATGAAACACCAATCTGAAATCCGAATTCTCAAGCACCAAAATGATCATACCAAAATAACCAAATTGCAAAGACAAAAACAAAAATTGAGCAAACTAACCAGTGAAAAACTGAGGAAATTTGACAGGCAAAATAACAGCCTCCTGCAAAGCTTGCTTAGCACTCTCCAAACCAGCAACATCACTCCACTTGACATTTGGCTTTTCTCGAATAATCGCCGAATTCAACCCGGACCTCAATTTAGCCTGCTCAGCATCCTCCCCATCTTTATCCCCATCCTTAGTCTTAGCCTTGGGTCGGGCCGCAACCGCCGCATCGCCACCATTAGTAGCGGGGCCAGACCCGCCACCTTCGTCAAGAACAGCCCGAATCTCCTCAGCTCTACGAAGATACTCAGTGAATTTCTGTGTGATCGCTTCGCGAATTTTAGGGTTTTTCTCGTACTTCAAGTGAGTCTTAAAATACTCTAATGCGTTCATGTAAAGAGGGAAAGCTTTGGCGTAATTTCCTGCATTATCTTCTTGTACTGCTTGTTTTACGTACTCGATCGCTTGTTCTTTGAAATTGCTGTACATAGCTGAATCTCAATCGCAATCGAATTTGATTTTGATTTTGATTTGATTATGATTTAGGTTTAGGGTTGCATAAGGATGGTGATAATTGAGATTATCTGATCGGGAGGAATAATTGTGAGCCCTAGGAGAGAGAAATTGGGGGCTTGATGAATTTGATGATGAGGGAAGAAGATTCAAAAGAGGTGACGCGTGAGAAAGACGAAGAATTGGCCTTGTAGAGTTTTAGTGGTGGATTAGCCTGAGGTGCTGAGAATTGAATGACGATTTGAGGAAGGTTCCAATTTCGAAGCTACCTATAATATTTTGGAAATTTTAATAATACAAATTTTTGTCCATTCTCTTGTAATAATACAAACTTTTGATTATTTTTTAATAATACAAATTTTACATCAAAATTCCTCCAGTAGATCAAGTTGACTTGTAAACAGTAAAACAGCTCCAAAAAATTACAAAATGATATTTCTTCTTTTTACCTCCTACCCCAACCCCCACCCACCTGAACCACCTCAACTTGGATCCTTTCTTACATGCTTGTCTCAGTCCTTCCATGATCGACATAACCTCCGTTTGTATAGGGATGTCGCAAAAACCTTTTTCCCTCCTGACGTAGTCGTTCCTTTATACGTAATCTATACTAATATATTAAAAGGCGTGCTTAAGCCAGAAACGATGCCACGTGGCGCTCTCCCTAAGGGAATTTTACTCCATGTAATCCACAACAATAAAAAAAAATTAAGAAATTGCATAATGTAAGGTGTGATCCCGAGACCTCAAGAGCATACAATAATGTCTTAACCACTAAACCAAATAATATTTAGTGTTATCATCTTAAATTATAATTTTAATAAATGAAAATTTTCCTTACCTGGGACGTAGCCCGGGCCTAATAACTAGTTAACTAGCATATCACTACATTTGTTATATATTGTCCATTATGATTTTTTATTTTCTTCTGTGTCCCATTTACTATAACCTTTGCTAGATTTTTGTTGTACCTCGCTTCCTGTTTGCCACTTATTATTGTCGTGTTTGTGGCAACCATTTTGGTGTGTAACCCTACTCTCATCACTTGTCTCCTTGCACTTCTTAGATTCTCTCCACTGTTTGAAGCTGTCATTTACTTGATGCATAATGGACTCAAGATTACATCTTCTTCTACCAAAACTGTTGTCATTCATGTGCTTCCATTTCTCCCATAATATAATTATGAATTGTATACATCCTATGATATTCTCCGTAGATTTGTATATATGGTAAATGTTGTTTGATATCCATTCTTTCATGGAGATTTGTTGTTGTCCTTCCAGTCCTAGATTTGAGGATGTCCATACTCTTTTCGTTACTTCGCAAGTCCCTAAACAAATGTTCTTTTGTTTCTACTTTCAAATGGCACACTTTGCATAGTTGTTGCTCCCTTATGCCTCTTTTACTTAGCTCGTACATAACTGGAATTATTCCCCTTGATAGTTTCTATACAAAAAAGATTTCACTTTGGTGTTATATCAAGTCTCCATAGTATTGTCCATATTGTTTCTTTTCTCTCCTTGCATTGTTTTTCATTGATTAAACTCGAGTGATTGGATTCCGTTGTATACTTCTCATTCTGTGTGAGAGTCCATAGAAACTCGTCTTGTTCCTTTCTTTTGGAGAGCTATATTGATATTATTGAAACATTTGACTTCCTAGTAACCAAGAACCACATTTTGCAAAGTGTCTCTATGGACAGACACCCAAAATACACCTAAGGTTGGGTAAGAGGTGACTCTCCATTTTTTCTCTCATTGTGGAGCTAGTTGGAGAACTAGTTGGAGAGCTTCATTGTGCATTATAAAAATAAAAATAACATTCGTAATCACTATCGAACAATTAAAATAATAAAATGTTTTCGATTGAGAGGAGGTAGCCAAAGCGTGGATTATACACTAGTGTGTGTAGTAGGGATGGAAATGGATCGGGTTCGGGGAAGGTGGAGCTTCAACTAATTTTTTTAATAACGTAAGTAAATAAAAATGTGTAATTGATAATATGGATGATGGGTGGGTGTTAAGCGGATGATGGGTCGGGTGGCGGATGAAAAAAATCTCACTCGCATCTAACTCGCATCCATCACCTATTTCACCAGCCACCCGTTTTCCATCGTTTATTTCGAATTTTCATACGCTTAATAAATTTGGGTTAAGTGGATGATGGATGATCCATCATCCATTTCCATCCCTAGTGTGTAGTGCTCATTATGCAGCCTAAAGAACGTATAATTTAAAATTAAGACTTTTTTGCGGGAATATACCAAGGTATTATAGCATTTTGTGGGAATATACCTCACTATTTTTTTTTGTGGGATATACCAACCTAAATTTTAACTTTGTTAAAAGGCAAAGCGTGGATTATGGACTAGGGTGCACAATGCTCATTGTGCACCCAAAAAGAACATACAGTTAATATAAAAGAACATGAATTTTTTTCAACAACTTTTCTACTTTAAAAAAGAACACACGGCTTAAAATTAAAGAACGTGTAAATCTATATTTATAAAAGAACAAATGTTATAATGAAAAGAACATATAGTAAATGAACATCTACAATTAAGGTAAAAGAACATATACCTTTTAAATTTGAATTTGAAAAAGGAATCTTTACTTGCACAATTTAAGGAAACAAATAACAATAACTTTTTAAAATTACAGACTCAAAATGATAAAACGACGTAGTTTAGAAAAGGGTGCACCATGCTCTACCATGTACTTATTTGCGGTTAAAAGGTACCAAAAATACTATTTCTGGCGATAAAGTCAAAATTTTGGTCTTTGACTTGCTTAATTACTCTTTATATAGTGTGTGGTATTCAATTGCTTCTATTACATTCATTTTCCTCCAAATTCCTCACTGTCAATTGTGGCTCATCCGCGAGTTCCTACCAAGTCAAAGGTTGGAAATTTGACTTACTTCTCGGAAATAGTGTTTTTGGTACCTTTTTAACAAAATCTGAATTTAGGTTGGTATCCCCACAAAAAAATTTTTTAGTAAGGTATATCCCTACAAAATGTCTTATTACCCTCGTATTCCCCACAAAAAACTCTAAAATTAAATAACATATGAATCTCCAATTATAAAAGAACATAGGTCATAATGAAAAGATTATACAATAAATGGACATCTAATCTAAACTAAAAGAGCATATCAATTTTTTTTAAAAGAATATCGCTAACAATCATAAAAATAACATTAGGTTCGAATCCTGTCACCTTTATGTGATGGGTTGATGTGCACAGACCCATAGGTTATAAAGTTGGAAAAAAGCCCTGTGCTGCATGCTCTCAGATCAGACAGAGGCCTTCTCAGTTGGTAGTGATTTTTTTCATGTACATTTCCCTTTTCTACCGATGCGGTTCCCGGGGTCACCCGGGGGGGGGGGGGTTTATCCCCGATCTTCGCCTGTTCAATTTCTGAAAAGGATTCAAAAATCATAGACTCTTAAAATATTAAATCTACGTCGTTTAGAAGATGGTGCACCATCCTCTACATGCACTTAGATGCATCTTCCTATTTGTTCCATGGAGTATCACCTTAAATTTGAGGATTTTACCTAGGGTTTAAATTATTTTTTTTAAGGTAATATAAAATCTTTTACATGTAAAAATTATAAAAATTGATATTTGAAAAGTATATATCAAGAAGAATTCAACCAAAATCTCACATGACTATAATTTTCTTTACATAAAAATCACAAATCTCAGTCATATGAGAGTGTGTGTGAATAGTACAAAAGTCAAACCGTGTCATCTATTTTGAGACGGAAGAAATATTTAAAAGTTAACGAAAATAAAAATAACGACTTAACAACAAACTCATACGACTTAGTATCAATAATATTTATTTACAAAAATACCACTAGATGTACAAATTTTGTCCATTTACGAGATGATTCGACACTTTCCCGAATCGTTTAACTGTTAAAATAAGCTCTTAATCAAGTAATATATTTTTTAGCTATTAAAAGTAGGCTCGATTCGAGTTTGAATAAACTTAAACGAATACAGGCCGAGCCGACCACAATTTGAGCTCGGCTAGACCGAATTGCAGCTCTAGTCATATCTATGGCACAATGGCTCGACAGCCTAAACCCTAGTACCATTTCCTCCCTCTTTTCCCTGAGTAAAACCCCAACATTTCCAGCAACACCAGTCTCACTCTCTCAGTCTCACTCTCACCTTCTTAGTTCTTACCATCATCAACAATGGCGTATCGACGATGTATTACCACTCTCACACGCCAAACATCTTCTCTCCTTTCCCAAAACCCCCATTCTCTTCACCCTCTCAAATCCCTAATTTCTCACCTCCCTTCTATCCAACGTCTCCCTCACATTCTCTCTCCTCAATTAAATCCCCAATCATATCTCTCTCGCAAGTTCTCTTCGCGCACTAAAAACCCTAAAAATCCCAGAATCATCGACGACGAAGATGATGATGATCACGACGTTGATGGTGAAGACGATGAAGATGAAGATGATGAAGAAGAAGAGGATTATTCAAGCCAAGATGAGGGAGAAGTTTTAATTGAGCCATCTAATCTTGCAGAAAGATCTTACTTTGTTGAGGATAAAATTCAAGAAGCTGCTCATATTGGGTATAAAGTTGTCGGGCCTCTCGAGCCCGGGGATCGGGTTTTTAAGCCTTATGAGCCCGCTTATGCAATTGTTCAGGTTTTTGATGTTTTTGTATTTTATGTTTTAGTTTGAAATTTGGTGTAGTTTGGGTTTTAGGGTTTAACTGGGTTTTTTGTGATTTGTTATGGGTGTAGGTGGGATCGCATCAGTTTAAGGTGAGTAATGGGGATTGCATTTATGTGGAGAAGCTCAAGTATTGTGAAGTCAATGACAAGGTAATATTTTCTTCTTTGAATTCATTTTGTGTTTATTGATTAATGATCTTAGTAAGAGCTTGTTAATTGATGATTATAAATTTCAAGTGAACTTTAGCTGTCTAAATTTGGTGGGGTTAGGGGTTGTTTATGTAAGATGGTATATGATGATAGAGAGAACTTTCAGGTGAAAGAAATGCATTGATTTATTGCATAGACATTGATTTTGTGATCACTGAAAATCGCGGTTCGGAATGAGGCTATTTTTTGCCATTTTTTGTTTTGTATATTGTACTTTACCATTTGGAAGTAGATTTGGTTGTTGTTGTTACAATATAGTGAGCTATTTGCGTGGATGCACCTGGTTGGAATTCTGTAAGAATCAAATTATAATCTTGAAAGTATGTTGATATCTTGGGAGCTGAATGGCCGTGAAGCAATTAGAACCAACTATCTTCGTGTGCTTCTTAGAGTGACGTGTAACATTACATATTCTGCAACTGTTGGCCGGGGGACGGATAAGAATCTATGTGTTGTTGTTCACCATTTGTCTCAACTCGCAGAGGACACCCTGTTAGTTTTCTATGTTTTTGAAAGTCCCTCCGCCCCCCTCCCCCTTCCACTTATTGCTTTGACTTGCTTAAATATATAACTATCATGCCATCATTTGGCTATAAACAAAGCAGAATTTGATATTCTACTTTTGGCTACGCAGTGAGTATTTAGTAGTTAGTACATGTGAACTGTTTTTTAACTGGGCACTAAGAGTGAGTGAGCAGTAGAGCAAGCCAACTGGGTCTGTGGATAAAACTGAAAATATGGTTTATAGTTCCAGATTCTTGACATAAACTAAAAACCGAAACCAGATTCCCTGAGATATTGAATTAGTATATCGATGATCTGAATCCCTTTGCTCTCAAGAGAATTTCTGCTGATTACAAGTGTTGAGATTATGCCTCTACCCTGTATCCGCTGTGTTGTGGACAATCTTAATGTTCTATCTGGATGGCAACTTTGGAACAGGGTCCTTGAGTTGTTGCATCTGGACTCTGGAGGATCAGGAACTCTGGAGTTTGTATTGGCTAAGTGAACTTTGGTATATATGGATGGTTTGTTACAATGATTTTGAACACGACATGTTGGTAATATAAGCAATCAATGTCTTCCTGACCTTGGTGTCTCATCGTATATTTAGCAGTCTAGTTTGATGCTTACAGTTATCTTCATTCTCGAAAACTCACTACCAAATTTGTAACCCTTAGTTACCAAATTATTGGAACAAATTCTGGAAAAGAGAAAATGAGCAAGGGTATATTTTTAGCAGGCTTCCTCCAACGTCAATATTATGTTGAATTTTACAAGTTACATCTGATTTCTGATTGCCTTCTAAGCATGATCTTGTGTATTCTTATCCTGAAAATGACATTTATGAACAAGTTTATCTTTGTAGTTGTGGATAATTTAGTCTTTGTGGCATAATTCATTGATGCTATGCTTACTTTCCCCTTAGAGTATCAAAAACTTAATTTGCTCTTAATGTGATTTTGGTGTTTTGCAGCTGATCTTAACCAAGGCCTTGATGGCGGGATCACCAACTCAAACCATGATTGGGAGGCCTATATTGCCAGATGTAACAGTTCATGCTGTTGTAGAGGAGCATGTAAGTGGATACTCTTTTTTTTTTTCATGTCTCAAAGGTTGTTTATAGTGACTTCCAATGTTTGACAGTTCTGTTTTTGTATATTTAAATAACACGAGCTTTCAACTTCTTGTGGTTATAATATGATTTTTGAAATGCTAAATTACAAATTTGCTTTATATGATCTTCATGTTTTTGTAACATACTAACATGATAGTGAATAGCAAGCTTTAGACACCTACCGAAAGAAGTTAAAGTATGATTTGTGGGTGAAGTGGCTAGTCTGTTCAAGGTTGTGGTTGGTTTAAACTTTTGAGGAGAACATCTTGAATTGAATCAAGTATATTTGTAATCGGAAGTATATTTCAATTGGAATCAACTTAAACTTCATTTTCCTCTGTTAGATTCCTTAATATAAAAGTTGGACTAGAAGTAAAACGGAAAGGAGGGAAGGAGGAAGAAGATGAGGGACAAGGAAGAAATTGGAGCATCTCTTCCTTATTAATGGCTATTATTTTCCATCCTTGGAAAGACAAATTCCAATCCTAAAGTTGAAATTTAGAAAAATGGGAAATCAAATTCCAACCAAACACAACCTACTTAAGAGGCTACTATGTATTTTAAGAGAAGCATGGTCATGCAATTAACTCTACGAGTAGGATATATTGGTATACATGTTATTGTTTGTGAAAAAACTGGAGTTGTGTTTATTCCATGAGAGGCTGAACTTGGATGAGTTGCTGGTAGTTTTGATTAAAAGTGCTCTTCTAAGCAATATGGGGTTCCCTTTTCCCTTTTCAGGCTTTAGATGCCAAGGTTATAATCTTCAAAAAGAAGCGGAGAAAGAACTACCGGAGAACAAAAGGACACCGACAGGTAATACAAATTTGAAATTTACTACACTTTCAACCTCTCGTCATAATTTTGCTAATATGTTAAATGTACTTGCAGGAGCTTACTAGGTTGAGAATAACTGAGATCGAAGGAATTGAGAAGCCTGAAACACCCTTACCTGGGAAGACACCAAAAACACCTGCGAAGAAAGTAGAAAAAGTTGCAGTGGCTGCATAGAGGCAGCCTTAGTATAATCGATGTGGCAACTCGTCTGATATGCTGATAATTTGAGGCTCAACTCTTGCAACTGACACGGCGATTCATGTCATGTGTACTGAGTTCATGTCACGGGAGTCATATCGGCAGAAATTTTGGTACTCGACCCAGTTTTAACTGCTAGGATGATTATATTGAATCGTGTAGGTGTATAATTTGTTCAATTCATAAACTATCGAGCAGATCAGCATAATTCCAATTCATAAACTATCGAGCGGATCAGCATAATTCTTCTCCCCTGAATGGAAGGAGCTGGAGTTCTGCAGAAAAGAGTTCAATGTCATAGTTTTCTTGATAAAGTTGCTGTTAACTTCATGGATTATGTGTTATATAGATCAGCTGTTCGTAATGTAAGAAGTTACGAAAGGGATATTTTAACCCCTTCTGCACACATTCATTTTACTGGTCTACAACATGGTCATCTCTAAATACATTAAGGCCCCGTTCTTTTGGATTGAGAGAAATTGAAATGAAATGAGCTGAGCTGGAAGAAACTGAATTGCAGAGAAAAATTAAACTAAACTGAAAATAATTCTAAAAGAACATGGCTTAATTCTTTTTCTCAATGACAATTTAGTGGTTGGCCTTCCTCTTCTATCGTTCTCTCTCTGTGTAGTGCTAGTCTTTCATGGATTATGATTCATCTAATGTAGTTAGATGAAAGATTTTCTACTTTAGGGATTGTGGGTTACAATCTTTTAATTAGGTTCCTGAGTGATGAATTAAAGAAATTCAATCACCCCAAGTTCATGTGATAACTTTAGGTTTTATCACATTTCAAAAATGCATCTCTTAGGGTGCTCTTCAATTTGATTTTGTGTAAGTTTCGACCATAAATATTGAGTTTATATCACTAGAGAGAAATTCAAATTCCCCAATGTGCAGGGCATGAAGTCACAGGATGTGATTCCATTATTACCGCAATAGGTAGAATTTCAATAAGGCATTTCCTTTCCTTTCTTTTTAAATTATTCAAACGAATTCTCGAGACAAAGTTTTGTATGAGACAATCTCACAATTATTTATAACGAAATTGGGTTTGCTCTAAGATAAGTTCACGCAAAACTTGGTAGTTCTTTAAATTGCCACCACAACCTTAACATTAATTACAAGGAAAACAATATTATTAGCTGATAGTAATATTTCTTTAAGATTTATTTAATCAACTCAGGGTTTCATAAAAGGAAAAAAAACAAGTTCAATCATTTGTAAGATAAAAATTCCCGAATTACTTGCATAGCATAAGATGAATTAAGGTCAAATCAAACAATAAACATCATGTTTATTATGTTCCAGGGTAAAACAAGAATTAAATATAGATTTGAGTTAATTTAATTGCTTATTTGCTTTTTTAGAACTATATTTCACTCGCATGAAGACATCCAAATGAATAAATAATTATAACTTTAGATACATTTAAAATTAAGATAGCGATACTTGGAATTTCGAAAACTTAATTAAAACTCTATAAGTAGAACTTTGCACAAGATTGAAAGAAAATGATACAATTAGGTCTATTTGACTATTTTAATGGTAAATGGGAGGGGTTTTTATATTTTTATTTGATGAAACTTTAGGGTGTCCAATATTTGCTTCAGACCCTCAATAATGGTAAAGTGATAAAAACTGCATTTTTAAAACACATTTAACATCCATAAAACCCCTTAAAAACCCAGAAAAAACTCTGTTTGAAGTTTCCACCTGGTACCAAAAATGGGGAAGAACAGCAAGAAACAGAAGCATCAACAAAAACCTTCATCTCGTCAAAGAAACTCTCATTTTCCTCCAGAAGATGAAGATTACAACTTTAATGGTTGTTCTGATCAATGCCCACCTTCTCTTTCTCTCTCCAATAGTGAGGAAGAAAGTCAAGAAGAAGAAGAAAATCAAAATAAATCTGACCCACAAAATCCCCACAACTCTTTTTTAGTTGATGACTTAATTCCTTCAAAGTTTTCTCTTTATCAACAATCTGTTCAGGTATAAATTTATCACTCAAACTCTCAAATTAAGTTATTTCTGTCAATCAAATTGTTGGTTTTGGTTAATTTGTTAAAATGTTAATTGGGTGTTTTGTTGTTTTGGTAATGTAGTCACCAAAAGGTGATATAAGCTATTTGCAGAAGTTTTTCTTGATGTATGTTGGTGGAAGAGCACCTCTTCATTTACAGGAGGATTTTTGTGGCACTGCTCTTCTTAGGTATACGCTTTATTTATGCTTTATCATGCCAAAATTGTTGTTATTAATACTGAAATTTCCTCTTCTTTTACTTATTAGTGTATCTTAGCTAGTTTATGCTCACATTGTTGATGAAAAGAACCTGAAATTAGCCAATATAACAAACAATTGAGAAGACCTTTATAGGGGAATCATCCCATCTGGCCTCCAATCCTGGCTCATAAGGAAACAGGAACAAACTAGTAGAAATATTATGTGTAGATTTGCGCGATTCTATGAGTATAGTGTGATAATCCGATGTTAAGTGATAGAACTTTCTTGTTGGTCTTTTTTATTTTGTTATCTTGCTGACCTTTTCCCTTTGTGTAGTTTGGCATTGGTTTGTGTAGGTTGGGATATGAAAGGGGTTTATCTATCTTCTATTTTATGCTTCGTTCTCAATTATGGCTGTGGTGACCTCGTGGGTGCTGTACGGATCGAGGGCCTGAGGGGTATTGTTAGTGTGTTTGTTCTTTTCCCTTCTTTGAAGTATTTGACTTGGAAAGCAATGAAGCTGTAAGAAACTTAGAATATTGTCTTGAAAACTCATGTAAATCATCTCAAGAAAGTTAAATGATTAAGATTAGTCTTCATTGTATATCTCTACCTCGTTAGTTCACAGTCATTTTGGTGTTTGGGACTGAGAAAGCTATGATGTTCTGGTTTCATAATTTTACTACTAGTTATAAGTGCTTTGAAACAAACCACTAGGATATAATTTTCCAAAGTGCTTATAGTGATAGATGCTATCTGATATGATCTAAAAAATCAGCGTGGCTTCTGTTTGTTGCTTGTCATGTCTTGTTAAGCCTATACGGTTTACCTTTATCTTGCATTCTAAAACAACAGAATGATTTCAATAGATGGAAACAGCTTATGCTTCATTGCTTGTTAATAAATTATACTTTCATATCATCAACATCTGATTGCCATGAATACAAGAGGCTCATGATGGTATTTCACATTTACTTCCACACTTGCAAACATTCCAGTCTATGCATATGCTAAGAATCATCTTGAACCAATTTCAAGTTGTTACTATAGTGGTTTGTTTCTTATGAGGTAATAATCAAGGGAAATATATTGTATTTTTTGTCTAATGTGCCATGCAATATCTTGCCCTAGGAAATGCATCTCCCCATTTGCAAATATGGGCCTTTTGCTTTAATAGGTGATAAGGCTTTGTTGTTCTCTCCTTTAAAGAACGCTCCAGATAAGTTCCAATAAATCCGGATAAGTTCCAATAAGTTCAGAAGCTTTTATCCAAGCTCAATTCACCACTAGAGTAAGTTTTAATAGGTTAAGATAATTTCTAATAAGTTTAGATGATTGAAATTACAGGTGACAAGAATGAAATCTGAGTGGTAAGAGAAAAATAAGAGGGGAAAACACAGGTTGTAGATGCATTACCTTGGATATCCATGTGGGACATTTCATATTAGATTACACACACAATCTTTAATCAGTCCGTTAAGTTATTACCTCATACCAAACGAGTCAATCATATCTTGCTTCTTATTTCTTAATAAAAATATGGGTAACTGCATTATATTTTGATGTCAAGAATTTAAGTGCAGTGATATGAGGTTATCACTTGCATTACCCCCCTTTTAAAGATGGGGGATCTTTTACATAGGATTAATTGATGTCAGGTGTCCCAACTATGACCAAACATTTTTAAAAGGTCCCAACTATTAATTATCTAGAGGAGGTCTCAAGTTTGATGGATAATGTTTTTTACTGGGAGGGGAATAATTTTTCATTTAAACTCATAACGTAGTTACGTAGTGTTTGTGTTTTGTAATACTTCTATTTTGTATGATTTGTGCCCATCTTTGAGATGGATGTCTCAGTTTTTCAGCGATATTTGCCTGAGTTGATTCAAGTGCTACAAAATATTTCACACTATCAAGCTAATTTTAGTATTACATGATATCTTGACAGTACAGAGTGGCTTCGAACTGACCCTCGGAGGACTGCTGTAGGTGTAGATTTTGACCTTGAGGCACTTATGTGGTGCATGGGAAACAATGTCGACAAAGTTGGCAATGACAGCAGTTCAAGGATATCTCTTTTTCATGGAAATGTTTTGCAGCCTTTTGAGGCTAAACTTGTCACATTGAATCCCGAGGATCTCATTCAGAAAGTAACTATCCAAGAGAGTAATGATGTCACATTAAAAATTCCAGCAGAAAACTCACTGAATCCAGCAGCTTCAGTTAGTGGTGGAAGTTTGAAGAAGGATATCTCGTTGTCTGCAAGGGATATTGTGTGTGCTTTTAATTATAGTTGTTGCTGCCTGCATAAGCGGAAAGAGCTCGTTGCTTACTTCAAGCATGCCCTTGATGCTTTGTCCAAGAAGGGTGGTATATTTGTCATGGATTTATATGGTGGTACTTCATCTGAGCATGAATTGAAACTCCAGAGGAAGTTTCCCAACTTCAAGGTATGTTTAACGGAATAATATGCTGAAAGCTGGATATACAATTTCAATTTTTAGCCTTAGAATGCTCTTATATTGAAATGCAGGAAATTGTGATACTGTGTTATTTGTTTATTTGGATAAACATATTCCCATACAAGATTTTTGGCTACTTCCAGATCAACTGAACCTTTCTACTTTAGACAGATTTTAGAGAGGTGAATGATGGTTCTCGGTCCTCCAATATCTCTTTAACAATCCATAAGGAGGAAGTGATGCTCTTTCTCAAACATTATTTTGAGTATTTTCCAGTAACCATTAGAATAGGACTTTACTGGCTTATATTCAAGACGGTTAATCTGATCATATATATTTTCATTTCACTGATCATGGTTGGTTAGACACAACAAAACAACAATAAATTGTCAAAGCTTTCATCCTAAAAGATGGTTGGCTGCATGGAAAATATCTTTCGTGGTCGTACACAAAGATCCCCTTCTCAATGTACTTAATCTATTTGCTACATGCCCCTGTAAAGCCAATTTCTTCACATCAGTTTTAGATCTCTCCACCCAAGTCATCTTTTGTTTCCCTTGGATTCTAAAATCCCGTAGTCCCAACTTGCTACATTCCTTACAAGTGCATTCTTTTGTCGATGTTGCACATGCTCAAACATACATAACCAATTCTCCATTATCTTATCCTCAAAATTTCAACTCAAACGTCCTCCAAATATGTAGTATTTGTCAGGCCATTGCAATTTTACTAGCAGAGGTTAGTTATCTTTTATACCTAGAAAAGACCCAAAGATTCTGAAAAACAGTTGTTTGCAAACTAGTGGAAGCTGGCGCTGTATAAAATCTTCATATTTAATCCAGAGGAAGATGCAAAGATGAGCTTGTTAATTGGTACAAATGGAATCTTATACTTTGGTAAATGAATAACTGTAATAAGAAATGTCACTATAGTTGGCGAAGTCACGTCCTAGAATATATATGAAACAGTCCATTGGTGAAATAATTGTCTACAGTCAAGCTTGCTTTTGCTTCTTTATTGGGGAGTGTAACTCTGTCTGATGTTAGAATATGCAGAAAAGATATTGCAGGGCTTTCCTTTGCTTTAGAACTTAGAACTTGGATGGATGCATAATTCTTTTGACATCTAGTGACTCTAGTATATTAGATGGCTCAGTTGCATCTTTGATGGCTCAAAATCCCCTTATGTTTTTCTACTTATCCTGGTTAGCTGCTTAAATTTTCTTTTCTATAGCCATTATTCTCAGAACTTTTTACATCAGTTTGACTAATTTAGCCTCTTATAGCAACTGTGTAAGCCACATAAGAAATTTTATAGCGCTTCCGTAAATATTTTGTGTAGTATACCTGGGAGCAAGCAGAATTTGATGTCATTCAGCGGAAGACCAGAATCAGTCTCCATTATCAACTATACAAACCGCAGAAGAAAATCCGCAATGCCTTTTCCTATAGCTGGAGGCTGTAAGTCAATTGCTCCCTCATCAATTAACACTTCATAAATCATTGATATGGCTGTAAAAAGCTTGATACTGGTATACTATATAATCATTTCTAGGTGGTCATTGCCTGAGATAAGGGATTGCTTGGAAGAAGCTGGTTTCCGAGCTATTCATTTTTGGATAAGAGAGATGCCTGACACTGAAAGAAACAGAAGCACTCGTGGATTTGGCACCTCACGAGATGATAAATATGAAGAGGTCTCAAGTTTTCAGCAACAGGATGCTTGGAATGCTTATGTTGTAGCTGTGGCTTAACTATTTTCTTCCAATTCAGACAGCAAGTTGCTAAAGGGCAAAGGCTACAATGCGAAAGATTATGTTCACTCTAAGGGCTACTGGTATGCTTTCTTTGGCCGATCAGCTGTGGTTTTTCGAGTTGTTTTTGTTTGCTTTATGAATTTGAGTCTCGAGAATTCAGTATACGAATGAAATTATGGCGTTACTAGGCTTGATGAATAATGGCTCCTTTGTACACAAGAAAATGTTGCGCATGGTAATTAAGTTATGCAAAAGCTAAAAGGAAAACATGTTCACTAGCGAACAAGCGATAGGAATTGACGTGAACCAAGTAGATTTACTATATTGTCCCCCTTTCATATGTTCACGGGTGACTGTAATCTCATCACTCTTTATTCATTGTATGCCTAGAGAGGTTTATTTGTCTCGTGTTGTTTCTTCTAGAAAAAATTCAGTCTCCTGTCTCCAGCACCATATCCGTTATTAGGGTTGCTAAAATTTGCTCAACTGGGACAAAACTCGAAATTGGATCCATGTTCGAGTAGTGGATCACCATCCGTATCATCCTTGCAGTTTTTGTAATTTGTTAGTGTATACTTATGTGGTCTTTGCGTCCCTAGAATAACCTTATATATGTAAATGGAACTGCTGTAACCTTTCTTAGTGAAGAAATGATAGAATTAAATCAATGAATAGTATTTAGGATACAAAATAATATCAGTAGTATGTTTATACTTGTGATATTGAGTATGGAAGTTTATGTTACCTAGCAATTCATACATGTTCGACTCTTCACGTCCCCCAAACTAATTTTATTTTTGGCATGGAGAAAGACCCTACTAGACCAATACGTTTTGTAGGTCAACCAGTTTACTTTAGTATGTAAGATGTTTTGGAAGTAGGGGAATCCAAATGAACTGCTAAGAGGTTTCGATCCCATTTGTTTTTCTCTAGTGCAAATTTTGACCCCATTTGTGGTCATGAGCATCATGTGCTAATTTCCAAGTACTAAATGATGTCAAAAAAGTTGTAATCGCATGCAATCAGAATGATTTATCCTAGACATGGCCACAGGCGGACTTGGCCGGTTCAGCTCGGCATGAAACGGAACTATGGTTCAGGGCTCGAGATGGGTTGGGCCGGTTTAGGTTTGGTCCACCGGTCCATTTTTTTCATAATGGAAAAGCGTTTTGATTTGTAAATTTTAATTGCATACGTACTAGTATTTACAATATATAATTTTTGATACCTTCCATATACGCTACTGTTATTGATAACTAGGTCGAGGATGAAGAACTTTTATGCATATTTAGAATCGTTTTAACGGTTTGATTAAGTGTTGAGTACGGTTTACGGTGCAATTCAGGGATGAGTGCGGTTCACTGTTCGGTTATGAGCTAGGGTCGGGCCGATTTCTTCCTCCAACTAGGCCCATGAGAACCCTTATATTTGTGCAGTTCCAAGCCGGTTCAAGCCCCATCATTTGGATCCGAGTCATTCCAATTTTCTTACAGGTCGGTTCAGGGTTGGATCCGGTTAGGTCGGCCCAATAGCCACCTCTAATTTATCCCTTTTAATGAAATGATTTTCTTAGACAGAAAAGTTACGCATACTCATACTCAAAACGTAGAAGTCAAGAAGCGGGGTTTCTTTAGAAGCATGAAGTGATAGAATTAATAAATTGAAAAGCAATTGAGATACATCAACATGCAAATGCAACCTTAACTCAAGCAAGTTGAGGGAGGTAAACTGGTAGAAATAGAGCTTTTCTTTAGGCTTTCTCACTATATATTATTCCCTTCTTCATATGCATGCATGTATTCCATCTTCTAAGGAAAGAACCACCGCATTTATGCTATGGCCTCTGAGCTTTATCATCACAAAAGCCTCCCCATTTTAGGAAGATTTTCCACAAGCTTTGGACGTATATCGGTATATATAATATATATCTTTGGCGAAGCATGTAACATGTTGCATGGATGATTGATGTAAAAAATATCTCTCATAATATGGTAAATAAAATTATATCGTTGGACCCATCTTAAAAAAATACTATAATAACTTTATTTTTTAATTTTTTTTCTCAACATAAATTGAAAGTAATTAACGACAAAAATTCGACTTCGAACATCGTACGAGCCTTAAATTGTACATGCCTTATATTTTAAAGCGGAGGGAATAATGGCGTAGAACTTAGAAGAAGGGGTCATTCAACAGCCATCAGCAAATGGTCTGAATTTAGCGTGAAAGGCAGCGTGCTCCACACTTGACCAGAAATTTGACTGGGAATAATTTATAATTATGTGACTTAATTTAATCATCTTCTTTTTTTAATGATACTCCTACTACACAAGTTGACAAGGAATATATTGATATCTATGAATTTTAGGTCATTATTAATTTGGAGTGGCATTGGACATGCACCATCTTTATACCGCTGCAAGATTATGCATACTAGCATAAATCATCATTATAATTTCTTATTTTGTTTTGGGTTGAAGGGTGGCCCGAGTGCTCACTATACTGATGTACCAAAGGCTTTCGAAGCTTCACTCAAGAGAAATATTGACAAGTTGGAAGAATTAAAGGGGTTCCAATTTGTCGACGGTGTGAAGCGATCCCAAAATTTCTTGGAACCGAAGCGGATCTATCCCTCATTCTCGCAAAATATTTCCTATTATAGAGAGAGGAATAAGTGAATAACGAGTAGTGATTACCCAAAATTTGGGATTCAATTGCACTAGTATTTTTTGCACGCATGTCATATTAACATTATTTTTCTCAATTAGTTATTATTCATCAGTGCTACAAAATATTTGATTTGAACAAATATTTATAATGATTTTTAATTAGTTATTAACATTTTTTTTCTCAATTAGTTATTTTTGAAAAAAGTTGAAGTGAAAACACTTTTTTTTAATCTAAGTCATGCATTAAGGTCGGAGTCATATTAGATCTTCACTAGAGTCACATAAGTTTTCCTCATAGTCACAACAATTTTCTTTTTATAGGTTTGAGTTATATCTCTTGTTTTATTAAAGTCACAAACTTTTCCTATTTCTCATGCAAAAATGCATTCTCGCATTTAAGCCATAAGTTATGACGGTCTAATTCGTACGGAGTATGAAAACTAGTAGTTGCGTTCAGGTGTAACTGTGTATAAGCAATAAGTTAAAACCAGTTAAAACTAGCGTAGGTAGTGAATAAGTGTATAGGCTAGTTAATTCGTACATTTATATTTATAACAAGGTAGGGAGAAAACTTGACAAGTTGGGGGAAATAAAGGGATCCCAACTTGCCAAGGGTGAGAATCGATCCCGTCATCCCGGGACCCCATGCATGTAACCGGAGGGAAGCTCTAACCACTAGGCTATCCCTCACTCTCTAGTTAACTCGTACATGGAATCTTAGGCATGTTTTATGTAATTTATAGCATACATTCAAATAAATACGAGTACTAATCTTGTAACTCATACGAACTTTGTATTAAAGCATATAGCTGTATCGATACCTAATATTAGTCATACATGATTCACTACGTACATATTCTTTATTTGATCTCACATAATACTCTATATAATCACTATAATCCTAGATACGTACTATCATGCATGTACAAATCTGATCCATTGAGCTTGACTAGGAATCCCACCATTAACAAGAAAGAGCATGTAATACCCAGAAGGTGCAACATTAGATGAAGGTGGTGCTTCTACCACCGCATTAACCCACCCATCATCATCTTCCACAATTTTGGTACTTCTTAGCTTCAACAACCTTTGATTCATTGCAATTGAATGTGTTGTAAATGGAGGTGCATATGCGTTAAATTCAACCTTCTCATCGAGCTTGCTTCCTACCCAAAACCTCACTTCAAAGTCATCTCCATACCTTATATTAACCGAATCCTTACCATTATTATTACTCTCTATCGAATTGGTACGTGTTCTTTGGTGATGGAAACCATGTTTGTTATGGTGACTACTATTCTCTTTGGAATTCTTACTAGGCTTGCTTATGTGGTGCGCTCCAATAATAGTACTTTTCTTTTTGGGATTATTCTTACTAGTTTTTGTATGGTGAGCTTCATTATTGTGGCTATTAATCTCTTTAAAATTGTTACTAGATGATCTTGTCATATGATGGATTCCATTATTGCTATTTACTATGGAAACGTTTTTAGGCCGTATATGGTGAAATCTGTGGTCAGTATACTGTGGAGCAAAAGCTTGTAACTTCAACTCTGTAGGGTATCTTACATTATGGTACACATACCTTTCATTAGGGTTACCTCCCCCAACAAGGACCCTTCCATCAGGTAATAGTATGGCTGATGAATGGTACATCCGAGCTACATTTGTTGCCTTGAGAGCATAAAATCTTTTCCCTAGTGGTTTCTTAGGCTTGTACAACAAAGGGCGGTGTGCAGGGGTGGCTGCATTGTTCCACCCGCCAGCCCCTTGTTGCGCGCCATTGATCAGTAGGATAATTCCGGTAGGGAGGATAACCATGTCTAATAGAAGGCGAGGGTGTGGCATTTCCTCCATGTTCCACTTGTTTTTTTCCCCTGTAATTTCCATTCTTCCACAACTATTTAGGCCTTCCAAGTACTGACCTTCGCGAGCTGCATTATAAGCTCCCTCCGCAGCTCCTCCACACACCATGACTTCAACCTTTTGGAACCCATCTCTGTGGTCTAGTGGTAGGATGACCGATGATCCAGAGCTAGGGTAGCTCCTAGACCCTTTACCTGGCATCCGCGGATAGGTCTTAATCACCTGATCAAGCCTGTAGTTGAACAGGATTGAGTCTCGATTTGCAAAGATGAAAAGATGACCATCAGATGAAAGGTGAAGGAAAGGATATAGATTGTTTCCTCCTCCAGATTTGTTATAAGTATTTTGCAAAAATGGAAGAGCATAAGAATGTCTTAAGGATGATTTTCTAGGGACAAATTCATAGGAGAAAACTTTTTTACCTCCAACAACTATAACTCTTTCTTTTTCTCCTGGAAGCAATTGATTAGAAGCATACCATCTGTTCTTAGCAAGCCTATCTTTAGATAGTCTCCAATCACAATTATCATCATCACAAGGCTCAAAATATCGAATTTTTCGATACCCATTTGCATACCCACCCGTTTGAAGTAGAGTCCCATTACTTAGAAATGAGCCTGATGAGCAAAATGGGTCAGACTCTATTCTCAATGGCCTTAAAGTGTTGCTAGGTATGTGGTACTCCACTGAGTGAGCATAGCAAGATGAGTCCCTAACATCGGAAGCATGGTTCGGGTAGCATTCTCCACCGCGTGCTCGCCGTGTAAGGCGGTACGCCGAGGGTCCGGTGCCGGTTTGATCAAAGATTAGGACGGTGTTCATATGAGTTAATGCCATGTGCATAGCTACCACACCTATGTTTTCCCTAAGAAGTTGCCATTCACCTTCTTTTCCTATGAACTTATTGCTAATTTTCAAGCCAATAGAAGGGTGATTTAAGAGGGAAAATGTAAGAAATGCTAGGAATATTGTAAAAAAGTTGACGTTTTGTTCCATGAGATAATTAAGAGTGAAAAAGATTAGTGTTTGTGAAGTAGTGATAGTAAGAAGCTTAAGTGAAGTTCATACTTAGTAGTTTTTTTTTATATATATACTTGGTAAACTATGGCTATTTAGTAGGGAGTCATGCAATTGATAAAAAAAAAGAGTTTTATGGGTTGCAGTCTTTCTATGTGAAAGTAGTATTTGCTGAATCTTTGCAATGCAAAACACATGCTCATGTGTTGAATCCTAAAAGATAGCACTGCACTAGCTTTACGTATCATGTATGCAAAGTTTGATTTATAAAATAATGGGGAAATTGACGTTTTTATCGCATGTAAACTGTGGAGAAATGGAGTATTAGGCAACATATATGTAATGACTATATTTATTGTTAGTAAAATTGTTACAACATTTTAATTTTGTCCTCATAGTAAGGAATTTAGGTGAGAAATCAGTTTTATAAATTATACATATCTTATTATTCACGTGGAGATAATATCTGTCATTTAGGGTTTTAATTACTTAAGAGGATATGTGTATCTTTGAAGTACTTGAAAGAGTATTCATCAATCAAAGTGTGCATCAATCAAATAATGAACAGGTGAAGCAAAGTAAAGTGAATGCATAGGTCAACACGATCTGTGTTGTCCATGGCACGATCGTGTGTATAGGAACTTGTCTTGAGAGTGAAGGATAATTCAATTTTCTCTCGATTTTAGGAGATTCCGAGATCGGTTCTCAAAACCCGTCCTAGTGGCTCGATCTCTAGCACCAAAACAAAGGAACTCGTCCTTGTCTAGAGCACAAGACATTTGTGTTGATATATTATTGGAAGACAATAATTTATTGGTTGTCTATTGATTTGTTTACAACTATTATAAATCCTAAACGATACAACTATTTTAAAAGTTATATTTTATTTTCATATAATTTCCAAAATCCCCCCATTTTGGGTTGTGAGAGTGTTGTATTTTCACGTGACGCAACTTTTATTTTCATATACTTCCCAAAATCCCCCTATTTTTGGGCTGTGAGAGGGTTGTATTTTTACGTGACGCAACAACTGCACCGTAAGATTCCCACAACACATTACTCCCTTCGTCCCGGTCATAAAGCTCTTCTCACTTTCCATTTAAGGACGTTTCATAAAATGCTTACGAGGCCAATCTACTTTATTCCATTTTGGCAAACAAATATATTGTTCTATTACCTACTTGCCCCACCATATGGACCCACTACTTTTACAATTTCTCACAATCACATAATCTCTCACATTATAAAACAATAAAGTATCCGCTTGTACACCCTTTCTCCTAATAAAAAAAATAATAAATGATCACTCACATACGTACTTTCTCTCCTCTTTTTCTTGGGTTTGGAGTTACATTAAATGCTCGTTTGGTTGAATGTAGAAAGTGTAAATCCCTTGGAATAGTCTTCCCATGTAATTGTATTTTCGTAGGAATTGCTAGATGTTGTTTGGTGATTCAAAGCCTGTTCTCCCCAACTTATTTTCAGTTCACTTCAGTTAGTTCAACTCAGTTCAGTTCAGTTCAACTCCATTCTTGTATAACCATTTTGTTAAATATTATTATTATGTTGGTATAATTTATTTTACTAATTACTCTTATTATTATT
The DNA here is from genome assembly GCF_026745355.1 of Beta vulgaris subsp. vulgaris. Classification (NCBI taxonomy): domain Eukaryota; kingdom Viridiplantae; phylum Streptophyta; class Magnoliopsida; order Caryophyllales; family Amaranthaceae; genus Beta; species Beta vulgaris. Next base: position 60,533,259 of record NC_079208.1, on the reverse strand, counting down.
ATTATTATTATTATTATTATTGTTTTTTTCTATATATTATTTTGTTTATTATAGCTTTACTCATTATTAATTTATTATTACTATTATTGTTATGAGGAACATGGTTTAGGTCAAAACACAAATAAACCCATGTATTTTTAGCCCATAAACCAATCAAATCACGTCAAAACGGTTTATGATGCAATTTTCGCGGTCCGATCCAATCATTATTTTCATTACTAAATATTATTATATTATTAAATCTAATTATTAAAATAGTAACGTTAATTTACTTCTTAGATATTATTGTTATTATATAATCATCATCAAGTATTAATATATTAATACAAATAATATAAAATAATTATTATTAATTATCATTATTATCAATAATAATAATTATTATTATTAATTTATGATTATTAATATTATTTATTTATAACTATCATTTAAAAATATCCAAAATACTATTATCATTATTCATTATTATTACTTATCATTATAATAATTATTTAATATTCATATTATTATTGTTCAAATATTATTTATATATTTATTACATTCAATTATATTTATTACATTCAATTTAATTCAATTCAATTCAGTTGAGTTCGGTTCAGTTCAGTTGAGTTCAGTTGTTTTATGCTGAAGAGAACAAGCCCTCAAGGGAAATGAAAATTTCCATTGGAATTTCCACTTACCTAGGACCCCCTAGGTAAGTAACTACTTCCTCCATTTTGTGGGAAGTACTTCCTAGGAATTTCTACTTCCCATGAATTTGTCAACCAAACAACACGAAACAATTTGCAATTCCTAGGATTTTACTACTTTCTATGTTAAATAATGTTAACCAAACAACTCCTTAATAAGTAGAATTTTATGGAAAGAAGGTAGTATGATACGAAAATAACGGGATGAATTGGGCTGGACCAACCGAGTGCCATAATTTATATAAACTTATTGCCCTACTTGAAGATAACCTTTTTTTTTTTGTCTAACTCATATATTTTTGAAATTTTTGAAAAACTTCATATAAAATCAATCACTTAAATCTAATAATAAAAAGATATTACTTTAAAATTTACCTCCACTATATATTCTGAATCCACTTCAATTCACAAAGGAATTTGAACTCATCCCCACAATTTTTTTTTTATAAATTAGGAAAGATAAGGTCTAAGGATTAACACCTGCTAGGCTAAGTACACCGGCTCAAAGAGAATCCCCAATTTATTGGCAATATTTGGAAAGTATTTTAAATACCTCAAATGATAAATTATTAGAACAATTTAGATGCTAAAATAATTAGTAGTATTTGAAAAGCACCTAAAATAAGATTTTAGGTGCGTGGTTAAAATCAGGTGACTGAGACTTTGGAAAGCTTTTTCTGAGAGTTTGATAACAAATAATGTTGTCAAAATAATTTATCAACTTAAGCAACTAATTTTGCCAAACAATTATGCTTATTAGTACCTCATTACTTTCAGCATCATATCAATTCCATCTATTGCAAACAAACTCATTATTAAAATGAAGATTCAAATACTCGTCTAACATTGTTTTCCACTATAAGAGTGTGTTCTCCTCACCTTAAAAAATAAGTTTCAGGTCCAATAAATTAAGATCAGTTTGATCAGGTCTAACATAACATTCAAACACAAGTTTGCCAATCAAATTTAATAAATCCGATTCAGATTTTTTGAGGTTAAAATAACACACCCTAAATTACCACAACTCACTCCAACTCGTCCCCAATAACAAAAGCAAATCCATGATTCTTCTTTTTTTTTTTTTTACTGATTCTTTTTTTTTTTTTACTGATTCTTCTTTTTATCTAAAAAGATAAGAATATAATTCTTCTTTTTCATCCGGGTGTTTTTCCTTTTTTTAAAGTCAAAGCCTTTTCTTTTCAAGATAACTCATAAATATAATCCTTCACTAATACTACTTCATAAATGAACTAATCAAGAACTATTATATAAATCTCTCTCCTCAAATCATACTCCTGTTTTATAGATACAAAACTACAAACCCACTTAAATTTCTCCCACAAATCCCCCATTTTCCCTCTTTCTCTCTCCTCCCCCACAAGCAGCCTCCAAATTCCCCACAAATCTCAAAGATTCACCATTTTTACTCCATTAAAGCTCACCATTTTTGCTCTAAATCTGTATGTATCATTCACTTTCTCTCTCCTTTTTTTATTCTCATGTTTCTTTATTGCTAAATTAGTATAAATTTCTGCTTCTCATTAAAAAGCTTGAATCTTTCTGCTTGATTTTCTTTCCCACTAGCTTAAGTTGTGTAGCAAACTTTATTTTTTATATATTTTTTTTATTTTTTTTTAATTTTTATTTTTAGGGTTAGTTGAATGGTAGAAAGTGAAGATGAAGGGTATGTTTCAAAACCCATATGGGAGATCTATTCTAATGATTCACCAAAAATTGTAGCACATAAATTTCTTAGGTCTACCATTTTTTCATCTCCCATGAAAAATTCGGTTAGACCAGTATTTAGTTTGTTGTTACTGATTGTTGTTGCTGCAACTTTTGGTAGTAGGGTTGCAATTAAAAATGGGTTTGGATCCGTTTATGGGGAGGTGGATTATTCAGAAGATAGTATCACACCTTTGGATTTACCTGTTTTTAACTCCACATTGTTTAAATTGGCTGAAATTGATGTGGGTGCACCTAAATTAAGGAAGGAAATTGAGCAATTGATGGAGGGTAACTTTGGAAATAGTGCTAGCCTTCGGACGTTCGCCACATGGCGGAGGTTCTTTAATAGTGGTGATATTCGGGCTAGAACGTCGAGGGGGATGCCGGTGAATCTCCGGACACCGGAGTTTTCTAAGGTTTGGTTGAAGTTTAGGAGGTGTTTGAGTGATTGGTCAAGTAAGAAGAGGTTTCAACCTGATATAATGGAGGAATTAGTTGAGCTTGTGAAAGTTCCTATTGATGAGTATCATGGGTTGGATTTTGTGGGTTTGAGTAAGAAGTATTCTTCTTGTGCTGTGGTAGGGAATAGTGGGATTTTGTTGAGTAAAGAGTATGGAGAATTGATTGATAGCCATGAAGCTGTGATCCGATTGAACAATGCTAGAATTGAAACATATCAAAAGAATGTGGGTTCGAAAACAAGTATCTCGTTTGTAAATAGTAACATTTTGCATTTATGTGCAAGAAGGGACAATTGTTTTTGCCATCCATATGGGATTAATACCCCTATTGTTATGTACATGTGCCAACCCGCGCAATTTCTAGACTATATAGTGTGCAACTCTTCCCATAAGTCACCCTTGATTGTGACCGATCCTCGGTTTGATATGTTATGTGCTCGAATCGTGAAGTATTACTCATTGAAACGGTTTGCAGATAGTTCAAACAAGACTCTAGAGCTATGGAACTCGGCTCATGGAGGCTCTATGTTCCATTACTCTTCGGGTATGCAAGCTGTGATGCTAGCATTGGGAGTTTGTGATAGAGTTAGCCTTTTTGGGTTCGGGAAATCAACCAATGCTAAGCATCACTACCATACTAATCAAAAGGCAGAGCTCAGCTTGCACGATTACCCTGCCGAGTATGATTTTTATCGCGATTTGGTAGAGAGGCCTCATGCAATACCATTTGTCCCCAGCAAGTTCAAGTTCCCTCCTGTCGCAATTCATCGTTGATATGCTTAACATTTTGTGGGTCTTATTGATTGTAGTCTTTTTTGTTTTAATTAGATCTCATACCGAAATTATTTAGAAACAAAACGAAGTTGGCAAAGTCGGCTTGATTGATACTTAAACCCTATCAGAAGTTTCTTGGGGTATACTTTGTAATGTTGATCTAGAATTGAACTATTGATTCCACGCTTCTTTTGGAGTGTTCAAGTGTATGTAGCTTAATATTTGAATAGTTGGAGGGAAAAAGGAAAGAAGAAGAACCGACTTTTTGCAAATCTCAAAAGTTTGCCTTTTGTTGCTCTTGTGATTCACCATTATTGCATTCTCTCTTTTTCTAGTAAGAACTAGTTATTAGGCCCGGACTATGCCCTGGGTAAGAAAAATTTCATTTATTAATATTCTACTTTGATATGATATCACTAATTACAACTTGGTCTAATGGTTAAAACTTTAGTACATGAACTTGAGGTCACGGGATCAAAACCTATACCATGCAATTTCTAATTTTTTTATTGTACATGGATTACATGAACTAAAACTCCCTAGGGAGAGCGCCACGTGGCACCGTTCCTGGTTTGCGCACGCCTTTTAATATATTAGTATAGATTGCATTCATATCTTATGAAGTTGGTACTTTCTATACTATGACTTTCTCTCAAGTCTCAGGTATTGATGCAAGTTATAAGAAGAAAGACATAGATAGGTATTTAAATTTTAGATGTATTTGTGTGGCTCGGCTAGTCGCTCCTCTTCCTTAAAACTTAAAGTACTACTATCTCGGTTTTCTGAAGATTTACATGGTTCACTTTGGAGAAGAATCAAAGAAATATGCCAAAAGTACGAGAAGGTGTTCAAATGTTTCGTCATTTTAGATAGTCGTGAGAATACTCTCCCTCTATTAGTAGATAAATATAATATTTAAAATGATATTGTGAGTTCTATTCTATATTTTCTCATTTTACCATTAATAATATTTTTAATTAAAAATTAAATTAATATGGAGTAACAAAGCTCCCAAAACTTGAAAATAGGAAAAGTGCTCTAAAATATACAAATAACTAAAAAATCGAAAATAACATAAACAATACTACATTATTAAATACTAAGTAAAATTCAACTTTTGGAAAAATTCATTGCTTTTGAATTGCGATTCTTTTTCTCAACATTTGCGTGTCATTTTTTCTTATTGATTAAAGATGTTTTGAATTATACAGTTTACCAAATAACATCCTAACATAGTCGTCGTTTTTTGTGTTAAAAAAACAAGATGTTTTGAATACTCAAAAAAAAAAAAAAAAAAAAAGAAGCAAATGATCCATAAGGTAACAAAAACATCTAGTAAAACATCATAATACAAAATAGTTTGATTCCATCGTACAATGACACGAATAATGTCGTATTCTTTTTAGGATCAAGTGACATGATTCTCACACATGAGGAAAAGTTACGTACTGTCCAAAAAATTAGGGTCTTGCTATTTGACGCCCTGATATTTCCTACTAACGCCCTAAAAATAGTATTTTTATACTGTATATTTATACCTCCATTATTTTCTCTCTTCTTTACTTCCCCTCCCCTCTCCCTTCACCACCATTGGAGCCGCCACCACCAACACCTCCGCCACCACCAACACCTCCGCCACCAACACCACACGGCAAACCAACACCGCTGCAGATTATGAACACTTGTATTTTCAATTCCCATGTACTGTGTTCGCCATATGTTCATAGTACAAGTGCTGAATTGAAATCTGCAGAAAGTTGCAAAATAAGTGCTCATATGTGGTGTGGTTTTCATAGTACATAAGTTACTGAACATAGTGAAGAATTCTTCAGCGGAAAATTTTATAAAATGCAGATTTTATAACTTATGTACTATGAACACTACACCCACATATGAACACTTGCGTATTTTCCGCCAGAAAAACTAATTTTATAACTTTCTGCAGATTTCAATTCAATAAATCCATATTCCTCTGCAGAATAATGAAAACAGAAGCTTTATGAGCACTTGTATGAACATAACTTTGCAAACTCAACAGTACTCACCAAATTAGGAGATGAAGAAACCACTAGGAGGCTGATTTTTTTTTTAAAAAAAATTATATACAGGCGTCCAAATTATTTTTTTTTTTTAAAAAAAAAATCAGAAAAGGAATAAAAGAGGAGAAGATGGTGTGTGCTGTGTCGGTGGTGGTGCAGTGGTGTGGCGGCAGAGGTACGGCGGTGGTGGTGCGGCGCTGGTGGTGCGGCAGCGGTGGTGAGCTTTGTCAACTTGTTTGGTTTTTTTTTTTCTTTTTTAAAAAAAATAAATTATGAGAGGTAGTAGTGTTGGTGGTGGTGGAGGGGCATGAAGGTGATGGTGTGGAAGAAGAAGGGGGAAGTGAGGAAAGAGGAGAAAATGAAAAAAAAATATACAAAAATACAGTATTTTATACAAATACAGGGCGATACCAGGAAATTTTAGGGCGTGATTTAGCAAATGAGAAAAATTATAGGTTGTCAGTCTTGTCACACCTTAACAAGTATTTTAGTTATTTATTTATAATACAAAATAAATAATTTTTTCTTAATTCCTCTGTTTTATTTTAAATGAATCAAAAAAATATTATTTATAAAATATCACTTTATTACATTTAAAACGAAACGGAAAATAAGAACAATAAAAAAGCACGCAGTTGAGAACCATGACCAAATCCTTCTCATTCAAGTCATTATCAAACTTCCTTACTAATATTGATTTCATATTTTGTACACACCTTCACCTGCAATTTCAGGTTTTGACTATTTTACACGTCAACTGCATTTTGTAAGCAAAGGTAGTTGCTTTCATTTTCAAAAGGCACTCCTTTAATAAATTAGGATTCTCACTATTCAACGCCCTAATATTTGTAGGCTAGCAAGCACAATTGTTTTGGTAAAAAAAGTCCCATGGAGTAAAAAACTTGACATAGGTTTAACTAAATCTGAAAATTCAAGGTAACCTGAAATTGAAGATTATGCAAATAGAAGGACCAAGATTTTGAAACAAAAGAGAACATTATAAGCAAGGTACTACTCGAGTCGAATTTCGAACAAAAGATCACCAAAATGGTTTTTGAGTTTTCTACTATGTACAAGAACTTACAAAAGGAGAACTATGCTCCTATAACAAAAACATACTGGGGGAGGATTAAACAACTAGCCATCTACAAGCAAAAAACTATCCACCGAGCCATCGCTTCGGCCAAAAAAGAGAAGGAAAAACCTACAGCTAAAAGTTGAAGTCTCGGCCATCTTCATTCTGCCACATCCATAACTACATCTTTCTCTATGTACTTCACTGCCACCAAGAAGCTTATCTTAACCTGTATTACCCATATCACAGACAGAATAAGTCATCACATCGTAGGAGCACACGATAAAGACGAGAATTATGGATTTTGATTCGAGGTTTTATATAGTTATACCTGGTTTGGATCATAAACGGCGTATTCGTTGAAATCAAGGATGCTTTCTTTTGGTTCGGGTGATGCCGGGACTAGTTTTCCACAGGGCACTTTGATATCATCTTTCCAAACAAAATGCTCAGACTCATCAGTCTTCTTCCTCCCTATCCCTTTCACTCCAACCTTTCTCTCCTCTAAGGACTTTGTATCCTCGGGTGGGCTCGTAACTTCGATTATCTCATCCCCTAGAGAAGCAACCGCCAGTACAAGGAAACCTTCTGGCCTGTCGATTGCTGTGTATCCATACCTTGCAGCTTCAGCTGCGGCATCTGAACATACGATAGCCCTCCCAAACTGTCAAAAGTAGACAACAAGACGATAAGTATACGCATTTTACTACCTGAGTATGGTATAATCCTAGATGATTGAAAGATCCAAGTACATAAGTTTATGTTAAGTAGGATTAGTACCATGTAGCCTGCTGCAGGAAGAGAACAGATTGAGGGAAGGAAACCCTTCTGCAGATGTCTTAGCAGATTTGAACTTCGAGTTCCTGCATGAGTTCGATCGGTTACGAACAAACTTTGCCTTTACAAAACTTCAACTATATCTTCTTGCCCACATAAAAGAAACAACATGATCTTGTTGAATCTTGTTCAATATAAGTGGAGGAATTTACTTGACGAAGATTAACTACATGAATATTTTTGCAAACGATGGAACAAAACTTCCTTACCACACCATAATAGGACTTTGTTTGGCAACTTCTTTATCTCCTCATAAGAGGGTCCAGCGCTCAAATCAACAGCAAGGATGTTCTCCACAGAAACATCATAACTCTGAACAAATTAAATATCAAGAATCAAAACATAAAACATCAATCAAACTATGTGCTGCTACTTCTGCAGTAGTACTTACAATTTCACCCACTTTGATGGGTTCATAGGTCTTCTCCAAATAGTTGATGATCATCTTAAAATCATCAGATTCTTTGTCTAGGGGAGTTATTTTGCATCCGAGTTTCTTATAACGGTCTGATAATGGATCATCCAATGTCGAGCCACTCATATCACCGATCAGATGTGAAGCCACTGTTATATCCCTAACAGTCTCAAGAGGAGAAGCTGCCTGTGTATATTATGAACAAAAGTCAGGCAAACGAGGAAAAGATGGTCAGAGTATATATCTAATCATAGGCTCATAGCACAAGAGTATTGTATACATGATCTGCTAGTTCTTGGAAGTCCTTGAAAATGAAAGGCCGAGTAGTATGCATGAGCGTAAACCATTTTGAGCTAAATTCAGACCAGAGCGCTTCAGCCTTTGGACCGCCCTGCTCCTGCGACTTCACATTCTCTATAAATTGCAGGAGAGCATCCTCACCTGAGATAAAATCACTCTCAATATGTACGAGCAAGAATCAACAAACATTTGAAAGTAAGTTCATAAAGGAAAACGGAAAAACATTTGAAAGTATGTTCATAAAGGAAAACAGAAACATTCATACATCTTTTCAAATGCAAATCAGTAACCATTCCAACTGGTAAATCCGGCGAGTCTAGACCCATCTCCATCAAAGCATATCTGTTTGAAGAGACGTATTAAGAGAAAGAGAGGAAGTTACATAAGGAGCAGCAATCTTCAAATGGATTTCAAGTACCTATAGATCTCTTGGCTGCACAAAATCTTCATGAAATTTGCAATCATTGGATCCAGTTTACAATGCACAGCTGCAGTTCCCAGTTGCCGGACACCTAACCCACCATATCGTATCTCAACTCCATCATCCTGCAGGGGTAGAATATTAATAAATCTAATATACCCATAAGTGTACATAATATAAAACAAACTTGTAATGCAACTTCATACCATATCTATCACATGAAATTTTTGTGGTTTTTTCTGAAATTTCTTTTCGGTTTCCCATGGTAAAAACTCGTTTCCAGTTAACTCCTCAAAAAGCCGTGCAAACTCCTTGATCGCATCTTCTACGTTGTCCCATTCTTCCAGCCTCTCATCTGCCTTCGTATCATCACCAACTCTACCTCTCTTGTAGTATAGATGTAGCTTCTTCTCAGGGACCGTGATGAGCTGAGTAATAACAATCCTTCACCAAAAAAGAACAAAGAACAAGTAATGAGTAGAAATAAACAAAAATAAACAAAAAAGCAAGGTTGGAAACAAATTTTAGTTTGATGGAGCTAATTACTCATTTATATTGCGCCCAAGGTCGCAAAGAGAGAAAGCGCAGTTGTAAAGTAACCCGTCTTTCTCCAAGATCTTTCCACCTTGTTGCTGTAGCATAGTGTCCTTGTAGACACCTCTCTTGCCATACATTTTAAGCTGTAAAACAAATCAAAAGCAGCTCAAAAAACTAACCTCAATATAATGACAATGTGGTGTTTATTTTTAGAAAGAGATATATACCTCAGCAGTTAGGGATTCCAGAGCTTCTTCACTAGGATCTTGTTTGTCCCATGGAATGCCTTTACCATAACTAGACCGATCAGAAACACAGTCGTAAGCCTCTAGGGGCTGTAACTCTTGCTTCTCGATGCTGTCAATTAACCATGCTTCTCGTACCACTGGTATGCCTCTTTCTCTGGTTAGCAAAAACATAGATTTATAAGTTACATAAGACAGTCAACTTCCAATACTTATGCCGTTATAATTGTTTAAGTCAATACTCACACTGCTTCAGATACTTTAGATGAACCACCGCGCTCTCTTTCCATGGGAGAAACAACTAGACAAGTCACACCTGCAACACAAACGGGTATATATCAAGCCTATATTTAACATTATAATTTCTACCAGAGTTTATGGTTACATTAAAATCCTAATGAACTACAGATCCAAAAAAGTCACAAACAACAATAATTACCAATCGCTGTGTTGGATACTTTGCCTCCATGCTTCTCAATTTCTTTCTTCCAATATTGCTGCAACATTAGTCAGTGAACATCCGATTTGATCAAATAATCATCTTCAGTAAGTTTTATCAAGGAAAAATAGTTTGTGAAAAGCAATTCTTTACGTACATGAGTTCGAGAAAGCCGGCCTGATAAACATATAACCATGCCTGTGAAAGGCTTATCAGCTGGAGGTATCTCCTTCTGATGACGCTGACTGGGGTCTTGGTACTTCTTTAAGAACTACAATCCACCATTAAGAGAACACACTAAGTAAAGGTCATTATAGAGGTATCTAATTTTCTCCCGAATACTTATTCCAATTTTTTCTTTGATTAATCAACAACTTCTTTGAATTGTGTCTTCTTCACTGCTATTAAAATTACTAATCACAGTTTGTGACGATACTATATGATTACACATACATGCTCCCTCTGTTACTTTTTTTCTATAAGAAGTGCACTATATTCAAAATGATACAATTGCTAGTTATACATATTGCTGAAAACAACACAGAGAAAAAAAGTAATGCGAACGTATTATTATCTAGCATATTGTAATTTGTAAGAGATGGTAATGATCGAAATATTCCGGAAAACCATGCGTAAGAGTGGAACTTACATCTGCAACTGACGATTTAGATACTGAATCTGGCAGCTTGATAGGGTCCTGCTTCCTGGGAGGATTTCTCGTCTTGTAGGTGCAGGTGGACCATTCACTTAGTGCCCCGGTGCAAGAGTAACTGTTTCCAACGAACTGCAAATTGCCTCCACAGACTTTGCATTCCAGAAGTGCCCCATAGTACAACAGATCTTGGCTGCTCATTAATTAGAAAATATTTCCAAGTCAAGCACTAGATTGTGCAACAAGACGTTTCACCAAAACAAATTATGGATTAAACCTATGGGTATATATTAACAAAGCATGAACAAGGCGACAATAGCATATATCGTAGTTGTCTCCTTCCCAACCTTTCTACTAGTGGTACAGTAATATCTTTGGATCTCTAACCGCGATGTCTACTTCAAGAAAGCATATGGCTAAACAGCAACTGCCTTCCTTCTCTATTGTTTGCTAAGAACAGAGTTTTCTATAGTCTATTTATTTAGAAAATCCATCAATTCCAAACATCCAAAATTGTACTTTCATATTTCTTATTAGCTTATCATGTCTCATCGAAACATATTTTAGGAAACGTTTCAATCTATCAAATACCCCCAAAATCAAATTGTTATGCACGGTAAAAACATACTTCACTAGTTATCTTGCTTGTCTCATCGAAACGTACCATGTCTTCTAGGAAACGTGTCAATCTTGTCTCGTCTAAACATAACAGTAAAGTGTCAATCTATCAAATACCCCCAAAATTAAATTATTATCCTCAGCAAAAACATACTTCACTAATTATTAGCTCGATTACACATTTCAGGAAACGTTTCAATCTATCAAATACCCCCAAAATTATATTGTTATGCACGGCAAAAACATACTTCACTAGTTATCTTGTCTCATCGAAACATACCATGTCTTTTAGGAAACGTGTCAATCTCGTCTCATCGAAACATACCATGTCTTTCAGGAAACGTGTCAATCTATCGCATACCCCCAAAATTAAACGGTTATCCTCGGCAAAAACATACTTCACTAATTATTAACTCATCTCTCAAATAATTTTTTCGGTACGATTACGAACATGTCTAAGGGCAGGTTCTTTTCGGCATAAAAATGCTAAACTCATAGTGATATGTGAGAGTAAAAGTATTTGTCGAGAGCTCAAGTGAAAATAAGCGAAGGGAGAACAGGCCCTAACTAAGCTAGCATGTTATGATGGATTTCAACGATGCATCACTTCCCAAATTGGAAAACTACCCATTATTAAGTTCTATGTAGATGTGGTCCAAGGAGGTCACGTACCATCTAGAAATGACGGAATCATCAGGGCCGGATGGATCCTGGCCGTTGAACTGAAGAATTTCCTTGATTTGATCAGGAGACAGATTCTCCCTAATGACTTTACAAAACTCTTGATACTCCTTAGAACTTGCTGTTGTTGTCCCATTTGTTTGTGTTCCATTATCATTCTCTTTTTCCTGCTTTGCTTTCTTAGTTGGTGACTGATGTTCCGTTTGCTCATTCGTCTTTTGCTTCCTTGTCTTCATCTTCTCTTCCGCATGATGATCATGCGCTTGTGCCCTTGTCTCAACCTACACATTTTCAATTCAATGAAACTTTCACATTTTTAACCGCTTCATTGGCTTTTTGATTACTTAAATCTTTTTTCACACTAGTACTATCATCTCTGTTGTAGTGTACAAATATAAAGGATGCGATCTCTTCGCCTAAATTTTGTTAAACTCATCTTCTTTGAACTTACCTATATAATGCTATTAAAATTTGATAGAGTATACATCTATTCTTGGGACTCGAACCATCGGCTTAAGCTTTTGTGTTCGCTTGAGGGGGTGTGATAGATGTATACTCTATCAAAATTGATATATTTGACACCTGTACTATCATCTCCGTGACAACATCCTAGTACAATGTAGAGGATGCGTTTTCATTCACCTAAATTTTGTTAAACTCATCTTCTTTGAACTTACTTATATGCTATTAAAAATTGATATATTTGAAAACTGATTATTTTTCTAAGGTGAAGATAACGCACCAAAAGTTATACACGTATTATTCGAGCATTAATATCATAAATTATTGACATTTCAAGAACTTTCAATCAAAACAAATATAAGAAAGATCCCACATGATCATATATTTTTGTATTCAACTTCAACTTAAGTTCAAACTATATATGACCTGCTAATAGATGTTATATTAGGTGTATATACACACTAAATAGTGCACATAAATAGTTACATGCAAATCTCATAATACACTGAGAGCGAGGGTAAGGGATATCCTAGTGGTTAGAGCTTTCTTTTCGATTCTAAACCTCCTGGGATCGATTCTCAGCCTTGGCAAATTGAACAACTTATCAACTAACGTTTCACTTTACTTTATAAAAAACAACTCTCATAATATACTTTTTGTGCTTCCTATTAAATGCAAAATTCAACTATACAAATAAATTCTTTTTGCTGTGATTGACAATATTAGGCATTTCCCTGCTGTCCAAATTAATAATAGAGTATACAGATTACAGATAGAAAAATTAGTAGTATATGATTGTATGTATGGTATTATTTTTCTGTATCTTCTAGGTTAAATATATAGACTAATTAAATGACATTACCATAAGTATAATAACCCCCCTAACATGAAAATTCCTAGCACAAAACACAAGTTGCAAAATTACACAAAAATCAAAGTTAAGACATGAAAAAATACCTTCATTATTATGCTCCTAAATAGTTGGAGAAACTGTAGAAAAACAAAGAAAACCTGGAGAACTTTGAGCAGAAAACACAAGAGTTTAACTTGTAAATTTTTATCTCATGCAAACACAAAGATGCACATCAAGAAAAAATGGTGAAAGTGAAGATTTTTAGTATTTGTAAACAATTAGTAAGTGAAGAATAGGCACGTAGCTCCAACATTACTGCTCTTCTGTCTTACTCTCAATAGTACATCTGTTTCAGAGTTGCTGTGAGCTTGCCAAGTGTCATCCTAGGTCTATTTTAGATTCTTCTTTTCATGACATCTGGTGTTTTGGGCTTTCACCTCCTGAATTCTCTCTCCAATTAATCTGCATGTAATTGTTATTTTCGTTGTAACTTTTAGATATTTTTCTGTTTTTTTTATTTTTTATTGATAAGTTGCACAGTGTTCTTTTGAATTGAGCTGAATTGAATCTATCTGAATTAAATTACGATAAAAATGTAAGAGGGAAATAACTATATTGAACTGAAACGTACAAGCTGAATTAAATTGAACTTAACTTAAACTTTGATCTTTAGTCATTAATTTAATAATGATATATTATTGATATTTTGTTAGAATGTGCCAACTAATATGAAACGGAGAAGCATCATTCTAATTTTATTTTTTTTATCGGAAATTTTTAGATAATATATTAATCTTCAAATTAGTCCCATAAAATTTAATAAAAGGCGTGCGTAACAATGTCGATGCGCCACGTGGCACCCTCCTCCTGCCAAGCTGGGCTCGAACACCTGATCTTATGTAAGGATTTCAAAGAATCACCATCTCATCTAACATCTCTTAGTGATCCATGTTTCCACAAAATTACAAATATGTGTTGTAATTAGTTACAAAATTAATTATGTATGCATGATACCATTTGAAGAGCAGTGTTGACCACTGCACTACTACCCTTAGTGAGTTTTAGTTCATGTAATCTATGTACAATAATTTTTTTTAGAAATTGCGTATTATAGGGTTTGATCCCGAGACCTCAAGTACATATACTAAAGTCTTAACCATTAGGCTAAGTTATATTTATTGTTATTATCATAAAGCATTATATTAATGAATAAAATTTTTTCTTACTCGGGACATAGTTCGGGCCTAATAAGTAGTTATTGCTATAAATATTCGTATACTACTAATTAACTAATACATGCAATTATTACTATGAATATTGGTACATATATCAGTATTTGTAGATAACGTTAACGAGGATCCGTGGCGCAATGGTAGCGCGTCTGACTCCAGATCAGAAGGTTGCGTGTTCGATTCACGTCGGGTTCAAAATCCCGATCCTCACACGGAATTTTTTTTTTATGTGCGGTGCTTTTTTTAATTTATAATAAATTGGTATTATTGTTGTTTAACTATATTTTTTGAGAGGTTTTTTTTAAAAAAATCTCAATTACCCCTTAAAAAAACACTGAATTTCACACTTTACTTTTTGTCAACGAATAAAATCCACCATCCTTAAAATACACCTAGTTTCTTTAGCTAATGGTTTGATCAATATATATTTTTGGACCCTCTTTCAAAAATTCGTGATAAGATAAATTTCTTCTGGGCTGTCCTCACGTAAAGCCACTCATAAAAAATAAGTATTTTAAAAGTTTCCATGAAAGTCAAATTGCATAAATCAATATGAGAGAAATGACATATTATTATTTTCTATCACATTAAAATTAGGATCAATAATTCACTATTGTCGATAGTTAGAGCGAGAGGTGATAGCTCAATGGAGTACTATCTCTAATTGAAGGACATTACCCAAAATTCGAATCTTCATCCCAACAATATATTGATGCATTTATTTTTGAACTTTTTAACCTTATAACGAAATTTTAAACTGGTAGCCATACAAGTTAATAACATAACAGGAATTGATCTCCTGACCAATTATCTTTCCTAATCATTGAAAAAAAGTAAAAAAAAATTACTGCCAATAGCCGGTGGATTGGACACACCCTTTTTGGACTGAAACAAGCAAAGCCCAATTCTTCATCTCCATTTTTATTTTCGAATTATTAAAGATTCTCCACCTCCTTCACTCTTGCGATTTCTCCGGCAATTCTTTCTACAGGTATTTTCTTTTCCCAAATCAATATTTTACGCCCAAATTTTAGGGTTTGTATCTGTTAATTTTTAGCCATTTATATGATTATGTTTATAGTTTGTTCATATTTTTGACATCCTGACAAATTATAGAGCTTGAAGCTTGTTCTTAAATTATTGTAATTTCCCTTGAATTTGATAAGATTGTAGTTGATAATTATCCTAATTGCTTATTATGGAGTTTCTATTCTCAATTTATGAAGATATATATAACCCTACAACTCAAAAAGCTGCAACTTTAATAATGCTGTCATCAAGATTGAATCTTTAAAAAGGAAGTTACGAAAATCTACAGTAAAATTTGGTGAAAAGTGTAATTTTAAAAGCCCTAACAAAATTTCAATTTTTTTTTAATTTCTTTGTACTAATTAGTTAAAATTTGTTTTCATGTAAGACTTGTCACTATATAAGCTGATGCAAATTCTTTGGCATTGTTTACGGTTTTACATTTTACATACTTCCTCCGTTCTGAAATAAATGAAACGCTTTTCTCTTTTATGTGAAGCGTGTTTTGAGAGAAGAGTTTCATTTATTTCAGGACGGGGAAGTATTTTTATTGTAAATAAGGATTAAGCTACATTTTTACTTTGGGCATCTCTAAAGTAAAGGTGTGTTTTCTTCACTCGAATATTTGCTGAACTTATTGAAAAACTTTCTAAATTTACTATACTTGAAACTTGTTTCTATAAGGTGAAGAGAACACACCCTAATAGTACATTTGGGCTTCGTTCTTATCACTTGAATACCCCTTATATGAACTCATTGGCCCTTAATTGCATATTTTTCGTTGTCAAATGATTTCATTTGCACTTATTTGAACTTGGAGCTAAAAGTTTAGTTCTAAAATGAACTTAGCTTAGATCAGTTACGGTAAGGAATATAGATAAGGGAAAATAAGTTTAGTTTAGTTTATAACGAGTTTAGATGAGGGGAATTTTGATAAAAAGAATGAAGCTTGAAACTTTGAACTTTCCCATATATTATTATATTACCCTAGAGATTTTGATTTATTCAATGTGTAAATCGGAACTTAACAATAAATTGTAAAACTCAATTTCTTAAAATTGGGAGCTAGTTAAATGTGGCGTATTTTTTATTTTTATTTTAGAATGATGGGAGTAGTTTCTTTGTTCTAAATTGCCAGAATATAGATGTATATTAGGGTGGCTGGTTCACTGTTGATTTCTCTATGTTGAAGTTTTCTATGTTGTTTGCTTGTTTTGTAAGAGTGTGGACAAAATGTCAGTATTTGGCTGCTTGAGAAAACATTTCTTAAGGTAGTCGGAACTAAAATCTACTTGTTGTTTAGAAATATGTGATTTGAAAATTTTACTGAACTTTTCTTACACTTTTTTTTCTGTAGATGTATTAACATGAAAGGTGCCCCCCTTGCAGCGCATCAGGAACTGTAATATGCTAATGGCTGTGACCTTGTGACTGTAATCACATTATGGGAGTTTTATTGGGATGATTATGGATGTAACATAGTCTGTAATCTAATCCTCATATTGAGCTGCATGGTAGACGTGGGAGGGTTGGGAGTTTGAGGGCCAAATGGATTCTAATGCTACGATGGCTAGCTCAGACTTGCAGCCTCGCGAAGACATGGAGTTTGAGTCGCATGAGTTAGCATATGAATTTTATAAGGAATATGCGAAGTCTGTGGGGTTTGGAACTGCTAAGTTGAGTAGTCGCCGTTCTAGGGCTTCAAAGGAATTTATTGATGCAAAATTTTCGTGCATAAGGTATGGGAACAAACAGCAGTCTGATGATGCTATAAATCCACGACCTTCTCCCAAGATAGGTTGCAAGGCAAGCTTGCATGTGAAAAGAAAGCAAGATGGAAATTGGTATGTGTATAATTTTGTCAAGGAGCATAACCACGAACTATTACCTGCACAAGCCCATTTCTTTAGAAGCCATAGGGATATTGACCCACTGAAGAATGATGTTCGAATGCGCAGACGCAAGATTTTGGCTTCTGTATCCAAACAATTCAGCGCATATCAGAATGTTAGGTGTTTAGACAGTCTTAAAAGAAGCCAACATAGCAAGGGACGGAGCTTGTCTTTAGATGCCGGAGATGCGCAAATGCTGCTTGATCTTTTTATGCATATGCAGGAAGAGGATCCAAAATTCTTCTACGCTGTGGATTTGAATGAAGAGCATCGATTGAGAAATGTATTTTGGGTTGATACAAAAGGGCAAACTGATTATAATTACTTTAGTGATGCAGTGTCTTTGGACACCACATATGTTAGGGACAACTATAAGATCCCACTGGTTCTGTTTGTTGGAGTTAACCATCATGTTCAACCATTATTACTTGGTTCTGCACTGATTGCAGATGAATCGGTGCATACTTTTCTTTGGTTGATTCAGACGTGGCTCATAGCAGTGGGTGGACAACCTCCTCAAGTTATGCTTACTGGTGACAGTGATGCACTGAGAGTAGCTATTGCAGAGCTTCTCCCTGATACCCGCCATTGTTTTTGTTTGTGGCATATATTTGAAAAGATTCCTAAGCAGTTAGACCATATAAATATCTGGCTTGATGATTTTTTGGAAATGTTTAATAAATGTATTTATAGATCGTGGACGGAGGAAAAGTTTGAAAAGAGATGGTTGAAGTTGCTTGAGAAGTTTGAACTTCGGGATGATGAATGGCTAAGATCACTCTATGAAAATCGTATCCATTGGGTGCCTTTATTTATGAGAGGCGTATCATTTGCTGGATTGTCCACAAGATCACGTTCTGAATGTTTGAACTCTTCTTTTGATACATATGTCGACTCAGAATCTTCTTTGACAGAATTTCTAGAACAATACAAGCTTCTTTTAGGTGATAGATATGAAGAAGAGGCTAAAGCAGAGTTTGATGCATGGCATGAAGCTCCTGACCTGAAGTCTCCATCTCCTTTTGAGAAGCAGATGGCCTGGGTTTACACACATGAAATTTTTAAGAAGTTTCAGGTAGAGGTCTTGGGAGCTGCTGCATGCCACTTAAAGAAGGAAAAAGAAGATTCAACTGGCATAACATATACTGTTAAAGATTTTGAGAATAATCAAGATTTCATAGTAGAATGGAATGAATCAAGTTCTGAGATCTGTTGTTTGTGCCGTTTGTTTGAACACTATGGTTACCTTTGCCGACATGCTATTGTTGTTCTTCAGATGTCTGGTGTGTTTAGCATCCCTTCTAAATACATATTACAGCGCTGGACAAGTGCTGCATTAAGTAGGCATTCCATCAGCGGAAAGCTGGATGAGGTGCAGGCTAAAGTTCGTAGGTACAATGATCTTTGTCGGCGAGCCTTAATCTTAGCTGAAGAAGGTTCCCTGTCCATAGAGAGTTACAGAGTTGCAGTATCTTCTATAAGAGATGCTTTTCAGCATTGCAATAATGCAAACAGTTGTCTTGAAAAAGATTTGAGACCCAATGCTACTTTAGTCTATTCAACGAATTACAATATGGATGATACTCGAGTTAGCCATCCAAGATTGTGTGATGGGGAGCCTGATATAAGATTGAATGAGACAGCTGTTGCTCCCATAACCGACGTTGGAAGTGGTGGCATCAATGTGAACATCAGGGGAAGGGTGAGTTTTATGGATGTCCTTTTTTTAACACACATAGACTGATACATGCACACATTTTTAATATCAATGTTCTATATAGTTTGTAAATGACAACTGATCACCAGAAGGGGGATTCATGCATTTTCCAGGCTCCATTGGTCCGAGATATTGCAGTAGTTGGACCTGAACATGGTTTTACTCAAATGGTGCGTCAGATTTTTACTGTAAATTTATCTTCTTAGTATTCGCAACTTCAAATTTGAGACTTTCAGAATTCATATAAGCATGCATAGCAAATTTTGCGTAGACAAGTTTCTTTATTCCAGTAGATATTGAGTTATGTTACTCGGAGTCAGCTAGATGCCTAGAAGTATCAGACATGGCCATATATGAAAATTTCATTAGAATGAAGTGTATAATTGTCATACCCATGTCTGAGTATTGAGTATCCGACATGGGTACTTTAGGTTAAATGAGAAGTTGGAGTAACATAGTATTACTATTTACGTGTTAGCCTATATGTGAATAGTTGTCTTTTTCTGATTGCTAAAAGCTACCTTCTCATCCAGTTTCATACTTTATATGTGACAGGAAACTTCAAATACAAGGCCTGCACATTTGCATAATATGTTTCCAGTACCCTTTCATAACGTAACACCTAGTATGTTTCGAGGGACAGCACCAGCGCAGTTTCATCATTCAACCTGGCAAGAAATGCACCTTCAGCATTAGGTAATTTACTAGCAGTATTTTCTAGGAAAGGTATATTACTAGCAGTTTAGACCGTTGGTTGAACAGAATCACCAAAATGCAGAAGGAATGGACTGCTGATTAATTTCTGACTTGAGTAGAAGAAGCATGAGATACATCCTGATATCGCCTTCGTCTTCATCTCAAAGTTTCTGACCTGTAGTTTATACTTTAGATAGGTTCAGGAATACCTTTGTTCTTCCCATAGTTCTGTATAGCAACTTCTTGTGCAAAAATGTTTATGTAGGAACAGATGAGTTAGGTCATACAGTATATCATTGGAAGATGTATAGATGAATAGTTTTTAAATGATTATGTGTCCAATCTAATTTTCTGCAATGTTCTAACTTTTTGATTGACTGATATCGTATGAGTTATTTTCATATGCTTAAATGTTATGGTAGAGTTTCAGGGTGCAGACCCATATTGGCCTCATGAGAAGGTTCGGGGATTTGCGCTCAAAATATATACTAGTAGGAAATAAGGAGATGGTTTATCTTTTTTCCTTCGAGGAACTAGTTGTTGGGTCCAGTCAATGCTTCGGGTTATTTGATAAGACTTTTCAATGTACTTCCTCCGTTTCAAAATAGTTGCACCATCTGGCATTTGGTCTATTCGTGAACCAACTTTGACAAGCCTTTCCTTACGGGGATTTTAAATATCAACTTTTTATAATTTTTACTTATATGCAATTAAAGATATTATTGTTCAAAAAAATGTCTTAACAAACGTGAAAAAACAAATGGTGCAATTATTTTGAAATGGAGGAAGTAATTGGTTGTGGTTGATAATTTACATTATATCATAAGTAGAAATTATAGCTTGATGGTTGGATTATGACGTGCACATCAAGAGTTTGAGATCTCTTACAAACTTTTTGGGAGGAATGGGGTTGACATGTGGCAGGTGTCTCGGTTTCTTTTTTTAGTAATTGTATTAGCAAAAAAGAAATAAGTCAATTCATTTCTATTAGTCCAATTTTATAAGACATCATAGTTTAATCTAATTTTATGGATAATTTATTTCTTTCTTTTTATTTATTTGTAATGTAAAAACTTGTTATAAATACTTCAATAAGTTTTCTTTGGATCAAATTAGCATCATTGATGTGTTATCATAGTGTTCGGAGTTTTATATTTTATAGTTTTTCTTGAAGTAAACTAGGCTAAATGTTGTTTTGGGGCACCTATTAGTCCAGCCAACATATTAAGACATTTTCTAACTGAAACATTTTCCGTCCAAATATTTAGTTAATTGTCGTTGATCGACCTATTATTCCAACACTAACTATAACTATTTTGACTTTTTGACGCATGATATACAATAGCGAGAGAATTACGCTCAGAGACTGGACTTACCTTGGACTTAGAGCACTAAGGAGTTGTCATACCAAATCAAGTTTGACCTAGTGGTCGGGATTGTGCCTTACAACTTTAAGGTTAAAGGTTCATTTCGTATTAGGGGCACTTTGAGGGTAGAAATTTCTCTTAACATTCCCTTACTCTTAACAATTCGTTTGGTAAGAGGTCATAAATGGTGGAAATAGTAATGCATTATAGTGTAAATTTGTACTACAAATACAATGTCATTACCTGTGGTAATGCTACTTCATCTCAAGATATCCATTTTCTTCCTAAAAACTGGGTCGTAATGGAAATTTATAAAGGGAAACTTATATATTGTGATAAAGTTTTATTCCCATGGTCATTGGCGTGAGAAGTTGAGAACTTCTTTACACATTTACACTATATTTCATTTATCATTAGTACTATTTATGACCATTAATCAAATGCGTTAGAGTGTCTAGCATGTTAACCCGAACCTGGTTAACCTGTGCAAGATTCTGGTTCGATAGGACAATTCATCTTACTATTCCAAAAAAAAAATATATAAGTTGGAGTTGTGATAAATATAATAATTTATAGACTTTATACCCATATCAATTCTAGAATTGCCATCTTTCCTAATTCTTGGTTAAATATAGACCTTTAAGCCTTTAATCAAGGTAGTTGGCTAATTTCCAACGGAAAGAAAAAGAGCTACTACCTTTTTTGATTTTGATTGTTTTAATTCACCAAAAATGTAGCCAAACATGTTTTACTATAAAGTTTTATTTTCTAACCCCTAATACAAACTAGTGTCTAAATTTCCCATTTCAAGTTTTCAACTTTATACAAATTTTCCTCTTTATCAATTCCGACCACATATAGTGGCGGATCCCGCCGATTTGACTCTCATATTCCAACTCACTAAACAATTCCAACCTCTATATTTTATTTTTGTTTTGTTTCTTATCTTTATGAACAACTCTTTTTAAGTTCATACACCAATTGGGCGAGGAAGTATTCTCCCATATCCGATAGGGGATAACTTGTCTCATATCATGACATTTTGTAATTTCACTAGCAACTTGATACAATGTAACATTTACTCGATATGATTAGATGCAGTCAGGATATGATATAATAGCTAATTGATATGATCAGTTAGTGTTAAGATATGACATATTAGTCATCTAATACATCAACTAGATTTCAACTAGCAATCCTCAAATAAAAATATATGAATTTTTTTTAACTTATAATTTCTAATATTACTTTTTATCATAAAAATTACTTAAATGTCATGGTATTGGACCATATCGGATATGGAAATATCATTGCTATATATACACGTCCGTTTCAAGGTCGCAATCTTGGCATTGTGTTGTTGGGAGTTACTATAACTGTTGGGGTGTGTGATACTGTGAATTGTGATTGTGTGAAATCAACGGTTCAAAACAACTAATATGAGAAAAATGGCCTCTTTATTTTGAAGACACTTTATATTCACTGTTGGCCTTTTTATTGCTCACCTAGTGATCTGATGACGATGGATTGTGAAGATAAAAAAAAATGATATAAGAGGATAGCTTGAATCGAATGTGATAAAATGGTTGTAGGTAGGGTTAAGTAGGGTTTTGATATATGATATTCGAAGTTGACAAAATCTTGTATTTGTATTCATCATTTGAATTTTTTTGATAAATAATAGTTTTTGAATCGGATATATTGGATATTCGAAATCCGATGCTACATTTATTGTGAAATGGACGATGAAGAATGATTTTCTTATACTTATACTAATTTTTTATCAACGTGAATTTTTTTGACAACGAAAAATCATACATTAATTAAAATAGGGAGTACAGCCTAATCGTCTGTTATAACAAAAACAAACAAACAAACAAACCTAAAGGCCGGAGCCTTAAGAGACCGTACATTCCACCTAAAACATAAATAAATAAAATTGATACAAAGTCGCGTATAAAGGGGGGGCGTAGCTAGTTAGTGCCTATGATGGTGGACGCAAACCTCGGATGGCTGATGGAAGTGGTAGAAGAAGCGGATGACGATCACGATCCGGACAACAATCAACCACCGGCGAGCGTCACATCTCGCCGCAGCATGAGCAATCCCAACGATCTGCTATCGCTCGGGATTCTGAGCTCATGATCATATGATGAGTCACGTTCCAAAACAACCACAATAATGAATGGGGGAGTTGTGCCTACCAGACGCGAGGATGAGGACTGGGACCATGGACGATAACACACGGAGACAACGATGGGAGGGGGTGACTGACTAACTAAAAAAATTGACGCGCATAGGGGAGGAGAGGAGGGAAAACTGACGCACAGGGGAGGGGGAGGGAAAACGCCGATGCACATGGGTGGGGGAGGGGTGGAGAGTTGACGCACAGGGAAGAAGGAGCGAGTGAGATGCGATGCACAGGGGAGGGGGAGGGCAAAAACTGACACACAAACCACCGAGCAGGGGATAGGGCGGGGAAGTGGGTAGGGGAGCGATGAGAGCGGGGTGGGGGAAAACGCGGGGGAGGGGGAAGGGAAACTACAAGACCCTAAAACTAATTCTACAACCTATGCGGCGACGGGAGAGCAGCTGGCCGACGATTAAGTTTAGGTATCAACGTGAATTGAGAGTAATAAATAGTCAAAGTTTGACCTTAAACATCATACGTACTTTACATTCTAAAATGGAGGGGATAGAGCATTGAATAAACATTTACATTTGAGGTACATTTAATTAAAAATATTGAGCATATTTCAAGAATTACCTAGTATAATATATGATTAATTACGAACAAAGAGTGAATTCAAAGAAATAGAAATTAAGTTAAGGATTCCCCAAAACCTAGTAAATTGGTGCAAGTATTAGTACGTCCTAAATATCTATTTGTTTGTTTTCTGCTATGCAAATTTTGCCGATGTTTAAAAAATAAGAATAGAAATGGGTTAAGCTAACAAAGTTCTAAATTTTTTTTTTCTCTCTTAGGTGCAAATTTGACGTCATGCTTGTATCGTGTTATCTAGATGTTGCTGTAGAGAGATGGGTGGGTTCGCACAAAAAGAATATAGAGACCAAAGTTGTGGTTGTCTCATTTAGAGGAATGTATGTGTATCTACTGACTGACTACTCTCCGTAAAATATTAGACAATCATTATCTCAAGCTATTGCTATATGCAGGGTCCGATTTCTTAGAATTGGGAGTAGTTGGAGCCTCCATTTTGGACTTTACCTTCTTTAGCTTTTGTACCCAATATGTATGTAATATTGGGTTTGTGGAGTACCTTTTTCTTTTCACATAAAGCCAACTCTTGAGATATTGAGAATGATAAAGTGATAAACTGATAATAATGATTAATTATTCTTACAATACATGGATACTTTTTTTGGATAACTGGAACGATATATTAAAAGGTCAAGCAATTACGTTAGCTAGTCTTAGCTCGTATAGGGATCGATGATCCCACCATTATAAGACAAACATAAATGTTTAAAAGTAATGTCTTTTGCACTCTCTTTGCGACTTGTTCTTGCCAGGATATCAGCCTCTCGAACTTGATCCCGTTTCACTTTTTCAGCTGAAGGTGTCCTTCCCTCTGCAACAACTCCCTGCACACGGTAGTATGATTGTTATTATATCGGTTTCTGATCCTTGTACTTCCATTTATACAGTCCCTTGCTATCAATGAGTCCAAAAGGATGAGGCACTATATGGATACTTCTTTGAAGTTCTAGTCTGGTAAGGGAGAAAATTAGTATTTTGACATGACCAAATACGATGGGCAGAAAAATTTCGAAAATATAGGGTATGAGTACTGTTAGTTTCTGACAAAAACCAAAACTAATTAACTTAGGGCATGTTTGCTAAAGGAAGTCGTGTGGTTGTAGCTTTTAGATATGAAAATAAAGATGTTGCCTATTGTGATAGCGGTTAGTGCTTGGTGTGTAGCTGTTAGCTGCCAAATTGCCTTTCAATTCTGTAATTTGTATTCTCTCACCTAAACCTAATAAAATAAGTCCTCTCTTCTGTATGGATGTAGCTAACACATTGTTAGTGAACCACGTTAAATTATTGTGTGATCGATTGTTCTTTAATTCTTGTTGTTTTTATTGTGTTTGTTATAACTAGTAAATGTAAAATTTATACATCACTAACTAGGTCACTATCCCAAAAGTTACAAATTTTAGCTTTTGACGACCACTAGTCCACTAATAAAGCACAATTTCTATCACTAAAAGCTGACCACATCACAACCTAACCAAATACTCTTATTTTTCTTAATTAGGGTCTGTCTGGCACAAACTTTTGAGGTAGTTTTAGTGTTTTGGGCAAACTTTTGAGGTAGCTTTTAGTGTTTTCACTCGGTCAAAACACTAATTAAGAAAAATAGAAGTGTTTGGTTAACTAGTGGTATGAGTAGTTTTTACTTTTTAATGTACAAGTAGTGTTTTAATTCGTGTTTGTCAAAAGTTACAATTTGTAGCTTTAACCGCGGTATATATTTTATATTAAAAGTTTTGTTTTAATTTTTGATTAGTTATTTGTAAACAACTACTTTGACAATTTTTTTTACAGAACATCAATATTTTATACCGTTACTTTGACTGTTAATTGCTATACACCAGCCACTAACAGCTACCAGTGTAGCTAACAACTACTCTCAAAGATAAAGGATACCACCATAGCTATTGTTGCCGAATACACCTTTAGTGCTTTAGTTGAATCAAACACTAAGCTACCTCAAAAGCTTGCTCCGCACCAAACAGGCAAACAGACCCTTAGCATGGGGCATGTATAACTAATAAATAAACATTAAACTAGTATTATTAACATAAAAAGTAGACCAATTATGATGTCATATATATTATATGATATTGACAAATGAACAACTAAATAATACTACTAATATGTTGGACTAGATCACTTGATCCGTACATAGCGATGTAATTAAACAGATTGTGTTTAATTTTCATGTTAAGCTCTGCTAGCTCAATCGTTCACATTAACAATTTCAATAAATGAAATGATGATATTAGCACTAAATTTGCTGAATTAGATACTTACAAATTCCTATGATGGAAATCAACATGCTTATTATATACTCCTACTTTAGAAATATTGACTTGTTTCTCACGTCAAATAAACATAAACCAAAAAAGTAAGAAAATCGACTTGATTCAGTGGCCTAATGCAAACTTTTCTATTTTTCTTGCCGTATATGAAATTGAAATAGGTGAGACATCACCAGCAGATATCATGAAAGTTGTTCTTGAAATTAAGGTTTGTAATAGGAAGAACTAATTACGCGTTTTCAGGTTTTTAATCTTTGCAATATTGACTTGCACTGTTGCACCTTTATCTTCAACTAATCATGACTCATTTTTCTTCTCCTAGGACAATTGAAATGTAAACTCGTAACAGTTCGTCTTGCGTGTGGCCGGCGACACGCGAAATTACAGGTTTGATCGTGTGCGCGACACCTTGTTTGTCCGTCAGTTCATTTTCAATGGGATTTTGAAGATGGAGTACTACTCAATTTTAAAGACCAAATGCAAGTAGTTTGTACTAGAGCATTATGCGAAATCAGAGTTACTTTGTAAAATATATTATGGGACAGCCTCGCATCCATGAAGATGGAGTATTTCTAAAAGGATTTTGAGGTTAATTTTGATGTATTTGATCAGTTTATGCACATGTGATTTCAAAGAGAAAAGTTGCATAAGGTCGTCCTTCAGTCACTCACAAATTCATTGTTCATTGATATTCATAATGAGAAGGAAAATTTGCCTAAAAAAACCTTTTAAAAGTTCAATTTTGCGAAAGAAACCTTTTAAAGCATTTTTTGGAAAAACAAACCACAAAATTAATTTTCTTTGCAAAATGAAACCTATTCCCATTTTCCAACGCGGTTTTTGAGATGCATAAGGGTGGCCCTCCCATCTTCCTTTACCCCCCTGTTTTCATTTACTGCACCACCACCTTTATGCATCTCAAAAAGCATATCGGAAAATGAAAAATATATTTCATCTTACAAAAAAAATTAAATTTGTGGTTTGTTTTAGAAAAAATATTTTCGCAAAATTGAACTTTAAAAGAGAATTACTCTCCATATAGGACACAGTCGCTAATTGATTACATTGTTTTCTAGTATTTCCTCGTTGGTTATCCCGGTCAGAAATTAATTAGTTCCTACGAGGACCGAATAACTTCTTGTTTGTGTATTATTGCATTCCATATATAAAGTTCCTTATATGTTTTATTTTCAATTTCTTTATTTGAAGAGCCAATAATCTCATTTTGTGCATTGCATAAATAAATAAGATTATCCCAATTATGTTTTTCGGCTCCCAATTTGTTGTTAGTTTGCCTTTTCTTAGTCCTTATTTGGTGGACATGAAAAATATCAAGAAGGTTAAAATTCTTAGCAAGTGGAAGAATGTAAAGTGGTCTGATTGCAAAAATATATAGTAAGTTATATTTATTTCTTAGAATGTTTTGCTTCGAGTGATCAACGAAATAACTTTTTCTTTACTTCCTAGTAAATAGAAATATATAGTAGTATATGTGGAATTCAATCTCCAATGAAATATTACTTTATCTTCAATAAAACGACCACTCGAGTTTAATTTTTGCTCGTCAATTAGTGTTTGATCCCATATAACATGAAAGAAATATTATTTTCAATTTCACTTGTTAACGTTGTATATCGTAGGTTGCCACAAAAAATGGAGAAGTTTATTATCTGCTGTCATATGAAATTTATTAAGAATAAATCATTAGCAAAAAGAACAACTACACGCTAAGAATGAATGATGGAAACCAATCTAACAACCTAGTTAGCTTTTAGAGATCTTTATGAGATAAAGTTAGGGTTTATAGAGCATAAATACATTTCGAGGAAGAACTAGCTAGAATACAAAAGAACTAGGTTTATCCCCACCCGTAGTTATATTTTGAACTTATGGAATGAATTTGTACTAAGGCTTATAGCCACTAACGCTTAATTTTAATTTAAGTTGTCGTATTTCATCAACAAAAAAAAACTCAACTTTTGAACAAACTTCAAATTGTCATTGAAAGGTACAAAGAAATTTAACAAACCACAAATTAAAGTTACAACAATATAATTCAAGCCTTTGCATTATCTAGGGTTAATACAAAGTAATGATGAAGCTGATAAATTTTCTCCATTTGGAGGACAACCTTAATTAGCAAAACTAATTTCGCTCATCTCTCATCCTAAGATGTAGGAGAAAATTCTTCAGCTTCATCACTTTGTATTGATCCTCTACTTATTATTAATCAAGAAACAAGATAAGAAAACAAATTGTAAACTCCTAAACATACAAGTAATAAAAGTAGTTCTACTATGCTTGCTTATACAATAGCATATGCTCCAAAACAAACCTCTCCTCATTCTTGAGAAATGTTTTGTTGTAGAGCACAAGCCTTGATAAGCATCATAAAAACCAACAATCATACATAAACTTAAAAGGTAAACGAGTCGAGTTCAGGTTAGTGTACTAGGCATCATGCTTGGCTACTCGTCTTCAGAAGAGCCAGTACTTGTGATGCACTCTTTCTCGTCCTCGAATCCTTCGAGTGAAGGATAAGGGGAATGTCCCTTACCAAAAGACCTAATATGGTCTTTAAGAGATCTTTTGTGCTTGAAATCAGAACCACAAATACAATACCAAAGTTTGCCACAATTCTTCTCATGAGTTCTCCAATCACCTTTAACTGCAAATGCTTTACTACATTTCCTGCACATAAAGCCTTTGATTCCATGTTTTCGTTTGAAGTGAGTTTGTAGAGTCCTAAAATCCTTCAAGGGTTTTGCTCTTGGATGGTTGATGTTGTTCTTACACCCTTGTGAACAACAATAGCATGGTAGTCTTAGCATTGCTGCTGGTTGTGTACCTCTTAGGGATTCTGGTCCCTTTCTGTACTCCGATCCATGTCCCCACATATGCATCTATACATATCCAAGTTTAAATTTAGAGTAAGATGATGCATGGAAATAGACATCGCGTGTGACTTATTAGATAACATTGTATGTAAAAGGATAGAATAGTCTGTTACTAGTCATAGGCCTCTATTGTAAACACTATATATATTGAATGTCAGGGTTAACCTACTCAAGGTTAATACAGTTATTCTCCACACTTGTACATGGTATCACATCCTAGGTTTTTCTTTAAAAAAAATTTCAATGTATGCCAGGGTTAACCTACTCAAGGTTAACACAATTATTCTCCACACTTGTACATGACTGTTCAGGTTAGTTTTTCCTAATTTAAAGTAATTTTTTAGAAATGAATGGTTGTGAATGACGAAAAATGGTGTCTAATATCATAGAGGACTTGTACAATATGAAATGGATGGAGTACTATAGGCAAGCTCATGAAGAAGAATTAATGATCAATTATATTGTTTAATGAGTAAGTTCCTTATAAATGCAAAACTTTTCTACTTATTAATATGAAAGCAACAATAATACATGATATTATGGTGTGAACTAGTTGAAACCCTTCAATTAGTACCTAGAGATATATCCTTCTTGCTGTAATTTTTTCAACTCATATCATTTTCAAGTTAAGAATATGTGTCTCATAAATATTCATCCTTTTTGTTGCTGACTGTGCTAATTATATATATATATATATGATCAACATCGGTATGAAAAATAAGAAATTAAGCAAATTATGAGCCAAATAAAAGATTTTGATTATACCTATTACCTAACTAATATCAACTAAAGAAAAGCACTTTGATTACTAGCATAGTTTCAACGCACGGGAACATAAAGCCTAACTAATATGTGGAAAGGTTTAATTTTCATGTTTTCTTCTTTGTCTTATCCCTTAAAGTCCTCTTGAAATTCAAAATTGGCTCAAATCAAATAGCACCACATAAAAGTGAAAAGGTTGTGTAATTTATATTTGTGTTGTTATTTTGAAAACGTTGCTTACTTTTTTTATAAGTGTACTATGAAAACAAATATAATATTACGACTAAGTATCGATCGCCTAATTAGACAATAAATCACATATATTACTATTTTTGTCTAGATTTAGCCATCACATTATTGTTTCAATTTACATTATTTCAGTGACAATTAGTTTCATATGAAGAGACTGTGTATCATATACATATACATATTATCTAAGGTTGGCAATTCTGATTAATAGGCCCGGGCTGACTTTAATTTAAGTTCGATTTGAGATTGGGCTAATATATATCAAAAAGTCTAGAACTAAATATTATTACAAATCAAATATGATACCAAGGATATCTTGGCCTAGTGGTTAAGATTGAGGTGATGTGAACGATAGGTCATAGGTTCGAATCCCCCTTCCCCTTCTTTGTACTTTGTACTGCCTTCGTGGCTCATATGGATAAAAAAAACAAATCAAATATGATAAAAGGTCAAATTAAATCAAATGTGGATTATTTAGTTAGGCCTATAGCTCAAGTTATTCTCAATAAATTTAAGTTTGGTTCAATTATCAAAATTGAAAGCTCTATCAATATCTCTTACATAATTACATCAATAAAAGGCCATTTAAGTATATATCAGAAGAATAAAAATTACTAATTTGAACTAACCTGCATGTTATTGTAACGGTTGAAAGTTTTGCTACAAATAGAGCAAGCAAATTGCATGGGTCCAATGAGAATTTGTGCTGGTGTTGGAATCCAAAACCTACTTTCTGTGTTAAATGATGATGAATAATGGTGATTATTCATGCTAATCTTCTCTTTATGATCATCATTAATCATCATAATCATGCTACTTTCTTTTTCTCCCTCTAATTTCAAATTCTTGCGTTCTACTAAATCATCATCATTAGACAAACTTTCATGATTATTAGTAGTAATAATACTACTACTACTATTAGGTAAACCAATATGCAAAGCAACTGTAACTTTCTCCATTTCATCATGATCATCATCAAACTGTTCCTTGTAAATTCCATGATTACCCTCTTCTTCCTTCATTGCCTTTGCCTCAATAAGCCTACTTAAGAGGGGCAAAGTCGTCTCACGTTCGAGTTCGCCTTCGCCTTCTTCTTCTTCTTCCTCCTCTTCATCTTGATGTTGTTTGTAGAATAATGGCAATTTCATCATGAACATCATGGAATTTGTAACCTTATTATTACTATGAACTTGTTGTTGGGTTGAAGAAGAAGAAGATAAAGATGATGGAGAATTTAAAGGTGTAGAAGGCTTAAGCCATTCAATGAAGTTTGGAGCTTGAAAGCACAAATCCATGTTATTTACATGGTAGAAGTTTAAGCTAACTCTCTTATTTCTTGTGTATCTCAACTCTTAGGTAGGTATATATGGAGAGGTTTAAATCCACCTTTTTATGTGGGAAAACTAGAAAAAAAGGTTTTTTTTTTTTTTTAATTGATGTCACTAATTCTATGTCAATGAGAATTTTCTTTTTGTCAATATTTTATTATATATCTTTTTGGGTTTTTTTGTTTTTTTTTGCCTGAGAGAGAGAAGGATATTAGTGGTGGGGTTAAGGAAAATGACATCCAAAATTAAGTATTTGGCTTGATAAAGAGAATCCTAGAACAAGCTGACCTTATGCAATGCAAGATCTAGTATTTTATTTCTATTGTTGGCCAATATCCATACATATACAATATGTATATACACATTGTGAATGAATATTTTCCCTTCCTCTATCCTTAATTACAAGAGGTTGCGGTGGTGGAGTAGTGTGGTATCGTTTCTCACCTTATATCACTAAGGTGTAATTAAGGATCAAATCTCGTGTCATTTGAGGATTTCCTCTTATCCCCCTCAAATGAGTCCCCTTCATCTTACCTTTGGAAAAAAAAACCTTAATTACAAGAGTTTGATATGATATTTTAATTTACTATAAATTTTTAATAAGAAATTAATATAGTTGTTGAAAAACATATTCATTGTATATTTAGGTATATATCATGTACATTATATCCAATGACTATATTTCTGCTCATTTGCTTATTTGATTTGAAGAACTCCAATTTTGCTTATTAATTTGCTCATATATAGTCTTGTAATTGAACAAATAAGCACAAATACTATTAAATAATGTATCATGACAATTGACAATATACTCGAGTATATGATATATATTATAGTTATTAATTAAGAGCTTGATAGAGAATTTGTTAAATATTTAAAGAATGGGTAAGGTGTACATATCATGTGTCTAAAGTAACTTGACATACAGTGGACAAACTAAAACTTTTATTTGGAACAACTATGTAGACAAAACAGGAAAAGTAATCTAGTCAATACCTAAAAGGAAGTATCAACCTTAAATACATTTATTTTTCTTTCCAAAAATTTAATAAGTGAAAAAGGCTAATATATAAGCGTGCAGACGATATAAAATTTCATTAGTTTTATTACAAGATCAAAATCAGGATTCTCCATACTAGAGAAAGGAAGAGGTATACTAGAAGCTATGAGTATGAAGGATTGTGATATCAAATCCATTCAATATTGAGCAGCTTGAATAGCATGCCATGACAAATTAGTCTTCTATTAACTAATCCTTATGGGACAAAAATATTATGTATTACCCTTATGCTAATTAATGAATAATTGTATTTTCTTTAAATAGGAATTCTTGGTATTTTCTTAAGAAACTTATTATGCAACACTTACATGTAGATGCAAACTATTATAGACTTCACATAATATCTCTCTCTCACACACACACACATAGAAGTGAGTTCATATGAGAATGCATACTTACATGAGAAACGAGAATGGATTTTACGCACTATAATTTTAATGAACAAGTAATGTAACTCTAGTGAAAAAGCAATGATGTAACTCCAAAAAAAAAAAGAATATTAGAAAAAAAAATTAAATTTTTTTTTGGACTCAAAAGTTTTTTCGGAGGTATAACTTCAATGAACAAGAATTGTAACTCTAATCCAATCGTGTTGTTGAGATTCATTCTCATTTCTCATGTAAGGAGCATTCTCGTATATATATTATATATTATATATATATAAATATAAAAGACGGATTAACAATAATTCATTTTAAGATTAATTAGGGTAACTTTTCTATTTTAAGGAGTAATTATTTACTATTTATAAAGATAAATTTGATTTCAACGTTTTACTAAATGTTATTGTCATCGAGTCTAAATCACCTTTTACATATTGTACGTATAGAACTACGTATATAGCTTATGGTTTGATCTTCATCATGTAAGGTACCAAATGATGAGAAAATAAGTATAAAGGAAGAGCTCACAATTACCAAGAGAGTGAATAATTAATTTTAGGTATATCATGATCACAAGCTCGTCGTCTTACGTACAATATTGTAAGGAGAAATGAATATATATATATATATATATATATATATAATATATATAATTATAATATATATATATATATATATATATATATATATATAATGTATGACAATGATTTTCCACCACTAAATTTGAAAAGGTATGGCCGGAGATACAAAATTTTTTGTG
Source organism: Beta vulgaris subsp. vulgaris (assembly GCF_026745355.1). Lineage (NCBI taxonomy): Eukaryota > Viridiplantae > Streptophyta > Magnoliopsida > Caryophyllales > Amaranthaceae > Beta > Beta vulgaris. The sequence continues at coordinate 60,499,591 of NC_079208.1, read as the reverse complement.
CAATATGGCCGGAGATATATAGTATACTCCATAATTTTGCTGGTAATTAAAAATAGATTCACATTACAAGCTAATAAGGTCCAAGTTTAAGGTAAGGGATGGGAATATTGTTGCCCATAACCTTGCTAGAGTAGTGCCTTTTGGTATTAAGCAGTGTTGGGAGCGTCATTGCCCTAGTGTTGTAGCACCTTATGTACTTATGGACACCTTGTCCCTTGATTAATGCACTTCTCTTTTCCCTAAAAAAGAAAAATTCCAAGTTTAAGGTAAAGATAATGATTTTGTACATATGTCAATGTTATGCTTATTATGTATGGTAACGCATTTCCGCCATAAAAACATTCCATGCAACAAATTCGATAGATCATAATTTACATTTTGATTAATAACCTTGTACCGAAAATGGATCATTAAAGCTTGTCTAAAGTTAGGTAGACATGAATGATTGTTTATATATGAATCATGATTAAGCTTTATATGAGCCCATGCAAGTGTAAATTTTAGAACAATAAAAGAATTAGATAAAGGTTAAAGGAGGTTGGATTGTAACAAAAGGCAGTTAATTACGTAGTGATGTATAATCCTGCATGCATAAGAATTCAAAAAAAAAAAAATCAGCACTTAGATACTCGAATCTCACAACACTTGATCCAAAATCAGTTGATTTGTTGAGATATGTATTGATAAATAACATAAAGATTATCATCACCTCCATATTATTTATAATAATCTAATAATGTGACAAAATATGATTAAATTTGACACAAAATAGAACAATAATATGGTTATTATATTCATTACATAAATCTGAATTTAGATAAACTTTAAATCTTGAACTCCTTATACTTCGATGCTTTTGCTTATTTTGTAAATATATCATACATGAAATATGGGAAATAAAAATCAAGGTGAATGCACTTTTTTTTTTTTAACTTCTTTCTTACTTTTTACGCTTTCTCTTTTACTATTTGGTAATTTTCTTTTTCTGTTGTCTAAATAAAATAATAATATTTATAGGAAGAACTTTGAAAACATCCCAATGGATCAGAAAAAGCAAGAAGAAGAATTTGGAATGGGTAGAGTACTTCAAAAGAACGTATATTTCTTCAAAAGATCAGAAATAAGGTCGAATTAGCTATATCTAGACCAGGCAAAGTAGACCTACTTTTGAAGATTTGAATTGAATAACCCAAACTGAGACTCGATCCAAGCAAAAACGATGACCTGAAACTCGATAAAATCAAATCGAATCGAAAATCCATCCAAAATGAAATTGACCACAATGGAATCGATACCCGATACTATTTGAACCGGATTAAACTCGAATTGAAGCAAGCCAAAGTCAATGACCTGAACCCCACCTAAGTCGAACCAATAGATTTTTACCTGAATGACCGTATATGTGCACTGAACGGATTTTAATCTTTATGGTTATGGGTAATAAGTCCAAAATCAAATTGCTTGAAATTTAACTAGTTACTGATAGTAACTTCTAAAATATGTTAGATAAATAATATAAAGAGGTTTATTTATATTAGCATAATGTTTTTCTAAAAAAAACAAGTATATAATATAATTGTGCATCAGACTACTAAAAAAATGGATCAAAATGCGAATGGAGTCAAAACGATCTAACCCAACCTGATTTTCACACAATAAAATGGTCGAAAGTCCTCATCTGGTACCCTAACCACCAAATAATTGAATCAAAATTGAAACTCAATGTGAATAAAAAAATGACCTAAATCGTACTTGATATGAACAACACGAATGTCAGGTCTAGCTACATCCGAGTTTATATTAGACATACATGTTGTTGTGTTATGCATGTTGCTTATTGTTATCATTTAACCCAATCAAGTACTTATAAAGCATTTCTCACTTTAATTTTGAAGGATTTGGTTTAACTTAACTTTTATATGAAGTTGATCTAAGTAAGGGTGCGTTCTATTCAACTTATTGGACCTGAACTTATTGGAACTTATCTGAACTGAACTTATTGAACCTGAACTGAACTTATTGGAACTTATTAAACCTGATTGGACCTGATTGCACCTGATTCAACTTATTGGACCTAATTGGAACTTATTGGACCTGATTGAACCTGATTGACCTTATTGGACCTTATTGGAACTTATTGACCCTGATTGAAACTTATTAGACCTTATTGGACCTGATTGAAACTTATTAGACCTTATTGAACCTGATTGAAACTTATTTGACCTTATTAGACAAAAACATTGACCATGAATAACATAAATATTACCACTAACGTAAATACTACCCCTCAAAATTTTTTATGGAATAATAATTATTATAATTCGTCCTTTAAAAATAATGATTATTAATTATCTCTTATGATAATTAATTTAACAAAAAAATTACTATTTATATATTTGCCTATACATAACTTTCATCACTAATATATCTAATAGTGTTGTTTTAATTTTATAAAACACTAGTAGAAAATCAAAAAATTAATAATCATTATTATTATTGTTAACCTTAATTATTATTATGTAATTATTATTATTATTATTATTATTGTTAACCTTAATTATTTGACCATGATTATAATTATTGTTAACCTTAATTATTATTATGTAATTATTATTATTATTATTATATTATTATTATTATATGTAATTATTATTATTATTATTGTTAACCTTAATTATTTGACCATGATTATAATATTATTCAATAGCAATATGAATAATCAAATAATAGACAATAATACAAGTATAATACTATACATTGTGGTACTTTAATAAAAAATTCTAATAATAACATAATCAGCTAATAGTAATATGAATAATAAAATAATAGACATAATACAAATAAATAATAAAATAATAGACATAATACAAATAATAATAAAATAATAGACACTAATACAAGTATAATACTATATAATCATTGTGGTACTTTAATTATAATTCTAATAATAACATAATCCGCTAATAGTGATATGAAATTATGAATAACAAAATAGTGGACAATAATACAAATGTTTATTAAACATTGACTATTTGGACCTTATTGGACCTTATTAGACCTGATTGGAACTTATTGAACCTTATTAGACCTGATTGGAACTTATTGCACCTGATTGGAACTTATTGCACCTGATTGGAACTTATTGGAACTTATTGCACTTATTAGACCTTATTGCAACTTATCTGAACTTATCTGAACTTATCTGAACTTATCTGAACTTATTGGACCTGAAACTTAATTTTTTAAGTTGAACAGAACGCACCCTAAAAAAGAAAATTGTGGAAATGATTATTACCATATCCATTTTACCTTCCCCTTCGTGGGTATCACGAGCAAAATAGTCATGAAATCAAGATGAAAGTGAAGCTCCCATCACTCATAATAACACTATCTAAAGGCTTCAAACATGCATGAATCAATTATCAAATCTTATATCTCAAGAGTGTTAAACCAAAAGGAGCCAATTTACTGAAGAAATCACCGACAGAATATCAATTGGGCGGATTTTCAGGGAATAAAAACAAAATTTTCGACTCTTTTTTCCCCTACTTTTCCCCATCCTTTTTCCCTTTAACCATTTCCTTTTGTATTATTGTATTTTTATGATAACTGTTCTTGATACCCCCCCTCCAAAACAAAAGCCCCCACCAAGCTACCACCATATCTTTTATTCAAGTTTTCATACTAGCTAACCATTACATTGGAAGTTAGCTAGTGCCTAGTAACTAATTCATTGCCAAAAATGAATGAGAGCTAGTAATTAACTAATTAATGATCCTATTTAGTTGATTAAACCAATTACAAAGTACTCGTATATCGAGATACCAAACTTTTAGTTAACCCTAGCCCCCCTCTCTTTATTTTTTTTTTCTCTAAAATCCTAGTCTCTCCTACCCCTTGTTTATCAGTTAGGGGTTGTCATGTATGTTTTCATCTATGATAAGCCCGACCCTTTTTTTCTTTTATTTTCAGTTTTTAGTTCTTTTTCTTATTTTGTTGAATATATTAGTATCTCTTTATGAGATTTCTTTAGTCTCTATTGTGGAGATCTCCTTCTCTCATATGAGAGTTGTGAGTATGTTTTTTTTTTTGTTTTTAAGTATGAGAAATTGTTCTCATTGGTTGAAGTTCGAGATTCAACATGAAGGTATTGGAATCTCGCATGCGGTAAAAACATGGCTCGAACAAGAATGTTATTCCCAAGCTATGTCAGAATGATAGACTTCATCATCAATAGCTGTTTGATTCAGCAAATACAAGGGGGTTGCGGTTCATTATAGTTTCTTTAAAGACGAATTTGATTTAATCTTGTTTGATTGCATCTTATTTTTTCTTTAATATCTATTGTAGATGTCGTTTGACCTTCAATTAATAAAATTTCTCCTTCAAAAAAAAATGAGCTAGTAACTAACTAATTAGTGATCCTATTTAGTGGATTAAACCAGAAACAAAGTACTCATATTCTATTGAATCTGAATATTTTATTAAATGTTTCACAATAATTTATGAGCTATTAGAAATTTATATCCTAAATAAATTCACTTAACAGTCTTTTATCATTCATCAAGTTTAATTTAAAAAACCTAAAAGAAAGAATACGTAAAAAAAGAGGGGTTAAGTGATAAAGGTTTAACCTACAAAATTTAGCCAAAAAAATATTTAATGTTCAAATTTTTACCCCTGTCTATGCTCAAAAGACTAGAATTTATGTTTGAAAAAATAAAAAAGTCGGCATGCATCACATGCATAATTTACTAGTATTACATATTTGATTTGTGTGCTGAAATATGACTAATATAGTTGATCTCAATATATAAGCAAAAACTTGTATTTTTCTTTTTAATAAAAGTATATATCAATACGAATTTAGAAGAGATTATATATATTGTGATAAAAAAAAATCGAATTTTGTGTTCAACTCTAGAGTTTAGATACTGAAAATCTCAAATTATGGCTAGATTTATGTAGCTTTTTTTTTACCCCAAAGGAAACCTTTAAAACAAAAGTAGCATAGAAAGGTATATTAATGCATGATTTGTGGAGGTGCTACAAGCCTACAACTTTTAATCGACATTGATTAGCTTGAACAAATTACCTTCGTCCTTGAGGATTTATATGCATGAGCTAGTGCATAACAAATTGAGTACTATCTTTATCTTTCTTTCACCTTCACTTTTATGTTTGATTGACAAGTTACCTAATTCCAACGTAAAAGTTAAAACTACTTCCATCATGCCAGATTTATATACATAGGAGAACCCTAAAGTACTAAAACCAAGGTAAGCTACCTTAAAGTTACGCCCAATTAACAACTATATATATATATATAAAGTATAATGTAGATACACCACTTTTTGGTGGCTCTTTCTACTCTACTATTTCTACTTTTGATTAATTTTTAAAGTCATCTTATCTTAGGCTAATCTCAAGTAATTAATCAGTTTCCCCTTATATAGGAAGTAATGCATGGCTTCGATCTCTAAGGATTAAGAGAGTATGATAAGGATAAGAAATTGAGAACGTATTGTGTCGGACTCGTCCGACCATAATCTTTGGTCGGACGACTTTCAGGTGGTTCCATTTTTTTTTCAGTTAGTCTTAATTTTTTTTCAGGTAGTCTTAATTTTTTTTCAGGTAGTCTTCATTTTTTTTTCAGGTAGTCTTCATTTTGTTTTCAGTTAATCTTCTTTTTTTTTTTCAGTTGGTTTTTGTACTTCAGTTAGACTTACTTTGGGTTTCACTTTGTCTTTATTCTTGTTCAGGTAGTCTTCATTTTTTTTCAGGTAGTCTTCATTCCTTTTCAGGTAGTCTTCATTTTTTTTGAGGTATTAGTCCAACTGAAAAAAAAACAAAGTCCAACTGAAACAAAACAAAGTCCAACTGAAAGAAACACAAAGTCCAACTGAAAGAAAACAAAGTCCAACTGAAAGAAAACAAAGTCCAACTGAAACAAAACAAAGTCCAACTCAAAAACAAAACACTAACCTCTGCTTTCTCTCACTTTCTCCTTCTTCTTCATTCCTCTTAGCTAGTTTTTGATTATGGTTGTAGTGAGGATTGCAAAACAGATGTTGAATATTCTTCTAGTGAGGATTGCAAAACAGATGTTGAATACGAATATCGAAACCTCCATGGCTTCCCTGTCCGATCTTCAAAATTAAGAAGCAAACCTTTCTCATTATTACTCGAATCCAAAGGAAAATACTTCTCCGCATGCTGCTTTGGTATTACCAATCGATTCAACTTCCCTACGTCACTTGGTGTCACCACTTTATCAAACATATGCTCTCTTTCTATTACAATTTTATCGTCCTCTTCATCATCCACATGAACTTCCATTTTTGTCGCCGTCGTCGTTGTCGCCGATGAATGATTGAACAAATCCTTGAAGATTGATTATGGCAGATTTGAAGGATTATATGAAAATCCAGAGAAGAAGAAGAAGAAGAAAGAGGAGAGAGAATGTGACCTAAAAAGTGAAGCAGAGAGAAGATGTATTGGGCCCGTTTGACAGTAAACAATACGTCAGACGGTCTGACCCAATACTTTCACTAAGAAATTAGTTGGTAGCCGGTAGGATAAAAAGATAATAGAATTCGATCTTGTTGGGCAAATAGAGTTTAGAGTGTGCTGTTAGAGTTTTAACTTTTTGTTTAGCAAATTTGACTGTTGATTTGACAATTTTTTTTTTTTATAAATGTGTTTGGTAAAAATAAACTAATTGCTAAAAGCTTATTGCCATTTATTTGTGTGAAATGATATTTATATACATTTTAATACATATCTGTAGTATTATTATTAGAGGCAAAAAAGTCATTGGACATATTTTTTACCTAATCCTCTAAAGAAAAAGCTCCTATATAAATGAGATTGAAGAACTTCTTCGAAAATATTTATAGTACACATGGGTGTACCATGCTCATGGTACACGCAAGACTATTTTCTCCAAATGAGCAAAATGAGCGAATGAGTAAATGAGCAAAATGAACAAATGAGCAAACATTTCTATTCATTTGAGAAAATGAGCAGACACTTTTATTACAAAATGAGCAAATGAACAAATGAGTAAATGAACAAAATTCCCATATGAGCAAATTTGGTGTCAAATGAGCACCTAAAGTTCTAATTTATTACAAAAATAGCCCTGGGTGTACCATGAGTGAACTCAACTTCTTCTTGTCATAATTTGTTATAGAAAAAGTTTGGTTATAACAAATCTAAGAAAATTGGATTTACAGTGTAGAATTAATTAAACTGCGAAGTTCGTAAATCTCAGAAAGCGAAAGTTGATGATCCATGGATTATCTTGATCAACATCGATCAAATTATGACGAGATTGCCCAAAGTAGAGATAGCTGGAAGTTAGTATCACCGGGAAAAAGGAGAGAGAAAAAAGAGAAGGAATTTAGAGAGAGAAAGAGAGATGCGTGCTGTGGTATCTCTTTTGTAGAGGCATCGGGGTGCACAAAACAAGTATATGGTCCCGGGTGTATATATAATATAAGAATTCATGTCCATGCCCATGCCCATATCCAGGTGGATGTTGGACTTGAAACCCATGGTTGTGATGACTATGGATTATCAAGAGTTCATGATTCAAACCTACTCTGCTCTATCATGACTTGAATTAGGCCCTGTTTCTTTGGACTTATTTCTATCTAGTTCAGTTCAGTTTAGTTCAATTCATTAACAATCAATAATGTATCACTCTATTAAACAATTCAATTCAGTTCGATCCAAAGAAACATGGTCTTAGTCCTTTTTTCTTGTTTTTTTTTTTGTACTTTTCTGAATGTGTGATTAATTTTATGAGCTTTCGCAATTGATACAATTTGTTTGTCTAAAGTAATGTCTTGTCAGATTATGTTTATGAAGGTTAGTTTTCAATGTAGCATATTTTAAGTTAATCATGTTGATTCAAACACTATATGTCTGATTTACACAAGTACCATTATTAACCCCCCTTCTTTCTCTCTCTAACATTTTGTCATAAGATATACTCATTAATTTTAATAGCAATCAATAATACTTCCTCTATTTGCAACAGTTTTCATTTTTGGAAATTTCAAATCATTTGCAACAACTTTAATCTTTCTATTTTTTGTAAGTTTTTTCTTTCTATCTCTCACCACATTACATACCTACTTTCTAGTCTGTGCCATCCAAAATGTTGCAAATAAAATGAATCGGATGAAGTATTATAGTTTTAGATGGAGTATAAATATAAGTAATTTGTCATTTGATGTCTCCTCACAATTATAGTTTTAGATGGAGTGCAAATATAAGTAATTTGTCATTTGATGTGTCCTCACAAATGTTAGCATACACTCAATTTCAAACCCTCAAATTTAAAAATGAACTTGATGATTTGATGCCATAAAATCCTACTTAGAATGTAAATGACTTACCAATTCAACTAAACTATATACTAATAATAAATATAATGTGTATAATTTCATACCAATTAACCTCTTATACGGAATATCATGTAAAAAAATTAGTTACTTGCTTATATTTGACTTTATGATGGAAAACAATTAATACTATATTGTATACAAAAATGACAACGTGAAACAATTAAAAATGTAAAAGTCATTTTACACCCTCAAATGGTTATAAGTTCTCCCAAACACCACTTACAACAATATACAATTAATTAGTCAAAATCAATTACTACAATCCACGTACCGATCAATTTAGCTAATAATGCAATCAGCTAATTAAATTAAGCTAACACAATCACGGAACAACATACCTCCAAGAGGCCAATAACTGGCTATGAAAAAAAGAAAAGAAAAAAAGAAGGGTATCGAATTGTATCAAAATGTGAAATTGAAATATCAAAATGTGGAATTGAAATTACAATGAAGAAACATCCAATTGTTAGAAACGAGATTGAAATTCATAATGGAAAGACATTGAAGAGACGGGAACACAAATCCCATAAAAAAAACAAAAAATATCAAATAGAAAATAGATGCATCAAAGGATCTGAAGACGAGGATAATGTGAAAGCGCTAAAAAATAATACTATATATATATATAGTCGGTGCATTATCATGTTAAGATTATCTATCACCAACTACCTGCTTTGCTTTGTATGATCATTAAACATATTCACTAAAGCATGCAAATCAATCTCACTAGCAAGTACAATAAAACTATCAGTTTAATTTATGGCGTCAACGTGTCATGCATCTTCTCTATTCGCAACTACTGTAATTCTATTTCTCTGTCTAACCGAAAAGCATTTCAGGATAAAATCATCCGCCACCAATATTGGATCATGGATCGTCAAACGAACATCGTTAATCTTCAACAATGACTCGCATATGTTTCCACCTTATTTGAAAACCCATATATTATATGGCAATGTTCTTGGAGATTCCAATCATATGTGTAATAGTCTGCACAAGCACATCCATCTTTTGTATTCTCATTTCAGGCAACATGGTGAAAAACTTATTTCCATTTGTCATACCAACATATGTAATCACACAAGTATGCTAGGTAACCCGGTCTTGAATCTGTGAAAGCTTGATTCAATCTTGAATGTGCACTCATAGTCCTTACATCCCATAATTGGAGCAAACTTTTTCGCATAATGACAGTTAACTGAGCCGCAAGAGCCGCATTAGACAACAACTTCCCAATTTGCACCGAAGAAGATAAATCAATGATTTCAATATTATCGACATCGACCATTCCTGCATAAAAATCACTAAACAAAACCATAGCATGATCACTCTAGAAGAAACTGCCCAATACCACCTTGGAAAGATGCACTAGATCTTCAATAGCCGTACCAACCGAAAAGAACTCCGGGTTTATGATCAGCCCCATCTTTGAGATTTTGGAAGCCCAAAGGCGAGCCTACATATTAGGGCCCTGATTAAGTCCAAGTTTTTTTGAATGTTTTATTTTTCAGTTTAGAACGAAAAAAAATAATTTTTTGGTCCGAAATTTTTGAAAGAGCCGTTAAAATAAGGATGTAAGTACTTGATCATTTAATATGTCAATCAGAAAACCCAAAAAAGAAATTGAAAAGATGCACAATTAAATGATTAATAAAAAAATTACAAATGAAGTTACAAGAAGGACCAAAGAAAGGCACTAGGCACGATCCATAACTCGACACGCACAAGCTAGTCATGCATAGACTTAAAGTGGCTTAACTGTCTTTTTTTTTCATGCCTTGTGTCATGTTGTACTCTCCATCTAAATATATAATAAAGCAGGCACGATCCATAGCTCGACGTGCACAATGTTTTATTGTAATTTTTTTCTTGCTCGATCTCGTCATGCTTTAATTTTGTCCAATCCGATTTTCCCTTATAGGTGGGTAAATTTTAATATTTCACCCTTTGACTCCTTGAAGCATTTAATCATATTACATAAGGGGATATGCAAAATATACTTTATCTTTCAGATTTGTTAACAATATAGGGTTCGATTTTTAAAATCATACAACTAATCTCATCTTATCGGGATTAAGACTTTAGCATTGAACTCCTAATCGAATAAATTTTAACATCTCACCCTTTAACTCCTTGAAGCACTACATCAAATTAGTCAATTCAACTACTATTTTATTATCACTTCACGTAGAGAGGATATACAATCTAAACTTTATCTTTCAGATTTGTTAACAATACAAAGTTCGATTTTTAACTCATACAACTAATCCCATCTTATCGGGATTAAGACTTTAGCATTGAACTCCTAATAGAATAAATTTTAACATCTCACCCTTTAACTCCGCAATTATGTACGTAGACCCGAGACCACATAGAGAATGGTGGACTTGGAATAAAATGCAATAGGAATCAAATGAAAACGCAAGAAAAAACAAAGATATATCATATGCTTTTGTCAGGCTTCCGTATATCACGCAACATGATATTCAAACGGCTTAGAAAATATTTTCTTTATATTCAACTGAGTACGTTATTTGTTTTCCAAATATTTGTTTTTTATTTAGAAAATTTGTTCTTTATATGTAAATGGGTATATATTTAGTTATTTAGTGTATGTTCTTTTGATGGCCACAAATGTTCTTTCATAAATGGAGATGAGACATGATCTGAACACATGTTTGTTTTTATTTAGAGAGTATGTTCTTTTTTTATATAAAAAAAATGAATTTTTATTACTACCTATATTCTTTTATGAAGGGAGATTAGACAAGTCTTCAATTTTAAACTAGATATTCTCTTTTACTAGCCATGTTCTGAGTTCACTCATGGTACACCCGGGTGTACCATGAGCATGGTACACCCAGGGGTATTTTTGTAATAAATTAGAATTTCATATGCTCATTTGACACCAAATTTGCTCATATGGACATTTTGTTCATTTACTCATCTGCTCATTTTGCTCATTTTGTAATAAAAGTGTTTGCTCATTTTCTTAAATGAGTAGAAATGTTTGCTCATTTGCTCATTTGTTCATTTTACTCATTTGCTCATTCGTTCATTTTGCTCATTTGGAGAAAATAGTCTTGGGTGTACCATGAGCATGGTACACCCAGGTGTACTATAAATATTCTCCCATGTTCTTTTACATTTGGAGATAGTATATGTTCTTTGATTTTGAATTACATGTTCTTTTTACCTAAAAAGTATGTTCTTTCAATTTAAATTATATGTTCTTTTTACTTGAAAAGTATGTTCTTTCAATTTAAATTATATGTTCTTTTTACCTAAAAAGTATGTTCTTTAAATTATATGTAATTTTTATTGTTGGAGAATGAGTTAATCGAGTACTTTGTAAATTTAGTGTGAATAATAAGTCAAACTAAAATAGAATATATCAATGTTTGCAAAAATGAAAACTAATAAATAATGGTAGTTTATTTTTTTTGTTTAAAAAAAAATAAAGTTTAGAGGATCATTCCACAAATCTTACGTGAGTAGTTATCAGTGCAAATTAACCATTTTTATTTATTTATTTTTCTTTCTCCTTTTCTTATAAATTCCACGCCATCTAGGGCAATTCTTGGGAAATTTTATCCTTTTGTTTTTATTTTAAAAAATTATTTCTTTTTCTGTTTTTTTTTTTAAAATTTATTTCTCTTCCGTCAAATTGTGTTTCATATTTAAGATCATGCGTTTGAGAGTAGGACCACGTAGAGGAAGGTGGTCTCTAGTCCACCATCCACGCTTTGCTTTAACTCCTTGAAACACTTCATCAAATTAGTCAATTCAAATACTATTTTATTATCACTTCACGTAAAAAGGATATACAATCTAAACTTTATTTTTCAGATTTGTTAATAATACAAAGTTCGATTCTTAACTCATACAACTAATCCCATCTCATGAGGATTAAGACTCTAGCATTGAACTATAAAATCCTCATGGGCCTCTAAAATCCAAAAACATATAGTACTACTACAAACAAGTCTACTACATGGATTATGAACCACTAATCAATAACACAACTTGATAATTTAAAGTCCATTTCACCATATTTTTTATATGGCTTTTTTCGCTTTCCAAATTTGGAATTTTCCATGCTTTTAAACGACAACAAACAATAAACTGTAAAGACGCACTACTTAACAGTTTAACACTTAACACTCCTTTTTATTTCTCTCTCCTCAATCTGACAATGGCAGTATCAATGGAGGCGGGAACTGCCGTTATCCTCACTCTCTCTCCTCCTCCCATCCCCGCCATTTTTCGTCGACGATTTCAAAATTCTCTCGGAAAATCGTCGCTATTTTCCGGCACTTCTCTCTCTACTCGCACTTCGAATTTGCGCATTTTCAGTGTCTCTCAAAGGCCTAGTCAGGTATTTTGATTTTTTTTTTGTTTCTGATTGATTAATTTTCTTCGCTCATATTTCATAGTTTCGTGATTTTCGTCGGTTTTAGGTTTTTCGTGTTGATTTTGAAGTTTTGTGTTCCGAATGTGTTGCTTGATTGTTTGCGGTTTTGGAAGCTTGATTTGATTGACATTCTTCGTTCTATTACATAATTTCGTGATTTTCCTCGGTTTTTAGGGTTTTCGTATTGATTTTTTCGTGTGAATTTGAAGTTTTTGTGCTCCGAATTTCTTACTTGATTGTTTTTGGTTTTGGAAACTTGATTCGTTGAATTTAGAATGTTGACATCTTAAAATTATACGATAATAGTCTCATGTGATAATTCGAGTGAACCTTCGGAATTTACGCCTTCATTTAGCTCTTTCAGTTTTGGAAACTTGATTCGATGAATTTAGAGTGTTGACATCTTAAAATTATACGATAATAGTCTCATGTGATAATTCGAGTGAACCTTCGGAATTTACGCCTTCATTTAGCTCTTTCAGTTTTGGAAACTTGATTCGATGAATTTAGAGTGTTGACATCTTACAATTATACGATAATAGTCTCATGTGATAATTCGAGTGAACCTTTGGAATTTACGCCTTGATGTAGCTCTTTGAATGATATAGTATTCATTTGCATGTGTCTCATTAGCTTAAGATTGGCAATCAGTGTCGAAAGTGGTTCAACACTCCAAGTTATACCTGTTTAAGACTTTCGCGTAAGAATGGAATTTTATAGGATCCACATAAAACCATATCTACGCATATGATTATGGTGCACAAATCAAACTAGTTTTTATTGTGTGAAATTGGTGCCATACAGATTACAGACTACAACATGTAAAATCGAACAAGGTAGAAGATTAATTAAGTCTATAATACATTTACTATATTTTTTAATAACCTGGTGAAGATATTTGATGATGTTATTTATCGGTTTTGTTTCAGGGGGATTTTTATGGAGGCAGCAATGACGTTACTTTGACACCTGTGTCTGTGTTAACTTTCGCGAAAGGACTGCTGAAGTTTATTTTTGCTAACCTTCTACCACTAGGTGAGTTAGTTATGCATGTGTCATTAAAATGATTGATTGTAAGTACTGAAATCTGATATATTTTAATGTGTACAAACTTTGTCCCTTAATGTTAATTGAGTAGAATTTGGATTATGATGACGAATCTAGATTTAGTGTGATATAATGTTTGTCGTTTGGCTCCTGATATTGTAGTAATAAGAAAACTCTATGTTGCTTGACAAGTTTGAGAATTGAGATTGAGAGTTTTTTGGGGATAATTTATTTGTATTGACATGTTTCAATTTTTGTCCAAGTCTTCATACAGATTCTTCAAATGTAACTTATTAGAAAATGTCAATGTGGAAACTCATCTGGTTGTCTCTGTTGTCCCTGATGTAACTTGGACTCTTGGTAATATATAAATCATGAAACATTTCTGACTTGTTCAGGCACATAGCACATTGCTTGTTTGACACTTACTATGTGTAATAGGCTTCTTCTCTTTATGTATATATTACTGAGCTTATGCTCATTGCTTCTTTTGTTCACTTTCTAATTGATGAGGGGAATTCTGATGGTAGACTCTAGAATTACTGTCATAAACAAGGAAGGTGAAGAAAAATAAATAAGGGATAAGAAGGGGAAAGGAATGGCAGGGAAAATTTTGATCGGCAATAGGAAGTTCTCTGCCTTATCATTTGTTCTTTGGTTTGATCAATGCCTTCTTCAACTTATTTTCTACAATAATCAATTTTGATAGCAAGAGTCAGTTTTTCCACAAACATCAAATATTTTTTTCCTCAAAGTTTATGGAGAATGATCAATGCCTTTTTCTCTCCCAAATGAATTTATAAAAGCTCACCAGTATTCTAATCAATTTTCAACATATTCATTCTTTCCTAATGTTCTCTTATTTATAGTAGTACTTCTTTAACTAACTCTCTTATCTTCCTCCTCAAGACACTTCTAAGTTCTAACTGAATCTATTTTGCACTACCTAATATGCCCCTCCCCCTACTCTGGATTCATAGCAGGTTAAATCCCTTCTTTTTGTATTGGATTGACACCCAAGTGGTGCCCATTGAATGTAGTTCTATATCACTTATAATTTATTTTTTAGTTATTACAGTTACGACGGAAAAATTCAGTAAATATAGTTTAAGCATGAATCTATCTCTTGCTTTAGCTCCTTTTGACTGTTGCTGTTATTTACCGTTCCAACTTTATTTTGTAGCTCTTGTTGGTGGCGCAGCACTTGGGTTCACCAGTCCTACACTGGGTTGTCTAGCACACAAATATTCCTTGTCAAAATTTATCACCTGTTGGCTTTTCTTTTTGTCAGGTAAGTGTCTGTATGTTCTGCTTTATGGTTTTGAATTTTGAGCTAGGCTGACTAATTTGCTTCTTGGACTTTTAGGACTGAAATCACAGGATGGTGATGTTAAAGAAGTTGTTGAGGCTTGGCCTGCAGTACTTTATGGGCTTGTATGATCTCAATTTTCTGAATGTATACTGTATGTTGAAAGTTCTTACCCTTTAGATCTATTGTTCACAATCCAGATATGATATCTTATTATGCTTGACTTTTGTTATATGATTTCACTTTGTGAATAATTTAAATTCTCAAGTAGTGGTGTGATGCTGTATAATGTAGTCGTGAGATACTCTGGAACCTATTAGCCATCTTTGGGGAGCTTTGCTGCTCTGGTCTCTGATACTTTGTAATTTAAGGCGGTTTAAGGCCATTGTTCATTAAGCATGTCTGGTAACTATTTCACTGAAGACAAGAGAAATATATTTGATAAGAATTTTTTAAAAAAAAGATTCAAGTAGCTTTGTAGGAGCTCTCTTACTAAGCTACTGAAAGAACATTACGAGCCAATGTTACATTTGAGACAAATATAAGCAAGGGGTTACATTTAGAGAATAGCACCATAACAAAAGAAAGTAATAAAACACTTTCCCTCAAAGATTTCCCACTTTGATATTAAATTCCAATGACCTATGTCCTTTATTTCCAACTGCAATACCTATGTGATATCCATGCATGTTGATTGCCAATATTTGCCAAAGTGAATTCCTTCTTATTCCTCCCAATAATCGTTTAGTGCACCTGTAAGTGCTCCAGGAGGGTCTGTGAACTCACCTGATCCTCATTGTTGCACAAAAGTAATGACATCAAACTCCCCACTGCAAATACACAAGACTCCATACCAAGATGTAAACACTTATTTTGTTTTGGAATCTGGAGATTGTCTGTCCATAACCCTAAATCTTATCTAGGATTCAGGATCTTGGTTTTCCCTATGTAATTGGAACTGGATAGTGGGAAAACGATGGTACTTTTCTGGGAAAGAGCAGGGAAAGACATGGTTTTGTTGGATGTGCTTTAAGTATGTTCTTCAATTGCTTAGGATGCCGTGAGATGCATTTGAAAGAATTTGTGTTTGATGTTCAGGAATAAGGGATCCAGACTTATTGAGTATTTCAAACTCCTAATGATAATAGAGAAAGCGAAATAGTTGAGAAGTGGACCTAAAACTTGCTGGAGCTTGTTATTTTTATATGAAGCCAATACCAAGCTGCTCATAACCATATGTTGGTCTTATTCTGAGTGAACTGTTGCAGATGCTTACAAATTATTTCTATGTGGTTTATTGCTTGCCAACAAACTGCTTCAATTTGCCTTCATATTTCTCTAGTTTTTGTTAGATATATTGATGACACAGAACTGGAAAAGTAGTGTCTCACTGTTTTTTATAATTCTCTAGGCTTCCATCCTGCTGGTGTGTCCTATCTTCTCAAAGTTGATTCTCAAAATTCGCATGGTACCACAGGAGTTTATTACAGGCATGTATTCATCAATGCATTAAGTGCACATGCAGCATTTTTTTTTATACCTAGTACGATTTTGAGTTACAGCTGACCTTTAGATAACTGATGGGACAGGGTTGGCGATCTTTAGCTGTATGCCTACGACATTGAATGGAGGAGTTGCACTTACACAAGTATCTGATTGAGCTGTTCTTTGATTCTTAGCTGCATTCAAGTATCAGGAGGTCTATTTGACTCGTTGTCTTATGATGTGACACCAGCTTGTAGGTGGGAATTCTGCTTTGGCTCTTGCTCTGACAGTGATATCTGTTCTTATAGGCATATTGACTGTAAGCTACACTTTCCCTTGCTCTCCTCTCTTAAAAGTTTTGACTTTTCTGCTGTTGATTTGGCTCTCATCCTGTTAATTAATGTGTATTAGTCGCATCTTCTGTCTGATTCTGAAGTAAGATGACTTGGGATAGGCTGTGTAATATTCTCATACAGTGATGCATACAAGAAACCGCTATTGGTATTGCCTTGTCAAAGAACATTGGCTACCACGTTGGCTTACCGAAACAGTTGTGATAGACTGATAGTGAACATCTCCTTGTCAGGTGCTTTGCACTTATGACACAAAACCAATCACTTTCTATAGTCGATATGAACTTCAACTAGTCCAGAGGTTTAGATTGAAAAATGATAATCATACTCCCTCCGTCCCCAAAACAAGCTAATCTTTTTCTTTCACGGTTTGTAAAGACACACCTTTGACGGTTAATATCTGTAAGTATGGAAAAAAAATGCTTAGGAAGTATGTTGAAGTACGCATTGGAACCAATTTAACAAGACTCCACTTGGTAATTAAGTTATGGTAAAACTTAATTTCAATTTATATGAACTTTGACCTTTATGAAGGAGATGCTAACTTGTCTCAACTCTCAAGAACAAAAGAATCGTAGCTCCTCAACTTAATTGCAGACCTTATTGCATCCTTAATGCTTCTACTTTGGTATGAGCAAATGCAACCAAACAACTGTCTTTAACTACTAATAAGGAGTCTTTTTCCCTGACCTGCTATAGCTTGAAGGATGAATATGTTCTCATCCTTACTTATGACATTGCTTATATTAGGTACTTCAACATCAATGTTACCCTAATGTCTCAAAAAAAAAGTTCCAACCATGGGGAAGTAAGGAGGTATCAAATGTATGCTACCTTACTTCCATGTTGACACGGAATTTGTCATCGGCTGACCTTGATCTGAAACCTGGGAATATTTTTTTGCATTAAAATGATAAAAAGCATAGCTTACCAGTCATTTTAATTGTCCATTATAGTCAAAGTTTTAGAAAATTAGTTTTTGAATTGTAGGTACCTCTTTGGATCACAAAATTTGTTGCTGATGGATTTGGTGTAACAATCCCAACCTGGCCGCTGTTTCAAAGTCTTGTTCTTACCCTTATAGTCCCTCTAATCCTGGGAAAGGTTATTTCTACTTCAGTTTATTGTTTTGGTTGAATAGTAATCTTTGGAAACTTGTCAATGATTGGATGTTTAAGATTTCCTTGTCTTTATTGTGTCGCCAGCTATCCTTCAGTACCTTCTTGCGTGTTCTAGAGTCTCTTCATTATATTTGTTGTGAAAGTTTAAGCTGCTTGCTTGATGCAGTAACCTTCCACTTAGTGCCTTCTCTACATTAGATTAGCTTGAGTAATTTCATGCACACTTTCATCGTGGAAGTCTCTTTGCTTAAAAAGTCCAAGGTTCCTTTCTCTATAGTGTTGTAGTTATTTTAATCAGTGGTGCTCTCTACATCTGAAGTCAATTAGTTCTGTTTTCAGGTATTGCGGAATTCGTTTCCTGGTAAGTTTTTATTTGACCTTGAGGCTGGATATGCATTATCTTTAGGGTCGAATTTTAAAAAGAATTATCCTTTTTGTTTCCTGTTCTGGTTAAGAGATTGCTGATGCGAGAGTGGTTTGTTATTGAGAACTGTTCATGCAAGTATGAAAGGTTATTTATTTCTGACTCTGCAATCAGATTCATGCAATAATTCTGAAACTGCTTTAGGTAAGTCTGAGGGTGACTCAGGAGTTATGTTACAACCCTGTTCAGTTAAAGAAATTTATGAAACTAGACCTATGGAGAGTAATACATAATTGGTAGAAAGAAAGAGATCAAAGTTGTTTACATTGTAAATGTGTATGGTTAAATTTCTGTTGTTTTCCTTCCAAAATGCTGCTGTCTTAACAGGTATGTCAAGCTATGTTGAACGTAATGAGAGGTGGTTTTCTGTCACTACTTCAATTCTCCTTGGTATTGTAAGTCCTTTACTCCTTTTTTTCAAGTAATCTTCCTGTGGTGGACCGTGGATACTAGAATTAAATAGTTGTGAAATGCATGTGATCATTTATAAAAAAGTACTCAAATCAGCTTTTGGAACTTCTGCTCGACAGTCATATACCTAATCAGAGAATTTAAGTGGTTTAAAGGATTGGCATTTCCTACAATTTAATATTTTGGTTTTGATGTTGAAACTTTTTCTTGTTGAAACTATGCTGTTTTTTATAATCACTTCTAGTTCTTCACTCCATGAGTTCATTGTGTGTGCTCTTTTTTGATGGTTTGCTCTGTTTATCCTCTCATATTGACTTAACAAAATGGAACTTCAAGGTGTGATTTTTGTGTGATCTCTAATATTTGGTCTTCTCTCTACCTTGATTCAGTTTCCTTGGATGCAAGTCAGCAAGTCACGTCAATTATTATTGATGGTTAAGCCTGAAGTCTTTGTTTGTGCTGTTGCGATTGGAATGTGAGTATTTTATTTCATATGAATTTGATTGCATGTTTCATGATATGCAATATTATGGCTGTAACTTAGGGCATGATGGTGGAGTAAGTTACACATTTGCTTCCACTATCCTTGTGCACTGGCCTTTTTTCACTTGCACGTCTTTTGGTGTCTTAATCTGAGTTATAAGGTTAACATAGTTCAAGATGGTGTTAGTAGGGAGTTAATGTTTTATACACTACTCTCGATAACAACCTTCAAGCTTGAGATGAAATCTAAAGTCATGGCATACATAATAGTGAAGTACTATGGAACCATACAGGTTTTTTTTTTTTTTGAAAGATGGAACCATACAGGTTAATCTCCTGCAAATGTGGCTGCAAAATGGACAAGAATGAATCCTGCTTGGGTGGGAGTAGTCTATCTCTTGTGTTTTTTCTCCAAATTTAATTGAGATCAATCATCTAATTTATCTCATGGTCATTCCTCCAAGTCATAAAGCCCTTACATCTTCAGCAGGGTAGTTAACTAGTTATTGTTAACTTTCAAACCACAACCGTGGTTTTATGTGTTTTGAAAATGCAATATCACTCTATGTTTGTCCTTGAAGCAATCTGTGCACAGAAGTGGTTGAAGCGTATGACAGAAGTCCTTATGATGCCTGCCTTGTGTCTTTGATTTGTCTTCTCTTGCCTTCTTTTCATCAACTTAGTGGACACTAGCCTCCCCTTTTTGAGATTTTATTTGGTAATCTTATAGTAAAGTATTCATTCTTTCTCATCTAAGCGCATTTTCCTGAACATCAACAGCGAAACATGATGTTGTCTCTTTTTTCCTTCAGACTAGAATCTCTCGGTTACTCGTCGAGATATTTTGAATTGGTTACCTTCTGTTATCTCCTTTTCCTATTGACCCCATCAACCCAGCATATTGTTTTGTCATCCTCTCTAGGTTTTCACAAGTTAAGTCCTGTTTGACTATTTTATT
Source organism: Beta vulgaris subsp. vulgaris (assembly GCF_026745355.1). Classification (NCBI taxonomy): domain Eukaryota; kingdom Viridiplantae; phylum Streptophyta; class Magnoliopsida; order Caryophyllales; family Amaranthaceae; genus Beta; species Beta vulgaris. Next base: position 60,479,169 of record NC_079208.1, on the reverse strand, counting down.
TTTTTGGATTATTACAGCCATCAAACAGTGTCACTGATTCCATGCTCCCACTAATTATCCTGCAGCTGTTTATTGTATGTTACAATCAACTTCAATTTATCAAAGGGATTCAGTTTATATTTAACAGGAAACAAACGAATGATGGGACTGTACTGTGAGGACACATTGTAGATCTTTTAAGAGCATAAATGTAATTAGATTGCAGCTAGACATTCTGGCATGTGGCAACATGCCATGGTTGACTTGTTAATCATCTATGGACATGCATCTCATTCTGTTGTACTGAGGATTAAGTGTTGAATGTGAAGGTAACTTTTTTTTTTCCCTGCAGACTTGTCCATCTCAGTTTTTTAGTTTTTAATGCCACCTTGGTCAGAGGTTTATCTGTTGGATCATCCTCTTGGAAGTCAGTATTTGAGAAGCAAGAAAACAGAAGGGCTCTGATGTTGGTTTGTAGTCAGGTTAGTTAAAATTCTTGCTGTTATCTGTTTTTTCATTTCCTTTTCTTTATTGTAGCAAGAGCATAGAATTAGATAGATTCAAGCATCTATCTATTTCTTAGCTCATCAGACAGTACATCTTCACTACATGCTATGAATATCGTGAATGTGGAATTCGGGTGCCGGGCACAAATTTTGCATATTGTAAAGAAATGGAAGTGAAGATTTTTCCCACAGTTCATCTTGTTTAGCTATATGCCAGTGCCTTGTATGCTTCGTTTTAGATCACTCATGAATCATAAAAAATTATCTTTGTTTTGTAGAGATCCTTGCTTATTGCGACAGCTGTAGTGGAGCAGCTTGGAGGTGTTCTTGGGGAATCAGGCTTGCTGCTTCTGCCTTGTGTAGCAGCTGACGTTAACCAGGTACTTTTGCCAAATCGATCCCTGATTTTCTGTAGTTGTTGCTTTTTATTATGAGCTGATCTATTTAAAGAGGGAGTAATATCGTGGTCATTTTTGTACAATGGGTGTAGATCGTATTTGATTCACTTCTAGTTAACTTCTGGCTTCGAAAGGATGGGTCTTGCGATAGTGTGAAGAAATCTTGAAGCTTGCATGAGAAAGTATATTGATTCTAAGTTCCCCTCCATCCCATGATCTAATTTTTTGAATGTATACACAATAATTCTAATATATTTACATATAGACGTTCTTAATTCTTTCAAAAAATGTACATAATTTATTCTTCTGTTACAACTAACCTTCGACGAATTCAGATAAGACTTGCTCTCATTTGGTTTTATTAATTGGTGAAGGCTCACCAAAGAGTATGGATGGGCTTTAGTAGAATATTATTGTGAACTAGACTCTTTGATCTTCCATTTTGACCAGACCTTTGGAGGAAAGGGAGGACGCGTATCAACTGCTGGAGTACGCAGGGGTCCCCAAGATTGTAGGAGAAAGAACATGAATATCCAAAACTTCAGGGTAAAAATTGATGTCAAAATCAATAGTAGATCATGAGTGATCGGGTGTAAGAATGAGAAGGTAATAAAATAATTGATGATCTCAAATTTGCGATCATTCATCGGGTTTGCTCTTAGGGAATTCCTGTTATAGAATCCTTGCATATTCTTGAAGGAGGTGGCAAGGGAAGTATTCGATATTTTGGGGGTCGTCAAGTGTTCAAGTAAGGTTTTCGAACAATTTTCGTTATTAGATTTTCCTTTAAAATGTTTTTATCTTTGTGGTTTCATCAAATAATAAAATAAGATAAAATCGTTTGGCTAATGGGACTATAAAAACATATGACCTGTCCAACTATACCCAATTTCATGCTTTAGGACCATCATGCCAAGTCCATACCTTATTTTCTACTCTCTCCTACTTCACCTGTTTCAAAGTGTTTGCTACACTTCCCTAAATAAAAATGTCATAATACTTATAACATATCAGAATTTGATCCGTTTTTACCCTTAAAATTTCTGAAATATCTTTTCAAATTTTGTGGTCCTCAACTTTCGTCTTTACATACTCACACTTTCCTTAACAAATGTTTTCAGAATTCAAAAGGAGTTGGTCCTCTACTTTATGTCTCTACCTTTCTTAAAAACTTCTCGCTTTTTTATGTAGTATCTAAATTGAAATGGAAGTACTTTTCATGGCTAGGTATACGATGGGAGTGTTTATTGATCGCAAGGAGTAAGCACATAATCCCACTACTTTTCACGGTCAAATAATTAGCAATTGAGATCTAGTTGTCTTAACTTGAATTAACATAAGTAAGAAATATGGATGATCATTGAAAAGAAGAGCAATTAAGCATAAAAGTAGTTGTCTCTTTATGTAATGAAGACAAAAATAAGTGTATGGAGGTAAATAGTATGTGGGTACCACATACTAAAAGTAGAAATTTTTGGCAAATGTAGCAAGTGAATGAGACACCCGAAAATGGTAAAATGTAGCAACGAAAAAGGACTAGGGAGTATATTGCTTTTTAGAGTAGGCGTTTGATTTGTAAGAGTAGTTGTGGGCCTTTTGCAATGAGTCCCTGAATGATTTGGGCTCTTAGCCACTACACACTGGGCTTAGCTGTTTGTAGGTTGTAAACTCTGTTGTTAGAAAGTTAAAACTACCTAAGACCTACACCCTAAGTCTTTGAGTGCAACTGAGCAAGTTTGTTTTTCTTTTTCTTTAACTAAGAACAAAGCTTAGGATTCTTGTAGCTAGAGCTGAAACTCAACACTTTGGAGAAGCTTGTCTTAGTGTTTTCAGCTACGGGCGGTAGCATACTTCAGAAGAATACTTGGCCTCTTAAGCTTTGAGAAGACAAGTATTAATTTAAGATGTCATGGCCTACTCTGTGGCTAAAGCATTTAACTGATTGTTTAAGAACATGATAAGGTTGATTGAGTGCATAACATCTAAGCCTTTAGTTTGGAATTAGGAAGAATGTGATTTGTTTATGTAGTCTAGATTTATTAGAAGATTAGGTCTAATGTAGCATATGTTCATCACAAATTAGAAGACATGTAAATGTAGTATAGCAGCAAGTTTATGTGCAAAGTGACTCATTTAAAATCTATATTACTTGGACTCCAGTAAACGTGTCTGACATAAGATCGATAACTTAATGATTTTGGTTCAAGCTACAGTGTCTAAGTGTCCACACTAGTGTTGGAATATCGGGTACTTGAGGTATAATGAAAAGTTCAGATAACATTGACATTGTGTCGAACTCTATTATTAGTGTTGTGAGAAGGAATTGCATTTTATTATTAATTAGTAGTGGAAAAGTTGTATAGAGCAGCAAGGGTATTCAGTTTCTGTATAAACAACTTACCTGGTCAAGGTTGTGTAGTTCGTCACATTCCAACAAGGGGTCTAAAGTTTATAGGAGATATGGGTAGATTATGTTTGTTTCTCTGTGATATATTGTACTTAAATCTAAAAGAAAAGGAGTGGACACTGTAGGAACTAGGAACTGCGAAGATCCTTTATTTATTTCCTAGGAATCTTACTATTTGATGACTTTCTCTCCTGAGATTTCCATCATCAGTCTATAATTTATTCAAGTTTTTTCATGATCAGCATGACTTTTAATATGTAGGAGGGATTCTTACAGAGAGCCACTATGCTTTTAGAAAGTCTCCAAACTATTATTGCTCCCCTGTTTGATGAATATGGAATCATAAACCTATTAAAGGGTTGCTGTATAGAGATCCTTAGGCAACTTACTTTTGTCTAGAATATTATCATATGCTTCTTCCGTCATAACATAATTTAACAAAAAAGAATTTTAATGAGGTACCTCTAAGGTAATAAAGAATGCATGCAATACTCTCAGTTTGAAATTGCATCGTATACCCCTAGAGTTTGCTTAAAACCTACCATATCATTTAATGACTATCAAATGTCAAAATGTTGTTAGTTAAACCCCCTAAATAGTTGAGCAAAGCTCTAAAATCGTTGTTTCCGTTACCCCTCCCACCAATTTGAACACATCTTGATGTTTTGTACAAACCTTGGGGATAGCGATTTTCAAAATGCAAAAGGACATCATGCATTCATTGAAATATCAGGTATACCTCGTGAAAATTCTCTTTGCAAATAGCTATGTTGCTCAAACTCGGGTACCCATGTCCGACACGGGTACTTGAGGTGAAATGAAGAGTCCGAGCAACATAGGCAAATAGACTCACTATAACAGATTGTCACTCATGTTTTCTCCTATTACAGATCTTAGTAGTAACACAATGGTAAGTTTAAGTATAAACCAATATCATAATAGGAAGTGTGACTGTTTTGTCCAAGCCTAAAATTGCATATGTATTAGATGTGATGATGTATGGTCTAAGTTGGCCTCTATATAAATTTTTTGAGTATCCACACTTAATTAATACTAGTACATATGATTATTATGTAAGTGAAAGTGGTATGTTGCCGCTTTAGTAGTTCAAATAATGATAGGTACCGAGGGAGTAATGTGAACTTTTTGAGAGCATAAAGTTTAGTTCAGTTGGTCTTCGAATTTAGAAATCTTAGGAGCTGTTGCTGTAGTGCTCTGTATACATTTGGTTTAGTGGCCATATTTGTGGTCAAGCCACTTTTCTAGCTAGCTTTGTCCTGAAAATCAGCTTAAAGTCTATGGATGTGCAATGAATCTTACCAATGAATACGATTTGAAGTCCATTAAAAATTAGCTTAAAGTTTAAGTGGCAGAAGTCATGGCTAAAAAAAGGAATTTCTTAATAGTAACCTTGGCCTTTTGGTGTTCTTTTGGGCTCCTGTATTTCTTCTCTGATGATAACTTGTCCTATTTTAATTTTCTTCCCTACTCGTGAGTTATCAAGCAACACCTAGTATAGTGGTTAAGGTTGAGCTTTATAATTTAAAGGTTATGGGATCAAAAATTCATTGGGGTAACTTTGAGGGTGAGGTTTCTCTTACCATCTCCTTCCAATCCCAATGAGTTTCACTTGCAAAGCTAGCTATTAAATCTATGAGAGGTGCAAGTTAAGTATGGTCGTCCTTATCTACATAAAAAAGACTATATGAGTTTATCTTCGAAAATTGAAAAGAAGTCTACATCATTGAAGTTTCTCTGTTTGTCACATGTACACAGGATCTGTTTGGTTTGATGGAAAATGGTCTTTGATAGAAAACATTTTTCAGTAGAAAACGCAGATGGATATTAGTTTTCCTTTGTTTGGTTTAATGAAAAAAAAACTATTAAGCTAAGAGGGGGGAAATGTAGATTTTGGGACCGAGAGTGTGGAGGATAATGGTTTTCCTCCCAATTATGGAGGAAAATGTTTGCGAAGGAGTGAGATACTATTTTCCATCTTAATTTTTCTTTCTAGATCCCTTTGTTAACCAAACAACGGAAAATGAGAAAAATAGCATTCCTCCAAAACAAACAGAGCTTTAGTTTTCCTTAGTAACAATCACCAATTCACCACCCAATTAAGTACATTAATAAGGCCATAGGGAATGCCATGCGCGTTCGTTGTTAAGCATTACAAAGGACTAGAGGAGGCATGTTCATTGTTGTTATATTTGAGTTGGGCTTGCTTGGATGGGCTCAATTATGTTTCGAGCCTAGCTTGAACTTTAGTCAAAATTCAAGCTAGCTTCGACAGAATTTTGACCAACCCGAGATCGAATAACTCAAGTTGGATCAGTTAATTTACACCCCTTTATATCGGTCATTCTTCGATTCTCAAAGAAAAAGTAATAGTTATCCAGTCCCCACAACTATAAACTCCTGGCTTCACTCCTTTTTCTATATTAAATGTTATGGCAAAAATCATTTTTGTTGAGTGGGTCTAGATAAGAGTTGTTTATACCAATTACATGGAGAACATTTTGTAATAGTGCATTGCTCGCTTCTTACTATGGAGTAGATGAATTACAATATATACTTTACTTTTACCGAAGTGTGTTATGCAGGGTTAAACGAAGTATTATGCGTTGGACAGGAATAAGCGATTAGCCCTAGTACATGTGCTGTTGTACTTCATATGTGTTTGCTTAGAGTTAGAGAGTAACCATAGATACATGCATTTGCAAATCGCAATGATCCATTTATGCGTACAATAGGGGTCTTATCTAACTTTGGTTTTTGGGGGTAGGGGTGGGGCCTTTCAATTACTTGGCCTTGCTTTATTTGGTTCCCACTCTTTGCCAGGGGAGGATTGGTGGCACTGAAATAGCAAATGGTTAGATTTAGACTATGTTTAGTTCACGTGAAATTTTTTGATCTGAACTTATCTGATCTGATCTGAACTTATTTAATCTGATCTGAACTGATCTGATCAGATCTGATTACAAGATCTTATCTTTTAGATTTTTCTCAATATATAAGAAAAAATATAGTCATGTGGGGTCTTGTTTGATTCGTCTCAATGAGTACTTTATTAATATTCAATTATTATAATTTTTATTAATATGAAATGAAAGATATTTAATAGTATAATGATTTTTAAATATAAGCATGATCTTATCTGAACTTATTTTTTCTTATTTGATATGAACTTATTTTTTTTAGATCTGATCTGAACTTATTTTTTCTGATTTGATCTGAACTTATTTTTTCTGATCTGATCTGATCTGATTAGATCTGAAATAAGCAAAAATAAGCTGAATTGAACATAGCCTTAGGGACTTGTTTGAACCTTAGGTAATTTAGCGATTCACAATACTTTGAACTCATGATAATAATTCTAAAACCGTTAAGAAATACTATAATGTTTATGATCATTTAAGAATATTCACTAATAAAATGTGTAATTGATCTTTGTTTTGTGCTTCATATTTGGTGGGCTTTAGTCGGAAATTCATTGTAGTGTCGCTAAATGATTAGAACAGAGAAGAATTTGGGTAACAATTCTTTTAAGAGTCTTTTCTTTTGGAGTGAAATGGTGAGACAGAAAGCATATGTTTTAGAAACTAATTATGCTTTAAGTCAATTTTTATGTAGAAGGTGTCACTTGATTAAGGTTTCATGTTGACACAGTAAAAAGGGTTTCTTCCATTGATGGTTACAAAAATCTTCAAATATACTATGGGCTAGTGGAAAAGATCCAAGGGTTAAAAGCTACTCCAGTAAAGCAGTTTAACCACTTGGTATAAATGGTTGAACAAAGTAGAGGCTGGCCAATAGAGGCTAATATGTGATGCTACTGTTGTAAAAGGTTGAAAGAAGATCTAGTACTTTTGTGGTTCAGAGTTCCGAGCTTGTCTTGTCAGGTTGGAGAAATATACTTCTTGCAAGTTGGTCGTTCGTTTGTAAATTAGGGCATTCGAAATAAGCAAAGTGTGTACCAAAATGATTTCATATGTTGGAGTCACAAAGAAAATGTAATTTAGTACCAAATCACACTAAGGTTGGTTATATTATGAAATTTACAATCTATGTAAGGATCAATAGTTGTAAACTAGTAGTACAAGAATGTGTGCTAGTAAAACATGAAGTTAAATGACTAGTGTACATTGGTAGTACTGAAAAGGCTTTTGGCACTAATAAGAAGCTTTGGTTTATTAATTGATATGAAGTAGTAAGGTAGGACTGGGAGATGTTTTAGTATAATTAATGAGATAGGTTGGTCAAATGTGGTGCATTGTGGATAATGATATAATGATTTTTGGTGGCTATGAATTATTTTGGTGGTATGAAGAAGTATTAGGGGAAGATTTTCTTAAAAAAAGAAGTGGTGTTGTAGACTATAAAGATTCTGGCATTTTGGGTGAATTTTTTTTGGTAGATTAGGTTAAGAACTCTTACCATACTCACACTTCTCATAGGTTTTACCAATTAATTATGTAGGTCAAACTTTTTAAGAGTCAGGAGAGATGGTAAGAAAAACCTCAGCTCTAAAGAGCCTCATAGTATGATTGGATCCTATGATCTTATTATCATGAACTCAAACTTTTACCATTAGGTTAAACCTTATTTTATAGTCTTTGGGTGATCATTTTAGAGAGTATTTTGATGGTGATACGTTCATCGGTACATCAAAGAAAGCAAAATGACAAGTGCAGTTTCTTATTTAACGACTTTAAAAACATATGTGCCCTTTGTCCCTTTTTATGAGCTAAGATTCTCTACACGTATAATGGGCTTTCTCTATCGAGTATGGAATGTCTCATGGCAAATAACAAAAATCATGCAAGATATACACTCTCAACTCTCCTCCTTCAACAGTTGGAGTATTCACCATTTTCATAGAGAAGCCAACAAAGCTGCAGATTGTTGGATCACCAACGTCAACCACCTAGTTAGCAATAACTTCTTTATTGACATTGCACATTATTCCTCCTACCTCTCCTCCATTCTTGTAAACGATGATAAAAGAATACCTCATGCGGAGGGTTTTCTAATCCTCTCTTTTGTCCTTACCGTACCTTTTAAAACTAAATGAACCTTTGCATACAGCATACCCTTCGTTTTCAAATCTTCATCTATCTATATGGGGAGTTTTTGTTTTCGAAACCTAACATCCATCAGTCTATATGCTCTTACTGTCTCTAGTTTCTTTTTTGTAAGTGGATGCTCTTACTGTCATTTCATCTTTGTTTTGTTTGTTTTGGTTCTCGTTTCTTTAACCAACAGTCACTTTATAACTTTATACAGAATAATAATATTCAAGATTTTTAACCAAGATACTAGTACATTACATAGTAGTCAAAATTCTTCTCCGTGAAATGTTGTACCATCATTTCATGTCACTGGAAAATATGTTGTTGAAAAGGTGTTTATTATCCATAAGGTATAAACTAGGGGTCAATTATCCTTTGTTTAAACTCAGTGCCCATCGGTCAATTTATTGAACAGTCTCAGTCTCTCAGATAAGAGAAGCTGGTGGTCCATAACCTCCACGTGTTTCAATTGCTTCTTTTCTTATCATTATATTTCAAACCTATCTGGAGTCTTTTGTTTTTTTCATAAATCAACAATTACTTTTGTAACTATTGCAATTGTCCCACACTTGACTTCCATTTTTTTTTGGGGAAACTCTTTGACTTGGTGATCTTAATTCCTAAGTAAGTATTCCTAAGTAGGAATGAAAATGGGTAATGGTATAGATGTAGGTGTTAGGATTTTTCTTGTCAAATTATTATAGATAAAGGTATAGATAGAGGAAAATTGGGCGTATGTCGCTTGCTAGGACTTAGGAGTCTACCATCATTTTAAATTGTCATTTTTGATGTGAGAATTAAGGTAGCTCGACTGAGAACTTATAGAGGAGAAAAATCTTTGTGGTTGAATATGCATTCATTGCGCTTTCAAATGCTCAAAAACGCAAAAATAAACTTGCGTCTTGAAATTGACTTATAGTCCGTCAAATTCTGAATAAGGTTGTCTGGGCTTATGAAGTAGTCAAGCCAATCTTAAGTAAAGTATGATCCTAGACTACTTTTACGGTAGGACAATTTCATACCAAGTAGTACTTGGTCAAATTCCACTAGAGGCACTTTGAGGGTGGAAATTCCCCCTTATCATTTCCTCTACTCCCAAGAGGCCATGCTTGCACATCCGGGCCGGTTAAAACGCCTTCTCCTTACCTTAAAAAAATGGTAGGACAATTTTATGCAGAGGTGATTCATAGTTTCATTGCTTTGATTACAAAGATGGCATAAAGGTATAGAGATGATGTGATGTTTGACAAGAGTGTCACATACTAGATACTTTTATTGCATATTTGCTATAAAATAGTTTAAGCTTTGGAGGGATGTCTAACTTCCACATCAAGTGGAAAGATCATTTTTTTTTTTGTTGTTGAGGTAGGTCGTGGGTTATCCAAGTTGTTGTTTTAACTGAAAATTTTTTATAGGTGCATGTGTATTTCATATTGGTTTATTTTGTATGTTATTTTATGAAATAGGGATTCAATGTATTTTATTAATGCAAGTGGTGACTTCTAACCAAAAAAAAGAACAAAAAAGCCAAGGTGGATGCGTACATTAATTTTTTTTAAAAGGTGGTTTGTGACAAAAATAGGTTTATAAAAAGATGATTTCATTTCGTTAGTGCATAATCCACGCTTTGTTTCATCACCTCCCTTCTGACTCCATGTAAAACAATAAAGTATTCTTGTCAAACGATCATCTATATATGTTACAAAAGATAGGGGAATACAATAAGGATTTAAGGGCTCTAATTGGCTTATTTTGGATAGCATCTTGGATATTGTCCTTGTGAAATTATAATGATACCTTTTGAAGAAATGTCAGTGTCAATAATTATGATTTAAATAATTTTGTGATGGGTAAATGCAAATTCTCGACTTAATCCTCCTTTCGTACCTCTGGAGTCTAGAGGAGCAACGATGTTCCCATCTCGATATTGTCCAATACTATGTCATTTAAGTACTTTTATGACAAAAAGTAATATTAAAAAATTATAAATTAAAGAAAATTCATATATTTTTATTTAGGAATTGTTAGTTGAAATATAGTTGATGTATTAGATGACTAGTATATCATATCTTGATATTATCTTATCGTATCAGTTAGCTATTATATCATATCCTGACTACATCTAATAATATCGAGTAAATGTTACATTGTATCAAGTTGCTAGTAAAATTACAAGAATATCATGGTATGAGACAACTTGCGACGGTACATTTGTACCTCCCCACTTCTGTATTGTCCCTTTTTGCCTTTGCCATAAACTTCATGCTTTAGTCTGTTACCTTTTATGCTTAATCAATTTTGAATATTGATTATGGATGGACATGTGATATTCACATACAATCCTTAGCTCTTGAAGCTTTGAAGGGACATACTTGTGCAATCATCCTTCGTAGTGAATACTTTTTTATATACTCCAAAATAAAAGTGAAAGTGGTGTATTATTTCTGAGGATGAATAAAAGTTGCATGCTTAATTAAGGGTCTGTTCTCCCCAGCTTATTTTCAGTTCAGTTCAATTCAGATCAGTTCAGTTCAGTTCAGCTCTTGACAATACTTTTACTCTCACATATCACTATTCATTTCAGTTCAGTTCAGTTCAGATCAGTTCAATTCAATTCAGTTCAGTTCAGTTCAGCTGTTTTATGTCGAAGAGAACAGGTCCTAAATCTCGAGTATTCAATTCAATTCGTTTTCAGAAGTTATAATGAAAAATTATGCTAATCTAGTTTACTAAAACATATCCAAGGATAGGAAGTTATCATTGCTCAATCTGGTAAACTTATCAACTCTAAAGATATGTTTTGTTAATCACTAGTTAAAAAACTATGTGGATGCTACTTATCTTAAATAGTAAGGTCTTGCTAGTAACCAAAACTTGGGTCGAATTCAGTTTACATCGCCAACTTTTATTGGTCAATACCCAATTGAAAATTGTTTTAACCATGCAAAATAGGAATGGTAACCCTATATATTGGCAATCCTCATGAGAGAGGCAGGGTATGTTCTCTTCTGCATAAAACAGTTGAATTAAACTGAATTGAATTGTACTGAACTGAGTGAATAGTGATATGTGAGAATAAAAGTATTGTCCAGAGTTGAACTGAATTGAGTTGAACTAAACTAAATTGAATTGAACTGAACTGAAAATAAGTTGGGGAGAATAAACCCTTGGAGAGAACACAACAGCGTAGGGATATTTTCTCTCTCCAACATATCACCTTCTGTCTATCTCTCTCATTAGGATTAACTAAACATTCGCCATGCAAAAATACTAAAACGTCCTTGCAAGCTCATTAAAGACTACACGTTCATATGCGGGAAAATCGACTTATCAGTTCTTAAAGACCAAAAAACAAAGATGGGGCAGTAGTTAAAGACAATTGAAAAACATCTGTAAATCTCTAGTCATTCTCAACATAAAAAGAAGTAGCTTCATAAAATTATTAATGGTAAGAACATTATTGGTTCATCCGTGACTGCAACTCCAGAGTGGAGCAGTAGTTATGGAGCATATATATGGTGTATATAAAAGCACACATTCATCTTTCCTACTATAACATGATCCTCAATTTTGTCAGTACTCTTTTGTAATTGTACTGCTTCTTCATATGTACTTGATTCATTTGTCATAGTGTACATACGTGGTGTTGAGATCCTCTAGAGTTTCAAAATAACTCTACAAGGTAGAGTTCGTTAAATATCAGTCGTTGATTAAGAAATCAAAGGCTTGTATTTTCTTTCCCAAAAATGCCCCCTATCTTTCCCCCGAATTTCATGCCTTTATCTTTTCCTTTCCCACTAACCATGAGCCCTTGATTTTATAATATATGGTCAGGATTCAACTCTATTTTGTAGAGTTTTCATAAAACTCTAGAGGATCCGGACCCACATACGTGTAGTTCTGCAATTTAGTTGCTTTTTATTTTTTCAAATGTCCCAATGTTTCCAAGGTTACAACTTTGGTTCTGAGATGCTGCCATGCTGGAATTATTCTATAAGCAAATGAATTTTATACAACTTATGCTATATTTGCTGTCTTAGTAAATTTGAAAGAATTCCATGTTTATGCTATAAGAGATTGATTAGGGGTAAACATATTGGAGGATGCAGTGTAGTTCATAATTGCATGCTATTACTTCCTTTGTGAAATTGAATGATATTGATATAATTTTGTTAGGTTTTACTTTTATATGTTGATGTGTTGTATTTTTATATAGGTTTTAGTTGCATTTAGGTTGCATTCTAGGAGCATTTAGGTGCATTGTAGTTCATAATTGCATGCTATTACTTAATTTGCGAAATTCATCAAAGAATACCAAAAACGCACAAGAGGAGTCATATTTCGCAGATTAAGTACTAGTTTGTTGGTCCGGACAGTTTCCTGAGTCATAATATTATACTACGTAATATAAATTTATTCTATGTAGTTTATGTTCATGATTGCAATCTTACTTCAAGTGTAATTTTAAAAACTTTATTTTATTTATCAAAAGTTAGCACAAAATTGGTTAACCAACAATTAGACAAACTAATTTTTAAAGTAATTTAATTGATTAATTAGATTTAAGCTGGATTTATTATTCTTCTCTGTTACGAAATTCTTGAAGAATGAATTGTACGCAAAATTAGAAGATGTTTTGTTGATTAAGTTATGTGATCAACGAAATTTAATTGGTTTATTTGAAGAATAATGTAATAAATTGTTTGCTTTTATTAATCTTCATCAAGAATTTAGTTGCATTTGTTTAGGATTTTATTGTTTGATGATGAGCCCTAGACATTCTTCCGGAATTGAAAAACAAAAAAACCTAATATTGCTCGTCAAGAAATCGAAAACAAAAACCCTAATTATGTTCTTCGAAGGAAAACAAAAGGAGGTGAAAGAGTTCGGATCCTCTAGAGTTTTAGTGAAATTCTACAAGGTAGAGTTGTATCTGAGCCATACATTTTAAAATCAAGAACTCATATTGGTGGAAGGTAAAGATTTAGGGGTGGATTTTGATGAGATAAAATAGGAGGGATTTTGGAAAGATAATATACAAGCCATTGATTTTTTATTCAATGGTTGATATTGCTCAAACTCTACCTTGAGAGTTATTTTACAACTCTAGAGGATCCAAACACAAGGTGAAATTAGTTTCGAATAAACAAATTTGAATCACAAAGTAGGGCAATAATATAAAGACCTTTTGTTTAGTCTCGATTTTTAGCCTCTAATCTTTATATTGTTGTTTCAATGGAGGAGGTTGTGGTTAACAGTTTTTTGACTACTTTGATTTATCAATGGGACATGGAGCAGGGGGTTTTATAATAAAGAAATGGTTCTTTAGAGGGGTAATTTGGTGAAGAAATGACAAAAAGAAATTAGAAAATGTAGGAAAACAAAAGTCAACACCGAAATATTGACTTACGTGTTAAAATTACGTCACATACTCTTTATTAGCAGACAAAACCTATTTAAATGGTTTTTCCTCCAAAAAAAAATTAGGTATTTTCTTACCGAGACCTTTTTAATTGGTCGTATTTGACAAAAGACTCTAATTTTGATATATGATTTTACTTGAAACCCAACACTCTAATTTCTCCTTACCTTAGCCTCTCGAAAGCGAATATTTATATCGTGTTTGAAGTTTGGGGAATTTTGTTATTTGATATTTAAGTTGGCTTGTTTTTGTTATGTCATACGAAAGTCCAATATGATATCTAATGTTAATGTAGATATTTTTTTGGTTAATAAAATAATTATTGCCAAGTGGTGGCTTGGACTATGTAATTAAGGATTAGAAAGGAGTGTTATATAGATCTTTTAGCCAGTTAGGATGGATATGAGAATATGTCATCTAATTATGTGGTTTTATATAAATATTGTAATTAATAATGGCTTTGAAAAATTAACCTCAACTTATAAATGGTTTTAGTTAATAATTCAGAAAAGAGGACCACTTTATATCAATTCATGTCATATTTTCTCGAATTAAAGTTCACGTCACCTTTTTTGTCATTATAACCAAGTTTATGACATTCCTTTCTAACATTGCAATGCACAAGTAGCCCAAAAGTTTATGCGTTAGAATTGTCTTTTTATGCTTACAATGGCAATTGGATGGAAAGTTACTATGAACAGGTTTCTTAGTAGGGGAATGGCATATACTCCTTTAGGGTGATCTATTAAAATATTAGAAATAGATTCACCATGATACTTAAATAAATACTATTTGTTATTATTGATATTTTTTTTGTGGCACTTTAATTTGTAAATTTTCTAAAAGTAAATCCATATTCTCATTTTTTCATAACAACATAATACCTAAATATAATGATATGTTAAAAATTCTAAAAAATAATATATTTTAATGAATAATATTATTATTTAATGTACATCCTGGTCTACTTAAAGAACCTGACAATTTTAGATTACTGTGGAATAATCAAATTTTTGGATATGATTTTAAAATTAGTATGACTTTGAACAATTATATGTCTCCTTCATCCAAAATAAATTATTATGACATACTGAGATGTTTTTTTTAGACCACATTTTATCTTACATTTAATTACTTTTGATTTTCGTTGATAGAATATCTACCCGCAATTTTCAATATCTCTCACTTTTTTAACCCCAATGCATTCCAAAAATATACACCTTACACTCTTTATTATGCCAAAAGCAAATGAATGGTAAAGAGTTTTCAAAAAAAAAATATATAGATTCTCCTTTTATTCATTTTGTTGTGCAACTTTGACTAATGCACTATTCAAATATCTCATTTTGACCTTACTAATATGAACATGTAAATTATAATTAGATTTGTTTTTATCTATATTTTTCACTAATTGATAATTCAAGCTACTTACTAAAAATCAAAGTTTTGTATAATTAGTAGATATGTAAGTCAATAATATAAAACAAAGTAGAAAGTATCTTTTAAAAGTTCATTAAAATAAGCTTAATTATTTTCTGAATTTGGATCTCCCTAAACCCTGGCTTCCTTAATAGAAGTAACTTTGTGAGCAACAACATGATGACATAGAGAGATATAGGCAGAAAAAAGAGGAGGAAAGTTCAAAGCTAGTCTACTGTACATCTAGCTAACGTAGCCAATTACTGAGACAGGTTTGAGGGTCCAACTAGAAATAGTAATACTGTAGCTTTGGAGGAATTAAGATTGTAAGAGAATCATGCTCATGCATATGCATGTAACAATTCCATTGTAACTTATCATAAAGTTTTACTCGAATAAAGATTTTGCTTCCAAACCAAATATAGTAAAAACAAAAAGTCAAATAAGCCTCCTACTAACAGACAGGAATTGCAAATCTAGTTATTGGGTAATGACTATTATTTCATAGCAATTTTATGGTTTTATCCAATGAATAATCATTTCCATTTATGTTGCCCTAATTTTATTACTGATGATCCGCTTTTGATGTACTATTTATGTCCGACCTCTTGGTTATCCTATTATAAGTTCGGATTCTCCAGAGTTATAATAAAATTTTATAAGGTAGAGTTGTATCTGAACCATACATTTCAAAATCAAAGGCTTATAGTAGTGGGATGGGAAAATTAGGGGATGAATTTCGATAAGAAAAAATAGGAGGGATTTTGGAAAGATAATATATGAGCCATTGATTTTTTTTATTCAATGGTTGATATTAGTCAAACTCTACATTGTAAAGTTGTTTTAGAACTCTAGATTATACGGTTTTACTTTGATTTTTTTTTTAATTTTTACATTTGCTAATCATTATTAACACACTTCTCCCCCCCCCCCCCAAAAAAAAAAAAAAAAAGTTGGTCGTTATTAACTTGATTTGCTGATTTTCCTTTAATTATGAAGGATTTTGAAAATCTACATTAACACTATGTCAACATTTTTGTGTAATAATATTTGTGTTTTATGTATTAGTGAAAAAATATTATCTAAGTGAAATATGTGACTCACGCAGAGTTAAATTTGGAAAATTGGAAAAAGAAAGAAGTGATTACCAATAGATGGTAGTGTTTACCAATCATTCCTACCAAACTTTACCAACTATCACAAAAATATATCTTATATTTTTTCAGTTTCATTTCTTTTGAAAGCTTTGAAACATAGTTAATGATAATGTTCATTTTTATTGGATTTCGATGGGTGCATTAGTCTTCCTTCACCCATTCAATAATAATGATTCCGTTTTTTTAATTAAGGTTAAATTTTGTAAATCTTAATTACAAAACTATAAAATTATCATATGCGTGTTGTTGGATTTATTCCAGCTATTTAAAATGTGAAACTAGGAAATCTTAAATACAGAGATTAATTAAACTACCACCATTTATCTATATACTATCTCTGTACTTTCTACTTTATGTTGCCTTCGTAACTTATATGAATTGAAAAATCTATATAGTATCAATTTTAATAATAAGATACTAGTTATAAATATAATAACAACCAATTAAATAGATTTATCTTGTCCGATCCATTATTGCATACTGTACTTTATGAAGTATGTCACAATTACTATTGATAGATATAACATTAATTTTAAAAAGATACCATACAAAGTGATCAACTAATACATATATATAGATCATAAAATGCACATGCATAAAACAAGCTAAACTACATCCATCACTCAACATATATGCAACCATAACAAACAAACTATTACATATTCCTTTCTCCTTCTAGCTTGGTAGGTTACTCATCTATCTTACACAATCAAGTTTTTAACCATTTTGTTCTTTTTTTTTGCATAATAAGTAGTACATACATAGGATTATTATTATTATTAGGTTTAATTAAAGAGGTTATAGTAATTAAGTTTTGATAGAGTTAATTAGCGTCTTCGTGCAGCAGTTTCCCTTTGACAATTGTAGTAAACAGCAGCAACAGGAAGTCCTAGTTGGTTTTGTTCAGCAAATTTCTTTGTGAAGAATCGATCTCGGGTGCTTGGTGGTACAACACTTCCCCTACGATTCTGCTTGAAGAGAATGAAAGCAAACCTGTGTATTCCTATGTTTGGCCTTGGCACTTCATAGCTCACTATCTCTTTCCCTATATCACAATATCGAAATTTAACAGTTAATTACAGCGAAATTTTCTTTAGTGTAATATAATACTCGCTCTGTCCTTCAATAGACTTCCCATTTCTCCTTTTCATGTTTGTCGATACACATTTTATATGACTAGTATTTTTTATAAAAGTTTATTGTGGGACGGAGGAAGTATTAATGAATCAAAATCGGCTTAATTACTGATGAAATAAAATAGTGAAACATATGTTGGAGTTGTTGTCTTACCAAAAGTGGCATCTGTTGTGCCTGGAATATCTGTGACTATCCTGTAAGATATAGGCAACTCATTTCTAGTTAGTCTTTGAGTTTCTATTTATAGATCGTTTCAAATAAAAAAGAAGAACTTTCTACTTATAGATGACATACAATAATATCATAAATTTATGTATACTTCCTCCGTTTTTTATTAGATGTTACACTTTTCAAATCACGGACTCCTAGGTGATTTTTGGAGAGGAGAGAGATAGAGAGAATGAAAAACAAGAGGGTCCCATGTAAACATGTGATAGGAGAGAGATAGAGAGAAGTTATTACCCAAAATAAAAGTGTAACATCTAATTTAAAACTTCCTAAAATAGAAAGTGTAACATCTAAAAAAAACGGAGGAAGTATATGAATTCATACAACATATGATTTCTAAAAGGAAAAAAAGTGGTTTTAGGAGTATACCAGTGCAGGTGCTCTCTAAGATAAGGATCACTAGGTCCAGGAACATCTGGATCTGTCATAATCTATAGGGGGAGGGATTGAAGAAACATGTGAAGACAAAAATTGAGTTAGATATGAGTTATGTAGAAAATATTTGTATACTAATTGAACTAATTAAAACAGTATATATAGTTAGTTATAAAAGATATAAAACAATGGTAGTCTATCAAAAAATCTTATATCTGTAAATAGTTATACAAAAGAAACTAAAAGTTCACACAGTAAAAAAAAAAAAACAGTAACGACTAGTAGAATCAGACGGTCTGACAAGAGACTATACGATGTTTCTAACAAAACAAAAATGGTAATTGTCCAACCTTTAGATGAGAAAAAATATCACAACTTGCTGATATTTGTGATTTTAAAAAGAGAAGAAAAATAAGAAACTTTAAGGTTGATATTATAAGAATTGTTTTTCCTTATATATGACATTATTATTCTTATTATCATATAAATTCTATAGCTTAATTTGGAAGAGGTAATATAAGAGAAAAATAAAAAAGTAGATAAACATAGAAATATACCAAAGTGAAAAAGGATTTCAAGTCACCATCATGAACTTGAACCCTAGGCTTAAGGTTAACAGAAGAAGGAAAGAGTTCATGACCATTGTAAACTTGCTTGTTATTGTAAGTTACAGACATTTTTACACTTGGATTAAAAGGGTCTATTACATCCCCAATAACTCTTCCAATGATAAGGGGATCTGATCTTGCCATTTTCTAAACTTGTAAGTTTTCAGGAAGAAATTAATGGAGAAAAAAAGAGAGAGAAAGAAAGTTTATGTATGTGTTTTGAGGAAGAAAGTTTGGATTATTGCACTGGTGATGAAGATGATCTCATTATATATATAGTGGTACGAGAAAGCTATAATGATTGAACATAAGGAAAAAAGAAATACTAGAAAAGAAGAGGGGTTGGTGGGGGCAAGGAGTTTAGCATACATAGCTTTGAAAGATATATAAGTGTATGTATGTATTATTATTGATTGGAATATTGGTGTGTTATGGTATCTTCCATGCTACACTCTTTCAGGAAAAATAAAATCTAAATAGTTTAGTTTTGTTGGCTAAGGACTCGTTCGTTATCGTTTTTTGTTTTCAATTTTTTTTGAAAATTAAAAAACATAAATAGGAAACTAGAAAAAGTGGTTTTCACTTTTTAGTTGTCAGTTTTGAAAACCATCATGTTCGCAATAGATTTGACTAATTTTTTATTCATTATAATACATATATCATATGACTTTGAAAATCAAAAAACCAAAAAACAGAAAATCAAAATAATACTGAACGGGTCCTAAATGAGCAAATAAAGTTGTTGTAGATTTTACCCTTAGAATTTTATAGATTTACCTCATTGAGACTCATGAAACAAGAATTTAGCTTTTAAATTTGGTTAGATAGTGAAACTCTTTAAAGAAGCGACGTCTTTCTGTCTATAAGGTAATCATGTCTTCAATGTTTTACTATTTTTTTGGATTAGGATTGTAATTAATTATAAATGAAGGCAATTAGGGAGTAGTAGATGTTATAATAGTTGATATTTTGCAATGCACAATGAGATAAAATATAACAATAATATCCCATGTGATAATTTATTTCTTCATATATTCATGATAATTGATGATCAAATTTATGGAGTGTGGCCTTGAAAAACAAAAGGAAATAACTTTTTGTTGACTATTACGCCTATTCATTTCACCTGAAATAAGGTGATATGGTCTACATTTTCAAAGATCTAAAATTGGTTTGGTCTAACCTTTTCTAGTTTCATCTAGTCTAGTTTGTTATAGTTGTATGACTGAATTTGACCATATTTTTATGTCAATTTATAATGAAAAATATGTTCATGTGGGTTGTTGTTGAAATTGTTGCGACATATTATTTTCGAAAATCTAATTTTCATCATTTTTACTAATACAAAATTAAAAATATTTAGTAATTAATAAACAATTTTTAAAAGGTATGATCTAAATTTTTCTAAACTAATAGGTCAAATTAGATTTTATACAAATAAGTAATAATTTCCAATAATAATGGGGATCAGAATATAGCCTAAGATATTCAAAGTGGATTTTGCCTGGTTAATTCAAAGTGGACAAAACACAAGTACAAAAGAGTGTCCGTACAACCTCAAACTCTAAGGCCTAAGCTTACCTCATTCCCTCAATTTAACTGTTTCACTTACCTCGTTCCCTCAATTCTACGAAGATCTTAATACTTCCTCCTTCATTCTGAAATAAATGAAACGATTTCAAAAAACTCTTACATAAAAGAGAAAATTATTTTATTTATTTCAAAATGTAAAAAGTATATTAAGATGAAAATTCAGCTCTTCAAAATGATTATGATCCATATATTATCTTTCAAATTAATTCAGACCACTAAATTTCCTATAAATATGACTACCAACAAATTTCCAATGATTTTATCGGATTAAACATCTTTTAAATATTACTTCTTTCATTTCCCTTATTATTTATCCCTTTCCCATTTTATTTTTTAAATTTTCATAGTTATATTGAGTTAGTAGGTGCTTTGTTTTCTTGTGGTATAAGAGAAACTATTTTTAAAAAAATAAGATGAATGTTCCTTGCACAAGTGCGAGAAATTTAGCGATCTCAATTTATAAGAGGAAAGAATCAAATCCTTAATCAATTACGCCGACTTTAATCTCACTTTGTGACGGAAATGAATCAAACCCTCCTTGCAACTTGCAAGGATTGAGCAAATACTTGGTGATGGTCAATATTGATTATCGAACACAAAGGACAAAATAGCACACTTACTTATGTAATGTATTGGATATATAACACATGTAAATATGTACTAATAATTTAATATATGAAAAGTGATGGAACCTGAAAGCTCTTTGTTTATTTTAATGCACTAGATGACAAAAAAAAAAGGTTTATATGAAAATCTCTATTCCTAAACACAAGTAGGTAGTAGGTTTCGAACTTGTGACCTCAAAGTACCACCTCCACCAAGCAAGTTTGATTATGGCTATCATACATGTGTATATGGTCCTAATTTACGGTCAAAATAGAATACATGAACAGTGAAAAGATAATTATAAGAGTTTCACTTTCAACGAAACTTCAATCCTCCAGGTAGGACACTTCGGAGTATGATCTGGATAAAGAAACCGCAAATCAACCTATTTTATCTAGTTTGGATTGGTTTACAATTTCAAAATATGGATGATTAAGATTTTGACTATCACATTTTGCGGTTTGGGTTTGATTTTAATTTTTAAGAATTAAACGACATCATATGCCGCAAATTATAAAACTCGTGTTACAAAACAGAAAAATGTTGGTTTGATTTTAGTTTTTTAAAAACTAATGGGCAAAGTAAGGAGGGAAGCTAAACACAATTTGAGAAATTACTAATAACGTTTGTGACATTAATAAAAAAAAAAACATTCATTGCAAATTATAAGCACTTATCACAAAATAAGGTTATACTACAAACTGTACTGAACCAAACCGTTTGACGCAGTGCGGTTTGACTTGAGAATATGTTAAACCGTTATTTTGTGATTTGGTTTGGGTCATTATGTCCCAAACTGCACCAAACCAACTCGTTACCAAAGTATGAAGGGTAAAAAAGTGGTTTATGCATGAAAGAAAACTTCCTAGGAGGAGACCTAACAAAACTAAGAAAGGTAATAGATACAAACCATCAATCCTAAACTGATTAGGATAAAATAATTATATACTAAAATCGACTAAATCAAAAGGTTCTATATCAAATACAACTTTTAGTAAAATCGACTAAATAATTCCACTTTTACTTAGCATGAAATTCTACTACATGTCATATATATTTATATGTCATCTAAACAATTAAACTGAACTTAATTTAATTAAACTGGCATAATTAAATTGCATTAAATTGAATTAAAACTATGAGAGAAAACTAATTAAACTGAATCGAATTTGTCTGAACTGAACCGAATTTTCATTAATTCAGTCTAAAAAAACGGAACCCTTAATATTAGATTTCTCTAGAAGAGTTTCAACGTGGAATTTCTTTTCTCCTGCCTTTTCACAAATCCAAATATTTATATAATGTGGACTGGACAAGACGAATTTAAGTAGAAATTGCCTTACATTCTCAAGCTATTAAAGGCACTAGGGACTTTTGCAGAAGCGGCAAAACTCTAAACATAAAGCATGCAAATTATGAAATGGTTCTCAACAGAATCTCTATATATAACCAAACCATTATTTTGTAAGCTTACACCTTGATTAACACATAATTTGGAGTATAAAGTAATTCCACCATTAATAAAATAAATGTCCAAATACAAAGGGAATATATATGTAGTAATGGAATTAGTGACTTAGTGGTGAGTCGTCATTTCATTGAAAAAGATTCAATCTTGTGTCACTTTTTCTTGCTTAAATTAGTAAATGACAAGAATGTATTACTATAGATAGAAGATTGAAGCACTTAATGGCTACCAGTCCTAATGTTACAAGTTACAACTAGACGTTTTAAATCTCTATTTTCTTTATTTAGAATTGATATAACCTAATTATTTTCCACCAGTATGATTCTGATTTAATTACATTCTTTATGGATTTTAGTTTGTTTGTGTTTCTTTAGTATATATGCTAATTCCAATTGTATTAAATTATGCCCCCATATACTCTATCGGTCTCAAAATTAATCTCGAACCTTTAAGAAGACTTTCGAGGAGGATCTTTTCGAATTACTAGATTGGTATAAAAAGTGATAAGATGAACAAGTTATGAATATGATCAATATTAATCTCAAGTACGTATGTGAGTACAAATCAAAGAATTAAAAAAACATGTCAACCAAATTAATTTACTAAATACGTCTAAAGGCCCATAGAAATATTAGGATAGTCCGAGATTATGAGATAAACTCAATCAAAAAATAGGGACATTATTCGAGTTTTGACAAATTTGTATATATACGTCTTGGATGACATATTAGATATTAGTATTTTAGAATAGGGGATATTGAATTTTTTTTAAAAAAAACAACTCCAATATCATATAAGTTTAAATTTTTTTTTCTTGAATTTAAGATATTCAGTTGAATATCATGAACTTAATTGTACATTCAACATGATATTTAATTTAAACCACCACTTTGAATTATTTTCTTTAACTGAAGTACTTCTTCCATTTTCAAAAGGATGCAACAAAAGGGTATTTTATGTGAGACATGAAACATTCCTTTGTTGCATGCATCTTTTTGAAAACGGAGGAAGTATTATTAGTGTTTTGGGAAGCAGAGCATAAAGAGAGGGGGGTGTAGGGCTTGCAAGTCCACCAATAACTTCATCATTAGTATGATAGTCTTTTTGGCTCCTTTCCAAAAGGCCTCATAATATATAATATAATTGGTTAACTCTTACAAACTAAGGTAACTCCTTCTTATATCTCCAATGTGGGACTTGGGATGTATCGCCAACCAGCGGAACACGACGCCTGACCACCACAATATCGATCAGGAAGACTTTAAGACACAAGGCATATATCGAGCACAGATTTCCCATCGTGAGGTCATACTAAGAGCCTCCACACCTTTTTAGATCTCATGCACCATGCTTCCAAGCTATGCCCGCCAACCCACATGTTTTCGCTCCATGCTTCTAGGTTGCACCCCAGTCATTTTATTCTCTACAATTGCATGCACATGCATTAACTGAGTCACCTATCTTCGAGAACCATACAAAATACCACCAAAGACTTGTGTCGTACCCACGCCCTAGAGCTACACCACTTTGCACCCTGTGTGCTCCAACAAGTCGACCATTGGGTCCTCGACACCATTGTATGAACGTTCCAGCTCAACAGTAGTCCACTCTTATACCATTTGTAAGAATATGTATCGGAGGCGTTAAAAAATCGGAAAATCGAAATCAGAGTCCTAGTGCAGTACTGTTCGTGGTTTTCTCCCTATTTAAGGGTTTCCACGTCAAATCTTCTTGTGTTCTTTATTACTTTAATTCTTAATTCCTCCGTATATTATACTTTGATTGCTCGATTTGTTAGCGAATATGATACATATTCCTACACAAGGGTTAAACAGGAGGTTCGAATTAATGTTATCACCATGGTTGGTGATGAGACTAGGTTTAAGTTAAGTCTGACAGAAGAAAAAAATTATTCACCAAAGATTTAGGCCTGCAAGATGTTGAAGCTGTTTATACCAATTTTTCATGTAAACCCTAATTTCTTCTCCTTTTTTTTCTTTTTTTTTTACCAATTTTTCAAATACCCATATCAAGCTAGCAATTTATTTTATAAAGAATTGAGCAAATATTATTTCAGTGGTCAAAGTTCATAAAACTTCATCGTATTCGATTTTTATCTAAGTAAGAAATTAAAGTCATATTGATTGAGATATTATGGTTATACTTGTTTATCGTTAAGTATAGTATTTTTGTAAAGAAAATCACTTTATCAATGTTTACACTTACACTTGTCCATAGTTACTGTAAATATTTTTTTCGGTATACATTCCCATTACCATATCTTTTTATAGGCAGCATTTATGATATAAATATTGATGAAGAAAAAGAGATATATGAGTTGGAGACTGGAGTTGCATTTCTTAGGTGAAAATCTTCCCTTGATCTAGTGAGACTTCTACAACTTAATTATATGACGAATTAGCAAGAGGGGGAACCAAGGAAGAACACAATGAAATGTTGACGCGGAAAAACCCTAATGAAAATGGGTAAAAATATCGCTGGTGGCTATGAGTCCACCAATTCACTAATGCAACTATCGTCAATGGAATACGATAGTCAATACAGATCTAATGCTAGGAATTATTAGTGTATCTTTATAGTAGAAATGTAATCTAAGGAAAATTAATGAAAGGAAACAATATTGTTTGTAATTGCTCTAAGTGTTTGGTCTCAAGTGAATGTAGTCGTTATATCTTGTGATATCTCTTGTATTTATATTCCTTGACACGTTCCAATAACGGCTCCCTTGACTCATGTATTTCTCACGAGGATTGCTACATCTACTCACTGAATAGACTACCCATTAGAAACAGACAATTAAAAAATAAATAATTTTGTTGAGTTGGACTTCACTTATTATTAATGTCTATCTCTAGTCGGTAGATTACCCAATGGGTAGACAAAGTTTTTCCCTCCTCGTCACTTATAGGCCGTTGTTTGTGAGCTTAGTATGGACAAGTGGACAACTCGCTTAGTCGCTTAGTCTAGACAAATCGTCCCTTGTGAACGCCGACTAAACCTGTAGGAAAAAATCGAGCATAACATGCATCATCATCGAGGTTGATCTAGTAGTTTTCTTTCTTAAAAAGATACATATAAAAAAATCGAGCATACCAAATTGCGGATAAGCTAGCAAAGGAAGGAAGGATAACTTAGATGTTAATGTAACTAGGTTTATGTCCACCCCACCTAGTTATATTTTGAACTTATGGGACGAGTTTGTACTAAGGCTTTTAGCCATTAATGCTTAATTCATTTCCGTATTTCAAAAAAAAAAATGGCGCATACAACATACTAAACAATTTCCAAGATGGATGCTAGCTATGTGTACGTATAAATATTATATATAGTATTAACAATTAGATCTGTAAACTAGACTTATAACAAAAAGAATAACTTAATGAGAAATTGATGCCATGATAAGGATTTACCTAGACACTTCCACGATTCTCACCTATATATACTCCACAAAAAGTTTGAAGTGACAAACATATGCATATAGTATAATATATCTTTTCTTTCCTCCCTTGTTCCAACCTTTTGCATGTGTAAACTTTAGATTATGTGAAGCTACTCAGCAATGTATAATGGTTGGTTTGCAATTGGGAATCAATCTATTCACTTGTTGATGATATTATGGTGGTAAATGAAAAAATATTTTATCCTTTCATTACTGGATTATTCTTAGTGTTTCCTTGTTCTTATCTTTGACTTTTAAGACTACAAGATAGTATAATGGCCAATAAACATGCAAACACTCGTCCATAGTTTTTAGATTGTTTAATGGGTAATTATTAAACATAAAATTCTCTTTTCCTAGCCGAGTAATGTGGTAATCTCACTTTTGAGTTGAGAAATGGCAATAGTTTTAAATGAAACATAAGATGAAATGACACTATTTATTTATCAATTTTGATTCCAATTCATTTTGTTTGGGCTCATTTTTTGGACCAGCTCACCTATGACAAAGTTACTAAAATACCCCTACATCTAGGGAAGCAAATCCTCCACCAGCTGGAGCTGACTAAAATACCCTCGTTTATTGGGGCTCCTATCCTTTATAAATAGGGGTTGTCTCATCAGACAAAGGTACGCAATTCTAAGCTACAAAAACGAGAGCATCTCTCTCTACATTGATCCCTTTCTCTCTCTACCTCAATCATCAACTGACTTGAGCGTCGGAGGGGTGATCCCGGGACCACCCCGGGGTAGGCTAACCTTGTTTTGTAGGATTCCGACGTACGGACAACGGAGCTCAGACATACCTTCTTGGGGCCTACATCAAGTCTCTCAGCACACATCATCATTTGTGATCACCCTCAATTTCTTAGCAGAAACAATCGTCGTTATATAAGAAAAACATAATTAAGTGGAACCTTATCAGATTCGTCTTGATGCATACTATCAAATTATAACGTTTTTATATTTTTTTACGTGTGCACAACTAAAGTTATTAATGATTAAAGAAGCGTGTTGATTTACGTGAAAAGAAAACGTTTCGTTTAAAACAGAACGAAGGAAGTATATATATACAATTAGAATAAATAGCCTATGTGTCACCCAAAGAAGTATGCTCGCCATGTGGCAGCAAAACCATTCTCCCCAAGCTTCGCCTTGCCATGTGTACTACTGATGGACGCCATTGCACACGTGTCATACAAGTATATAACCTTTGATTGTGCTGTCTAATTACGCCCTCAATCGATGATTAGAATAATCAATTGCAATCTCTTATATTAGGTAACAATCAAACTATCCGTGAATTATGCACAATCAATCAATAAAATCAACGTTCTAGAATAGGGGTGATCATGAGTCTGATTTGTTCATGAACCGTTCGAGCTCGACTCGTTAAAATCTCGTCTCAAGTTCGAGTTTGGCTCGAGCCATTAGCGAGCTAAGCTGAGTTGAGTTATGACAAACTCGACTCGAAAAGCTTGTGAAAAGGCTCGATTACTTTTTAAATATGAAAATAATATATTATATATTCATACACACATAATTTTATTATTCAAGATATTACACAATGATAAGTTAATAGTTTTATTATCAAAGAATAAACTCAAAAAAATAAAAAGTATTCAAAAAAGAAATATAAAGCCTCTAACTCCAGACATTTTTGGCTGTTTTTGGGACATTTTGGACTTTTCTGACATGGTCAGATTATCTCCATAAACACTCTTAGTAGTGCCGATGTGACTTCTAACGTTGCGAGCGAGGGGGCTTGGCACCATTTGCATTGCCTCGAAAAGTTTTCGAACACCCTCATTTGTTCATTTCTCGTGAAACCTAAAATTGCCTCGAAAAGAACGTAAAAGCATCCATATATTTGTTCCAAGCAACATGACTCCTTTCCTATGACCTCTCATGGCCATAGGAGGCATCCCGTGACGTTAGGAGCTCGGGCCCCGAGAAAATCCAAAAGCGTGTATTATAACCTTCAATTTCGGCTGTTTTTGGCACATTTTTGGACTTCTCAAGGCCTGGTCATATTTTCTCCCAAAACATTCATAGGAGTGCCGATGTGACTTGTAATGTTGCGCGGGTCCATGGCACAATTTGCATTGCCTCGAAAAGCCTCTAACTCCCCCATTGTTCATTTCTCGTGAAACCTAAAATTACCTCGAAATGAACGTAAAGGCATCCATATATTCATTCCAAGCCACATGATTCCTTTTCAATGACCTCCCATGGCCCTAGGAGACATCCCGTGGCATTCGAAGCTCAGTCCTCGAAAAAGTCCGAAAGCGTGTATTATAACCTTCAATTTTAGCTCTTTTTGGAATATGTTTGGACTTTTCTGGACATGGTCATATTTTCTCCTGAAACATTCCTAGGAGTGCCGAAATGACTTGTGACGTTGTGCCGGTTCTTGGAATAATTTTTGTTGCCTTGAAAAGCCTACGAACACCCCATTTGTTCATTTCTCGTGAAACCCAAAATTGTCTTGAAATCAACATAAAGGCATCCGCATATTCGTTACAAGCCACATGACTCTTTTCCAATGACCTCTCATGTCCCTATGAAGCATCATGTCGCGTTCGAAACTCGGTCCCCGAGAAAGACCGAAAGCGTGTATTATAACCTCCAATTTCGGCTGTTTTTGGGACATTTTTGGACTTCTCCACGCCTGGTCATATTTTTTCCCGAAACATTGATAGGAGTGCCGATGTGACTTGTAACGTTGTGCGGGTCCATGACACAATTTGCATTGTCTCGAAAAGCCTCTAACTCCCTCATTTGTTCATTTCTCGTGAAACCTGAAATTGCCTCGAAATGAACGTAAACGCATCCACATATTCATTCAAGCCACATAACTCCTTTCCAATGACCTGCCATGGTCCTAGGAGACATCTTGTGGCATTCGAAGGTCAGGTCCCGAGAAAGTCCGAAAGTGTTTATTATAACCTTCAATTTTGGCTGTTTTTGGGACATTTTTGGACTTTTCCGGACATGGTCATATATATTTTCTCCTGAAATGTTCCTAGGAGTGCCGGAATGACTTGTGACGTTGTGCCGGTTCTTGGCACAATTTGTGTTGCCTCGATAAGCCTTTGAACACCACATTTGTTCATTTCTCGTGAAACCTAAAATTGTCTTGAAATGAACATAAAGGCATCCATATATTTGTTCCAAGCCACATGACTCTTTTCAAGTGACCTTCCATGTCCCTAGGAGGCATCCCATGGTGTCCGGAACTCGGACCACAAATAAATCCAAAGCGTGTATTATAACCTTCAATTTCGGCTGTTTTTGGGACATTTTTGGACTTCTCCAGGCCTGGTCATATTTTCTCCCTAAACATTCATAGGACTGCCGATGTGACTTGTAATGTTGCGCGGGTCCATGGCACAATTTGCATTGCCTCGAAAAGCCTCTAACTCCCCCATTTGTTCATTTCTCGTGAAACCTAAAATTGCCTCAAAATGAACGTAAAGGCATCCATATATTCATTCCAAGCCACATGACTCCTTTCCAATGACCCCCCATGACCCTAGGAGGCATCCCGTGGCATTCGGAGCTCCGGCCCCGAGAAAGTCCGAAAACGTGTATTATAACCTTCAATTTTGGCTTTTTTTGGAATATTTTTGGACTTTTCCGGACATGGTCATATTTTCTCCAGAAACGTTTCTAGGAGTGCTGAAATGACTTGTAACGTTGTGCCGGTTCTTGGCACAATTTGTGTTGTCTCGAAAATCCTATGAACACTCCATTTGTTCATTTATCGTGAAGCCCAAAATTGTCTTGAAATAAACTTAAATGCATCCACATATTCGTTCCAAACCACATGAATCTTTTCCAATGACCTCTCATGCCCTAGGAAGCATCCTGTAGCGTTCGGAACTCGGGTCCCGGGAAAGTCCGAAAGCGTGTATTATAACCTTCAAATTTTGCTGTTTTTGAGACATTTTCGGACTTCTCCGGGCCTGGTCATATTTTCTCCCGAAACGTTCTTAGGAAAGCCAACATGACTTCTAACGTTGCGCGGGTACTTGGCACAATTTGCATTGCCTCGAAATGTATCTGAACACCCCATTTGTTCATTTCTCGTGAAGCCCAAATTTGCCTCGAAATGAACGTAAAGGATCCCATATATTCATTCCAAGCCACACGACTCCTTTCCAATGACCTCCCATGTCCCTAGGAGGCATCCCGTGGCGTCCGAAGCTTGGTCCATGGGAAACTCCGAAAGTGTGTATTATAACCTTCAAATTTGGCTGTTTTTGGGACATTTTATTATTTTTCCGAGCCTGGTCATATTTTCTCCCGAAACGTTCCTAGAAAAGCCGACGTGACTTGTAACTTTGCACGGGTGTTTGGCACCATTTGTGTTGCCACGAAAAGCCTCTGAACACCGCATTTGTTCATTTCTCACAAAAGGTTCCTAAGAGTGCCGACATCACTTGTAAGATTGCTCGGGTGGTGGGCATCGTTTGTGTTGCCTCGAAAAGCTTCTAACACCCCCGTTTGGGATCTTGTTAGATTCGTCTTGATGTATACTATCAAATTATAACTTTTTTATATTTTTTACGTGTGCACAACTAAAGATATTAATGATTAAAGAAGCGTGTTGGATTGCATGAAAAAGCAAAACGTTTCATTTAAAACAGAATGGAGGAAGTATATATAAACCTAAAATAAATAGCCTATGTCTCATCCAAAGAAGTATGTTTCAAATATTTTATTTACATTCAAATTAAACATCGAATGTAGGTTGTATGCAGAGAATAAAGGAGGAAAACAATACAGGTTTTAGGGCGTCTCGATGGATTAGAGAAGAAAGAGAGAATGTTCATGTGTGATACTGAAGTTAGGGTCAATAAAATGCATTATAATCTGGAATCTATGATATAATTAGCATAATTTAGCACTTAACTAATCTAACTAATATACTTCAGCGTTTAACGAATTCATCTAAAAGCAATTTAAGGCTAGCGTAACTAATAGGTCCAAGCGTTTAACTGATTCTACTGCTAGTTTGATGCACGCGCATGATGTTAGCATGACATCAGCCGGTCTCACATTAACACTAACATGAGACCGTCTTTTCAAAAACAGACTCAATAAACTAAACCCATGGGCGAAGCTTCGCGCATATATCTAATAGGAACCATGAAAAACTAGTCATTGGTAGGTTCTTTTTTGTCTTGATCAAATGAACAACTAACATTAAATGATTGTCATACAACCATTTGAACAAGTAATGGTAGTTAAGCCTTTTTCTAGTGTTCAAACGAGTACTAATGGTCCTTAAACAACCATTTATACAAGAGTTGGGCCTAGACTGAAACCCTGAGAGCGAATAGGCCCAGGAGTTTCATTGCTTTACTTGCTAAGAATACTGTTACTGTAGTGGAGCTACTTTTATCAACATACTTCATTCTATAGTTCTATACTTCTTATTATAGGGTTTTAATATGATTAATTTGGGTTTTTGTATTGAAAAAGGACTTGCCATGTTAAATCAAGTAGAGGTCATTTGTGGGTAAAATTGGGCTCTTAGCTTAACCTATAGTTTTATCCGTCAACTCGCTTTAGTTTCGAATTAAATATTGGAGTTAAATTTATTTCATCTATCTATCATCTATCAAATTATACCTAAAATAAAATGAATGAGATATATGTCACATTCATTTTTCGCCTAAATATTTTGTGAAATATTTCAGGAATAAAATATAGTATGACAAAACAAATTATCTTCTTTTAATGAAAATCTTCAATAATCTTCTCAAAAATTATATTATACAAACTAATTTTGTTAAATTTTTATATTAATTATGACGTTTGTAAATTTTATAACATTTAAATTTAATCCAGAAAAGAGTGTGTGCATTTGTTGCTTTCCACCTCAAGAATGTTATTTGTCCTTTTAAAGAATGTTCAATAGCAATCGGTTTCTACTTATCTCTTTTTGCTTTGAGATTGAAGTTTACCTCCCTCTTTGGCAAAATTAGACACGTTATTCTTCACAAACGCATCCTTCACTTGCCACAATACTAAAGTTGGCAAAAATTAATCCAATCTACCAACCTAATTCGAATCCAATCCAATATTAACGAGTTAAATTTTGAACACATTTAATTAAACCAGACGATTCAATCTACTCCCTTTAATTAAATGGATTGGTTCAATTTGAAAATTTCAACCTAAACCGTTTACTTAAATGCGTCATGTTCGGATTAAATTGATTCAATAATTCGTTTATTTTGCATTCAAAGAACCTATTTTTCAAGTTAAATGAATTGGAATTTGTATTCTTGTTATGTATGGACTATTTGCACTTCAAAGTTGTTAGAATATGAGATACTTAAATAATTATAATCCGATCGCCGTTAATGAAAATTGAAATATGCTATAAAATGGGTTAGTAGGTCTTCAGGTTGACCTATTAATTATCAAATTGGGTTGCGTTGAGAATCCCAACCCATTTAACTAAACAAGTTGGGTTGGATTAAGGATCTCAACTCGTTTAAGTAAACAGGTCAACCTGAATGCGAACCAGATCGACCTATTGTCAGACTTACTGACCAGTTATCACCCAAAAGAAAAAAGAACCAAAAAAGGGTGGAAATTAATTTTCGAGATTTCTTGTGGTAAAATACCTTTGCCAAAAAGAAATTGGTTGGTTATGTACTTATGTATTAAGGGTATAATTTTTTACATTTGGATGAAGTGATTGTACTTAAGAGAGTCAGTTACCACTTTTGGATAAATCTAATTAATGGCTTATCTTTTGGTAGCTCTATCATATATGTATATGGCTATATGCTATAGACTATAGTGGAGAACTAGTAATAAATCTGACATCAGTGATTCTCTCATTAAAAGCCCAGTAAAAAAATGGTAAAGTGGCACTCATCAAACTATATGGGTTTCTGGGTCATCCTCTACTGACAGCAGCTCAATGCTCTGAAACTTCATTTTCTGGGATTTTTTTCTTCTTCTAAGGTAACTTTTGTCTTTGATTCTCCACTAAAACTCTTACTTTAATGTTTAAATCTGCTTGTTTTTGTGGTTAAGCTAATTTAATGGGATGTAAAAGATTGAGTCTTTAATGCCAAGAAATCTTGAAAACTTTAGTAAAGATTGAGTCTTTAATGCCAAGAAATCTTGGAAACTTTAGTGATCTACATCTAACATCTTTGGAATGATAAAATGTTGCAAAATGTGTATAAAAGAAGCTGCAGGGTGCTCCTGAATTCTGGGCTTGTATACCCAATACAACAGCTTCTTTTGTTTACCTTGGAAATTGAAACTAAGCATGAAATTTGAAAGTTAATACTGTGATATTACTTTTTGCAAGCCAATTGACTTCAGTTAGAAGTGTGTTACTTTAATGGTGCTAAACCTTTTTGAGGTTGATTTATACTGTGTTGAGGTAACTTGGGTTAGATTAGATTTCTTGATGTTAGTTGTTTATTAATGAATCCATGTAACACCCACCCTATGAAGCATGGGTAACTTCAATTTGGCAACTGTATGTGCACGGGTCGTGGGTACGTTTAGATACTTAGTGGAAACTTGAACTTACTTGACTATGCTATTATCTTATTCGTCTTACTTAATTAATTAGATTATAGTTCGTCGTGTAATTTGTAAAAGTTCATTTAATTTCCTTTAACTATATAGTAGTAGTACATATTTGAAATGGATTAGTTTTTGATGTATTATATAAAACTCACTCTATCCTCATTTTCTAACACACCTGACGTATTTTGTGCTCGTTTCGTGGCTTTACATACCCAATTTGTGCAATCTAGCTCACACCCACCTAGGATAAGTGTAATTGTATTTTTTTTCCAAATATGATACTAATTGAGCCTTACTGATTGCAATTTGCAAATATGGCTTATTATGTGATGGTACTGAGTATTGTTTTGGTGGAATGTCACTAACTCCAACTGCACAAAGTTGGAGAGAGTTTTATTTGTGCTCCTAACAAGGAAATTGCAACTATTTTTAGTCCTTTGCCCTTATGTATGTGTGTGAACACCTAGACTATTTTTTATCTACTACTTTCTCCATTTTTTTAATAGATGTTACATAGAAAAAGTGGAGTGTTTTTAAGAAAGGTGGAGAGAAAAAGTGGGGATCACTACTTTTTGAATAAAAAAACATTTGTTAAGGAAAAAATATGATTATTTTAAAGGAGAAAGTAGGGGACCATCAACTTGTTAATAGTATTTTAAAATTTTTATGGTGAAAAGGGATCCATTTATATTTTATGGTATGTAGCATCTATTATGACATTTCCATTTAAGGGAAATGTAGCATTTATAAAAAAACGGAGGAAGTATATTATTTATGGATGAACCTCTTATATTCTTTCTATTACTGTCTTTTGGTCATTTTCACATAATACTAATGTATCCAAATTGTTGGTCTTGTGAGACATTATTTTCATCACTGTTTTAAGTCCTTTTCTGGATTCCAAATTTGGAGATTATTTTCCTCAACACTCATACATTCAGGTCTAAATAAATGTCTAAAACTCTTAATGATATGATCTTGAGATATGCAGAATAATGTATACTATAGTTCAGCTTATGTTACTTTTGTCCAATGCAAGGGATGAATATCTTCCTTTTTCCTTCTCAGATGTTTGTGCAGATAGTTGTATCATTTGCTATTGTTCTTCTGGGTTATATTTACAAGTTGATAAAGTCTCCCCCTCCAAAAATATGTGGTTCACCTGGTGGTCCTCCAGTGACTTCACCAAGGATCAAACTTTCAGATGGCAGGCATTTGTCATATAGAGAGGCAGGAGTTAACAAGGATGAGGCTAAATACAAGATCGTAATCGTCCACGGATTTGCTAGCTCAAAGGATCAAAATATCCCAGTCTCTCAAGTATGAATCAACTCTACTTCATCCCCCATCCCAAAGGAATTGAAACAAAGGGAACATTCAAGTTACTAGTGTAGTAATAAAGAGTAGAAATTTCAATAATCAAAGTATTTTGTAACTTTATCTACATAATTAATAGGATGATGATCCTATAGAAGGTTGTTTTGCTTCATATAGTCTCAAAAGTAGGTAAATAAATGTTGCATTATTGGCTAACTGTAAAACTAAAACAGAATTTTTATGTAGGAGTTTCCAACTAATACAATAGTATAGATAGAGTACATTGCAAAACTATCTTTTTTATTTGAATTGTATCTCTATGTAAAATTCGAAATTCAAATGGTATATACATATTATGCAAAAAAAGTTTTGTTTTTCATTTTGTTCTGTTTATTACAAACTGCATAATATCCTTTGCTTACATGTCCTAGTTTCAATGTATTGGCTTTGTTTATAAGTTGGCTTACATGTAGCATTAATGATTAATAGATGTTAGATGGAGATAAACTTCATGGATGCAAAAGATAATCTCTGTGTTTGCATAGAAAATTGTCATGTATCCTCAGAGTACATGTTGTGTATCCTTATACATGTAAGGATATGCTTCACAGTCCTAGGTTCAGTCTTTCTTTGACATATTTATTCATTGGCAAAGGAAACATAAGTTGATTTTCGCTGCTGTGTTAAACTCGAATTATCAATTGATTGTCAGGAACTCGTTGAGGAGCTGAAACTATACTTCCTGTTTTTCGATAGAGCTGGATATGGGGAGAGTGACCCTTATCCAGAACGCTCTGTGGAAAGTGAGGCATATGATATTCAAGAACTTGTTGATGCTTTGCATCTTGGATCAAAATTTTATGTCATTGGAATTTCCATGGGAGCTTATCCAGCATACAGTTGTATAAATTACATCCCACAAAGGCATGACACCGAACATTTAGTTGAGATGATATTTTTCTGAAATGATCCTGGTGCAATTTATGTTATGCAACAGCATTCTAATTTTTAACCATACTCCACAGATTGGCAGGGATCTCTTTGGTTGTTCCATTTGTCAACTACTGGTGGCCTGGTTTCCCTGATCATGTGTCCGGAAAGACTTTTAGGAGACTTCCTCTACAAGACCAATGGACCTTTCGAGTGGCACGTTATGCTTCTTGGTTGTTCTACTGGTGGATGACTCAAAAATGGTTCCCTTCATTGAGTCTCTTGTCAGGTGATCCATCTGTTTTCAGTCGACAAGATATCGAGATCATGAAGAATATGCCAGAAGTTTCACAGGTAGATCATCTAAGATAGTACTTCTTGACTTCTATTCATGTTAGTTTCGTTTTGAGAAATTATAGAGGGTAACTTTGTACTAAGAACTTCATCCATTATAACCCCAAACTTTGCAAAAACACACTTGAAAATACTATATGGTAACCCTGCAGAAACATATCTCCTTGTAAAATATGTTTCTCTTATATAGCTCGATTTTGATCTATGAACTACATCACCATTGTGAATTGTATTGTGAAGGACACAACTAGATTAGCATTCTATGAACTACATCACCATATACTAATGTTCTGTTTTACTTGTAATCTCAGGATAAAAGCCGCCAACAAGGTGATTTCGAATCCCTTCATCGAGATATAATGGTTGGTTTCGGAGATTGGGAATTCAGCATCTTGCATCTTAAAAACCCTTTCCCTGAAAATGAAGGTTCAGTACACTTATGGCAAGGCTATGAAGACAAAATAATTCCTTTCGAAATTAATCGATTCATCTCAGAGAAGCTTCAATGGATTAAGTACCATGAAGTTCCTGATGGTGGACATATGTTTATGTTCAACCCTACCATGTGTGAATCTATCTTGAAAGAACTGCTGCTTGGATAGTTTCCATCCTGCAAGCCTCTATACCTATAGCTACTCCCATTAGTCTGAACTCTGAACCTCCCTTGTAATACTGGATTATATTATTTGTGGTTACATTACATATAGAATAATGTATGAACTTGTTATATTTGTAATTTGTATCTCTTCTTCTTTTCAATTGTCATACTTCCCATGTTTTTTTTATCCATATGAGCCACGAAAGCAGTACAAAGTACAAAGAAGGGGAGGTGGATGTCGTATTTCCCATGTGAGTGTTACGAAACTAATGTAACTGCTGATTCTGAGGAAATTGGACAGATATGAAGTTGTAACTGCTGAGAAAGGTCTACTACAAGTGTTAAATGTGGTGCTACCAGGAAGTTATGACTTATGATGGCATACATGCATGTCATTTTGTATATTTTTTTCCCTAACTTGTATTTTTTTTGGACCTATACTTCAGCATTATAATGAGAAGCAGAAGAAGTGCAACTTCACAGGAAGCTCAGGTCTTAACTATGCAGTAATGAGGCAGATTCAACCAGTAAATTAATCTCTGAAGTGGAGAAGGCTACATGAAGAAACTTTGAGTAATTTCTTATTACTTTGTCATATTATTCATCTTTGTCCTATAGATATCTCATTTTATCTTCTTTACTATATGCTTCTTTTTCTCAAGTAAAATGAAATGACTAACAAGGAATATATTCAAAAAAAGTTACTTATATACTTGTTTCAATATTGATAAAGGTTATATGAATGACTTATTTTTCCTTGATTTCCATTATTTAAGTTTCTTGATTTAACTCTGTAAAAACGTTTTTCCTAGCACCAAAACTGCATATCTTTTTTTCCTTGTTTTCATGATTTCAGTTTCCTCTTTGTGGAAAGGTAAATTTGTTAATAATTTTTCTTAATAAGTAATTGTATGACCAAAGTAACTTGTTTTGATGCTAATATATGACATGCCTTTACTAAAAAAAAGTAGAATAATGGAAACATCAAGAAACTTTTTTCCTGAAATTTCAGTCCCATGTTTTATTTTAGACTGAGAGGGGTTCCAATAAGTTCTCTTCATCTTATAAAATAAGTTTCAGGTCCAATAAGTTCATATTAGGTGTGATCAGGTCTAACACAACACTCAAATATAAGTTCCGATAAGGGTCAATCAAGTCTAATAAATTCAGTTCAGATAACTTTAGGTTTTTTCAGGTGAAGAGAACGCACCTTAAATGATAAGCAGAAAGGAAAAACAAATTAACAAGAAAATGAGCAAATTGGATGGCAAAATGAGGGGAAAATAAAGGAAAATAGGGTCACTAAAACTCATGTGTCAATAAACTTGCAAGTCAACGCAGGAAAAAAAATAAAATCAAACCTTACATTTACAGTTTTTGCTACATAAAATACTTTCTAAAGTATTTATCTCAAAAAAACCATCTTATATGGTAATTTTGACAAATTTTCCTTAATGTGAAAGTAAAGTATGGATTTTCCTACCACCAAAAATTGCATTATCCTTTATTTTCCAGGATCTCCTAGTTCTTTGAATCTCACTTTAGTATAAAAGTAAAATCTTACTAGGTTATTATCAAATAAGGCAACTTTTTTTGATATCAGGATTGATTTTTGTGTTTAATGCCTCATAATTTTTGCTCTAGTATAAAATGGTTTGTCAATTTTGTAAGTTTCTTTGAGATAAATAGTTCATGTTTGTGTAGACTGATTAAGAAATCATAAGTGTATTGCAGAAATGTTAATTGCAGTAATTGTGAGTGTTGTTGTGGTTGGAGGAATATATCAGTTGATAAAGCCACCTCCTTCAAGAAGATGTGGGATAACTAATGGTCCTCCTGTTACTTCACCTAGAATCAGACTGAGTGATGGAAGGTATTTGGCTTACAAGGTCCGAGGAGCACCTAAAGAAAGTGCAAAATACAAAGTCATTATAAATCATGGTTTTTTTGCATCAAAAGACACTTATATACCTGTGTCAGATGTAAGAATTCTGCCTATAATCACTTTGTAATGTCCTAAAATTGAATTTGTTTGTTTTATGATCCTACTTCCTGCTTAACATAATACCCGTTTGTTGCAGTTATTATGTTGCGGAAGAAGTATATTGAAATTGCATTTTTTTAGAAACAATTTAAAGTAGGGTTATGATTAGAGTTGGCAATATAAATAAATGAGTCGTGTTCATGTTCATGTTCGTCTTTAGGTCAATCTTGGGTTGGTGATATAATATATCAAAAGCTATGTGATATGTAGGATAGATGCATATATTGCAAGTTGGTCGAATTTGGTTGGGTTCGGGTTGATTTGTATTTGTAGTGTCACGTTTGAGTTTCTCTCAGTTATTTTGTGTTTGTGTCATGTATTGTGTCAATGATTGTGAGTTCTTGTTATGATCTTACTCCATATGGTGTAAGCAAAGTGTTTTGAAAATCTAATCTAGCTTTGTTTGTGCTTGCCTCCCAAATTTTCATCTTAAATTGTGGTTCACTAGTAGAAATTAAAGTTCAAAAAAGATGCTAATATCCTTGATGGCATGCATGCAGGAGTGGTTGCAAGAATTGGGCATCTTTCTTGTTACATTCGACAGACCAGGATACGTCGAAAGTGATCCAAATCCTTGTCGCTCACCAAAGAATGATGCTCTTGATATTGAAGAACTTGCTGATCAACTAGAGTTTGGCTTGAAGTTTTTTGTCATTGGAGTTTCAATGGGTTCTTACCCTGCTTGGGGTTGCCTCAAATACATACCTCACCGGTACAAAACTGTACAGTTTATCCAACATTATCCTGCTTGTTTACCACCTCGCTCTGTCCTTAAATAATAGGCCACATTTGATTAGGTCGACTTTAAGGATTTAGCTAAACTAACATAACAAAGTAGTCTTTGTTCAAAATTCTTACAAGGATGTCATATAGAACTATAGAAGTAATCAACCGACTAAATTCAGATGGCATATCATTTTTGTTGAGATAATTATGTAGGCACTGCAAAGATAGACTTGTATTTATGTTAGGTTTCATAGAGTATAAGAGCCTGAAATTACAGAGCAGCTTCCGAAGGAAATTTCAGGAACTGTAATATTTTCTACAATATCAGCAGGAAATCGCGTATCTCCTGATTTGTACATGAATGCAGGAACCAGTCCATGCACTAGGTGCTAAAGTTGTGGAGCAGCTTCCATAGACTGATGGACCAAGTACTGAATTTTGTTCCTCTTAATCCCTTCGACCTCTATATTGGGCTCTTAATCCTAACAAAATGTGGCCTTTAGTCTAGCAACCAATGAAACATTGGATCCGGTTGTGATAATACTTTCTTGAAATGTTTCTGCAGGCTTGCAGGAGTGGCATTTGTAGCTCCAGTGATCAACTACTGGTGGCCTTCGCTTTCTTCTGATATATGCAGCAAAGCATTTAGTAGAATGCCTTTGCTGGAGCAATGGAGACACCGGTTGATCCACTATTTCCCTAGATTAGCATGGTCGATACAGCGATGGTTATCTTTCCCTACAATGCACTCTATTATGAAGAACAACCCTAAGACTTTCAACAAGAACGACTTTGATGTCATGGAACTCTTGTCACAAGTACCCGCTCCTGATAAGGCAAAACTTCTTGTTCTCACTTCTATTTTAACTGTGTGCTAGGTGATCTTTATCAATTTGTATAAATGTTTGAGCAACTTCTTAATGCCAGTTCCTTAGACTCATGATTTTTGAGTTCTTTTTTCTTTCTTTTTGAACATTTGGAGAATGAAGTTATACTTTTTACTGATTACAGCTTAAGTCCACTGATTCAAACTGATTTTTTGTGAAATTCTGACAATTAAACCTTCTAAATGTTATGTAGTCCTTGTATATTGCCTATAATTTCCTTCAAGTCCTTTTTATATAGTTCTAATATCATGGAGTTGGGCATAAGCTTGTGATTGTGTCTGAATGCAGGGCAAGATAGACCAGCAAGGTGCATACGAGTCCATGTACCGAGACTTTGTAATCTGCTTCGGTTCCTGGGACTTCAACCCATTGGAACTCACCAACCCATTTCCTGAAAACAGCAGCAGCTCAGTTCACCTATGGATGGGACGCGAAGATGGGGTTGTTGCAAGAGACCTACTGCACCAGGTTGCACAAAGACTGCCTTGGATCCGCACCCATGAAGTTCCATATGCTGGCCATCTTTTCCTACATGACAAAACTCTGTGTGAAATGATGTTAAAGTCACTTGTGCTTGGAGGAAACACTCCATTTTGAGTGCATACTTATCTATCATATATTGATAGTGTTGAAAGATTAGTAGCTTGTTAAGATTTGTGCCTGTTTTGTTGTTGGACATTTTGATTTAGTAATCTTTCTTATCCTCC
Source organism: Beta vulgaris subsp. vulgaris (assembly GCF_026745355.1). NCBI lineage: Eukaryota > Viridiplantae > Streptophyta > Magnoliopsida > Caryophyllales > Amaranthaceae > Beta > Beta vulgaris. The sequence continues at coordinate 60,438,200 of NC_079208.1, read as the reverse complement.
CTCCGATTGCACCAGTGTTTTACGTGGGGATATTATATTATGCGAAAGCAACTTGAATTCTTACTTGTTTAGTGAATCCACAAATTTCATTTTGATAGGGTAAGTGTTTGTTGGCACGGCGAAATTTTCTCCTATGGTATATAAATCGTCCCTTCGATCGTCAACGAGAGATATGCAATCAGAAGATCACACTAAACCTAATGAAGTAACTTTTTAGCTACAATATTCGGAACTTATCTAGTCCTTGTTCACTTTAATGTAAGAAATACTAGTTATATTTAGTGAAAATCCATTTTAATATACTTCAGTTTTATTTAATAAATTTCAGTTTTAATCAGCAAATTATGTATAAATTAGATTATTTTTTTTTAAAAAAAAGAACACTAGCTTAGAGAGAGTAGAGGAGATTGCTTGTTTTTTGACAACATTAGACTGTCCAATTTGTTGTTATTAGGCTTTGAACTGAAACAAACAGAATGCTTAGTTAAGATTTGCTGGGAAGTTGGGGGAATATCCCCCAATAATCTGATACCTTACGTGATGACTTGAGCAAATTGCAACATTATGTTTACGTATTGAGCTAATAATATTTTTTTTTTTGGTAGATGCTTTCTCATATGAATTTTTTTCTATAAAATTTAAGATATACAACGTCTCGATTCTCGAGCAAAGTAGGGTGAAGAGAAGCATCGTAATTTTAGGTTATGTTCTTTTCACTTTTACAATACTTATTTTTAACCAAAAAAGTTCCAATGAATCTGATAATATATATACTTACATCATAAATTTGACATAAGTGATATCAATTGTCAAAGTAAATTTATAAAAAAAAAAACTTTGTGTGTCTTGTCATAACAAAAAAAAAATAATTCTATAATAGTAAATTGTTCGGGCTAGGTTAAGATTGATAAACAAAAATTTGCCAACTAGTAGATGATAATTTATCCAACAGAGGCATACTAATACAGAATACAATTCTAAATTTCTTGATTAGGAGAAGGTCATTGATCTCTCACACTTGAGCAACAGGTGATAGTCTAGTGGTATTGGCATTATCACCGATCCCAGAGGTCACTGAGTCGAGTCTCACCCCCTTCTTTGCAAGGAACTTCATCCTACCTTTTAAAAAAAAATTGATCTCTCACTTGAAAACCAATCGTTATCCGCTCCTTTACTTCCCCCCACTCCCAACGGACTTTACATGCGTATAAGTCTGATTAACCTGTAATAGGATCAGGTTCATTATACACTTCTCCTTCAAACTTAAAAAATAATGAAAAAGTAAACTACACCAAAATTCTAAACATTATACACATATTCTTTGAAGGTCAAACCATCTATCTTAAAAAACAACTCGTTTATCACAATAGTTCAATACTAGTTTTTATATACACGCGATGCGTGCAAAAATAAGTAGAAAATGAATTTCTTTTAGGGAATGTAGAAAATTAAATTAATTGTATCTAATAAATTAGGGATATTTGGATTATTGATGGTTTTCTTTTTGTAATGTCTTTTTTTATGTTTTAAATTAATTAGGTAGTTTTCTTTTTTTTAATTTTTTTAAAAATTAAATTAAGTAGTTTTTTGACAGGAAATTAAGTAGTTAGAATAGAGTAATGAGGGTAAATAGAAATTTCTAATATTTCGGTGTTCTACCCCTTTTCCCATTTAGAATAGAGATAATTTAAGAACATCGGAGGAGGTAAATCAAACCATATCGACACGATTGTCGATTACACATTACACTTACACCTCTAACGAACCTAAAACTTACTGCAAAACCAATTACCAAACCAAATCTGGTTAATACTAGAAAGAATATTCTCACGAAGGCAGTGCACCAAAAAGAATTATTCTCAAGAAAAAAAGCATTTTCTAAAGTTTACATTAGTCACTCATCCAAGGCACACATTTTGCAAAAGATTTTAAACACATTCTCTCTTATAATCAACCCATTAACAAGAACAACAACATCAAGAATCTAGCAACCATTCTTTGAACTAAGACACATTACAATTTCTCTTCTTTGTTCTTTCCATCAAAGAGAATTCATAAAAAACACCCAAACAAAATCATGTCTTCCACTCCAAAAAATTTAACTATTTTCCCACTAGAACAATTATTCTTAAGAAAATAATTTCAAAACTTATACATTCATTTTTATTTCTATTTTTTATTCTTTAATTTTTTTATATTTTTTTTATAACTAATGAATTTTTTATACATTTTTTTGAGTTAGGAGGGAAATGGAATAGAAAAAAAATGCGCTTTTTATATTTATTTGCAAACTCTCTAAGCAAAAGGTCTTCAGCAGCATTTGTTAGTCAAAAGAGAGGTGGAGAGAGAAAGAAAAGCGCAGATCTTTTTCTCATCCATCTACTTGAAGATCTAAAACTTGAAAAACCCACTTTTAAGTCTCATTCTTTAGTCTTCATCAGAACTTATAAGGTAAAAAAAATGGGAGAAAAATAACAAAATTAATCAATGCCCTGAAATTTTTGATCTTTATTTCATTCTTATTTCTTGGGAAAATACAGAAAAGAAAAGAATGAAGTACTTTTCTTGCAGTATTTATTTTTTTGGGCAAAAAAAGTAGTTTTTTTTATTGGGTAACATTTGAAAGATCTCAACTTTTTTTGTTTTTATGACAGCATTTGCAGATGGGTAATATCTCAGGATGTGGGCATAGAAGGAGGACTTCAAAATCAATGGATGAGATTGAAATTGAATCACCCAGAATTAGATTGAGTGATGGAAGAAATTTGGCTTATAGAGAAACTGGGGTTTCTAAAGAAGAAGCAAATTTCAAGATCATTATTGTTCATGGATTTGGCAGCAACAAAGACATGAGTTTTTCTGCTCCTGAAGTACATAATCAAAACTCACTTTTTCTGAATTTTTGTTCATTTTTTTTTGGAATTTTAGAAAAATGGGATCTTGATTTTGATGGGTTTAATGAAATATTGGGATTTGAATTAGAAGAACTTTTGATGAATGATTGAAAATGGGAATTGGGTTTTGATTGATTAATGTAATTTGTTGAATTAGAGAGTGATAACTGATAAGACAGTGACTTATTATGTGTTTGAGTGTTCTGTCTTTCTTATTTTCTTTGATTTTTGACATTTTACTTGGAAATTGGAATACATATGAAGTAGAAATATCTATGTTATTGTTTGTTGGATCAAATTAGTTTAATTGTGATTTATCTGCCATGGATTTGAAATACAGATAGATATAGTTTGGGATAAGTGTGGGAGATATTCTGGGTAGTTGTTATCTGGTGTGTTAGATTTAAATTTCAGAGGTCAACTTGTTTTAAATGATTGGATGTGAGAAGAAGTATTATGTCATTAAGATAGAGCATATTCTCTTGTACCTTTTTTGTGATCCTGGAATCAGATTTTGTTAAGCAATTGGTCCCAAAAGATACCTAGAACTAGACTGTAAAAAGGGCTGCATCACCCTCTATGTGTGATACTATGATGCAGTTAGTTGATTCATTGTTTGAGACAGATCATCTTGATTTACAATGATTTAGTTTTCAGGGGATAATTCAAGATCTGAAGATATATATGTTGCTATATGATAGAGCAGGCTACGGAGATAGTGATCCTAACCCGAAAAGGTCCCTCAAGACTGAAGCATTAGATATCGAGCAACTCGCTGATCAGTTAGAGTTAGGACCCAAATTCTATGTTATTGGAGTGTCACTGGGATCATATCCTACTTGGAGTTGCCTCAAGTATATACCACACAGGCAAGTATATTATGTTAAGAGTCTTTATTTCTATTTGAACTTAACTTGTTTGCTCTACTTATTGGCTTTCAACTTAACTTTTTCGAATTAATTTGCACCTGTTACAACTTATCTAGTTGTTTGGGTATTGGCCTTGAACTGAACTTATCAGTGGTTATTCATTCTGAACTCAAGTCATCAATACTTATCTGTCCTGAACTTAACTTATGTGTACTTATTGGTCCTAAACTTGACTTATTTGTACTTATACATCCTAAAATAAGTGAAAGGTCAGGAGACAAGAGCCTTAGCTGCATAATTGTATCTCATCTGTGTGATTTGAGTGTAAAGCCAGTCGGAACTTGATTCTGTCCAAATCAAGTTTTATACCATTTCTTTGTCTACCATTACTCAAGTTCTCGACAACTTGGTGGTTAATTTTGATGGAGACCTTGCTTGTAAATAATTGAACTGATTCAAAACATGATTGGCCAGTCACTTCACTCGTGAAGTTTACGGAAAAATAAAAAAATTGAGAGAGGTTGGCCGAGAAACAATTGATTCTCACCTCATCTTTTATTTGGAACTTTCTTTTCATGTGTGAAAAGCTTATCTGACCTCTAGTCTATGAAATGATATTGGTACAGGCTGCAAGGCATTGCTTTAGTGGCTCCAGTTGTCAACTACCGTTGGCCTTCTCTCCCTAATGCTCTCATCAAAGATGACTTCAGAAGAGGTCTTGTTAAGTTAGGTTATTTTGTTTTGAAACACATTCCTGGTTTTCTATATTGGTGGATGACCCAAAAGTGTATCCCTACCGCCAATGTAATGGAGAAGAACCCTGTATTTTTCAGCGAAAGAGATATGGAAGTTCTGAAGAGAACTCCAGGATTTGAGCTTCTCAGTGAGGTACATATATATTTCAGAATCACAAACTTCTGTACTAATAAGTGGCAGTTGTAGTAAATAATAATGAGTGCAAGTGTAATGTTGCTAAAATGTGTCCCATAAAAATGTCTATATTAATGCTCTCCATTTCTAATTGTGTTTTTTCCGTAAATTTCCATTACCTTTATATACACCCTTAAAAATGGTAATGAAGATTTGTAAAGACAAAACACATACTTTGGGAATACTTGGAGATAAGAGTTGCATGATCATGGACATTGACATAGGCCTTTCATTGTAAATTACATAGTAATATCACTACATTAGAACCTTATATGCTGTTCATCACGTCTTACTGAATCTAATGGTGACAATGGTGTTGTTGTGTCTCTTCCTTGTCTCTAACAGAACAAAATAGAGCATAGAAGTGTTTTCGATAATCTTCGCCTTGATTTAATGGTGGGATTAGGTAAATGGGAGTTTGATCCATTGAAACTAACCAATCCATTTCCCAAAGACGATGGATCAGTTCATCTATGGGCAGGCTTCGAAGATAAGGTTGTTCCAGTTGAACTTCAAAGACATGTAATGGAGGATCTGCCTTGGATCAAATACCATGAAATTCCTCATGGTGGGCATCTGATTGTGTATGATACTGAAGTATGTGAATCCATTTTAAGGGCGCTTTTGCTCAACGAGGAACCTGCGAAGTACGTACCATTACCTGGTACCCCAAAGCTGGTAGCAGCATCCTGATTCTTATTACCTCTTTTTTTCAGTTAATCTGAATTGGTGATGTTTTGTGAAGTAAAAAAAGTTGATGAATTTGTAAAAAGAATGCATTTGAAGTTTTATTAGTTCCATTGGACTGGAAAAATTAGAGAATCTAACATGATTCTTATTATGGAGCCATGAAATGTAAGTGAAGATGAAGATAGGCTTCAATTATTGCATAGCTTGTAACCTGTACCTGTGATATGTACTGCAGTCTGCAGAGTCATTATTGTAAATATTTATGTATACTACATAAGTATTTATTACTACTTCCATTAGTTAAGATGTTGAAGTTCACAGGTAATAACATGACCTTTGTTTTTTTTTTTTCACTGCAATGTAACTGATTAATCTTTTTTCCATGGTTTACTTGCTTTTAGATGCCTGAAGAGGCATAAAAGCTGAGTTCTGTAGGTGAGAATTATATTTATTTTTTCACTGCAATGTAACTGATTAATACTAATCTAAGCAATTAAAACGAGCAATATTTGGTCTTAACTTCTATCTCTATGTGTAATAGAAGAGTGTATCTGTGTATATCAGTAAATGTAAGTAATAGGGCCGTGCAAAGACCAGGATCGGACTGGAATTTGGACCGGACTTGATTCCAGGTTCTCGATCGGTTCGGACGAATTGGACTGGAATTTATATTATTTTAGTAAAAAAAAAAGTTTATATGTTAAAAAAGTAAAAAGTTAGAAAGTTAAAAACCTGCAATTATTGTTAATAATCATACTTTACTATTATTGTTAATAAAGTAATAGTACTTTATACATGTGTAATAAATAATCTTCAAAAGTTGTACCCTTTTTTTCTTAAACTATCTGAAAAGGTTGATTTGTCTAATAAATTTTGAACACACTAGCTATCCTCATTTAGAATTAGATAAATATGGAGGGTAAGACCATGTTAAGTTCACATTAAAAAGATAAGTTTCAATAAAATAAGTTTAATTTAGTAGAAATAAGTTCAACTTGGTAAAAAATAACTTTAATTTAGCTTTAGCATGAGAAAAAACAAACAAAACAATCAATAGAAATAAATTTTGTTTAGCAAAATAAGTTGAACGAACAAAGCCTCGATAAATTTATTTTGAAGTTGTCTTTTTTTTTTTTGAAAGGATATTTTGAAGTTGTCTTAAACACAAAATAAGAAAAGAGAATATAAAAGGAGTATGGTACTTCCGGTCTCTAATCCTATCCTCAATTGCAATTTACCACACTATTTCTCTCTCTAAAATTCAACGAGGTAGAAATAACTCAATATAAAAAAATTCAACTTAGCAAACAAACAACTTTAGTTCAGCAAAATTTAGTATGAGAGAAAACAAACAAAACAATCAATAAAAATAAATTTTGTTTAGCAAAAATAAGTTGAACGAACAATGCCTCGATAAAATTATTTTGCACTAACAACCAAAAAGTGAACCATCTCCATTCTCTCTTATAGAAATTCTCGATTCCCTTTAGGGTTCTCCTTGAGAGGATTTTCTCTCCCTAAGGTTTCTTTTTGGTAGGGTTTTTCCCACCTCCATCGCTAGATTTTTCTTCTTTTTTGAAGGTTTTTCCTTCATTTTTTAACCTTCTTTCTCTCTCATCTCTTTTCTTCTCGGCCTCAATTGTTAATCTTTGTAGGACTTCCACTAGTGTTCGTACCGATGGTAATCCCCAAAAACTCCTTTCATTGCTCCAATAAATATATCTCATCCTTAAGATGATATCTATTTTAAAGTGTTCATTTTCTTTTTTTGTTCGTCCAATGAAGGAGGAAGATCTAACAATCTCTATTCTCTGTAAAAATCTAGAAGACCACGAAAGTATTTTTCACCCAAACGACTATACACCAACGGAAATTAAGCCGAATTAGAGTGAACTCACATATTGTATTGCTTCGTATGAAGTTTATTTTTATTAAGGCTATTTTTAATTAAATATGAGGTATCTAATTCTAAGTTGTTATATATTTGTGTCGAAATTATCGATTTTTCATAAATTAATTGTAAATACCTTTTAGCCATCTCTTATAAATTATTTTGAAGTTATCTTAAACACAAAATAACTAAATAAGAAAAGAGTGACAAGGGTACGGTATTTTAGGTCTCTAACCCTAACCCTCAATTGGAACTTTTCGACATTATTTCTCTCTCTAAGATTCACACATTTCAGCTTCTCATCTACTCAATTAACAAATTAGCAAGCGCAATTTCGTAATCGCATCATCAAATTACTTTCCCCCAAAATTTCAGGAGCAAATACGAAGAATTGGAGTTAAAGGATTGCGCGCAAATTTAACTTTTTCGACGAGATCGCAAACTTTTCATCTTCTTCCAAAATTTCCAAGGTTTGTATTTAATTAGTACCAAATTTCAACGGAATTTTTAATATTTGAGCATGAATTAGCTTAATATTATATCCAGATGTTGAGGGTTTAGTTGAACAATCAAGTTGGTAATTGAACTTGTTGAAACTCTAATTGTTATGGATAAGAAGTTTGATTTTATCTGAAATTGAAGTAATTTGGGTGTTTATATTAGCTAAATGTGACTAAACCAGTTTCACAAAGTCTTAGATTGTGTTTTTGCTGCTGGAATTTCTGCATTTTCGTGTTGAATTATGTACATATGGACTCAATGTACTGCATTATGCATAGACTGGTTATATCATTAATGTAATTGTATTACATTTTCCTCCAAGGTGGATTAGGGGAGGGATATGTTTGGTCATTGGAGTAGTTTTGTTGGAGTGCTTGGTTCTATGGTATCCCTTTATCCATGGGTTGCTTTGTTCTGATTAAAGCCGGGTTTGCGAAATTGGTAGTAAGTTAACTTAAAATCATGTTGTACTCTCAGCTGGCTTAGGATGAGGAGGGATTTGAGCCTCTATAAGCAATTCAAAAGGTCATAATTAGTTAAGTTTTATGCATGCAGGATACACTTTTGTATATCATGAGGAAATTTAAAAGATACAACTTTCTTTTTGACAGTTAATCCGAACTTAAAAAAGCATTTTGAGAGTCATAATGCTTGAGATGGTAAGGCATGGCTCTTTTTATGCATATGCGCTTGTTGTGCTTATTTTTATCAGTAGTATGCTTAGTTGACGGTTTTCGTTTGTTTTTGTCTCACATGACAGGAAATTTATTACTTTTTGCAACATGTGGGGCAGGTGACAGGAAATAATTATTTGGCACTTGTTTTGGTCATCTTGTTAAGTTTGCTGCTTAAATTTGTTCTGAGCTGTGCATGGTCGCTGATGGTGTAATGGCTGGTTCTGTGATCCGGGGTAGTGTCATGTCGTCACCTGCTGTGCCACCATTACACCAATATCTGTCTCTGGACCATATTTCATTGGGCACTCCGAAGTATACACGTTTAGGAGAAGCGAGGAGTGCTCTGGGTTTGTCTCTAGGAAGTGCATCTGAAGATATTCCATTCAGAGCTTCTAGTTTTAGACCTTCCCAACCTGTGTCCACTGAAGAGCTGAAGCAAATCCGAGAGAGTGTTTCGAATTCCTCTTTAAAGGCTAGGTAAGACTGGTGAAGCAATTTTGACTTTTTGCAGAACATGATTGAAGTACTAGATAAATTGTAGTACTAAGTTGCTACAATCATGCTTACTTGTCTTTGGTACCCTTATCAGTATCTTGCTCTATTGATCTTGACTTGCAGTAGTTAGTGCTACTTTCTTAGATATTGGGCACTAAGAATCTGTTGTAGCTATCAGCCCATCAAGGGTTCATTTGATGCTGCTGTAGGTCACTAAAAGCAGATAGTTGATGATTCACATTCACTTTGATGTGTTTTTACCAGGGAAAGGTCGAAAATGTTTCGTGATTCAATAAATAAATTGGAAAAATATAGGGAAGCCACAGGCTTTAAGAAGAGGCAACGTATTGATCTCTTGTCGAATGACAAGGCCGGTGGAGCAAGTTTATTGAAGATGGCAGGTCAACCTCCTCGTAATCTTCTTGACCAATCGGCTCAAAGATTAGAGGACAAGGCCAAGTGCGGTGGGATGAACAAGCGTTTTCGCACAACTGCTGGAGAGCTTAGGGTTTGTATCTGCAATTTACTCACAGTCCTTTTGCTTCTTCCTTTCTTTGCTTATGATTATAGTCCTAGAAACTTTTCAGGATTCTATTATCTTTATTTGTAAGGGAAGGACTTATTGTCCCCTTATATGCCTGGTAGACCATGACAGTTTACTTTAAGTTGTTCAAGAAAAAGTTTATGATATGTTCTCGTTTCTAAGTGCTTGTTATGCCCACTTATTTTAGACTAAAGTCTCTAAAAAATTTTCCCTGGATGTTTGTAAGAAGGAATTGCAAAGAATTCTATCTTCTTTTTGGTGAAAGGGGAGAGGAGGGGCAGCTGTCCCTGATAAGGTTATGTAGATAATATTGTAGAACCAGTTTCTTTTTTATATTAATTGGAAGTCCAGATCAGCCCCATGAGCTTTTAGCCAAAGAGATGCTGAATACTTATTTAACAAAGAAATGCTAATACTTGTGAACCCCCAGATTGGGAAAATTCTATCATTTCTTTTTCACTGAATTCACACATTACAGCAACTGAAAAATGTTGTTATGGTACCTTTTTCCCATTATCTCTATTGAATGTCACATAATAAGTTTTTAAATGCTCCAAAAATAGTTTTAGGACTTTAAGTATTTTACTAATACTTAATACATGAACTGCATGATGTCCTTGAAGCAATAACTGAAAGATTCTTTGCAGGTTGACAATAAATCTGGTTCTCTGTCGAAGGATCAGATTATTAATGAGAAGGACACAAACATCACTAAGGCTGTAAGTGGGGCTTCTGTTCCCGAAGAAAGGACACTGAGACTCTCCGCTGTGGGGGATGGTTGGGATAAAAACATGAAGCGGAAACGCTCTGTTGGGGCAATGGCAAGTAGATCTGGAGATGGTGACTTCAAAAGATCAATGCATTCAGAGCTCAGTTCTGATTCCAAATCGGCTTCTTGCGACGCCTCTTCTATAAGGTATTGCTTGTTTCTTATAATGTTTGGTATCAGAGAGTGGCAGATCCTGTTGTAGCATACATCCTGAGAAGGTTCTCTTCAGCAGTAAATGTAATCAAATAGTAGTTGTATTTCCATCCTTTATTTTGTTGTGGTCTTTTGCTTTTATTTTGAAGGTTTCTGTGCATTTGTTTGTGGGCTGTTGCTAGTACTTCCTCCGTTTCTTTTAACTTGCTACACTTTGAATTTCACGCTTGCCGATGTACTATTTTGACTATTAATATCTTTAATTGTGTATTAGAGTAAAGTATAAAAAATTGATTTTATGAATCCAACGACATATTACATTATAACATTTGATTTTATATAATAGTAAATAATGCATGGTCAAACCACATAGATGAATAGTGGAATTTTTGAAGTGTAGCGAGTAATTTGAAACGGAGGAAGTAGTTAGCTTTCTGTCAATTCAGGTTTTTGTTTTTCAAGAATATTTGCTTAGCTGCATTCTCCAAAGGGACAATGAAATTGTCTCTTAGATTGGAAGGGCTGGATATCTTGAGTAACTTGATGTTCCCAAGGTAGGAATACCTCAGTTGACCTGCTGTCTGTGCTTCCATGTTTTTGAATTTAGTAAACTTGTTGTGGGCTAGGTGGACAAATCATGATGGTTTCCTTGGTCTGAAAAAAATCTTACCTTGGCCATCATCTTTGGGGCTGTTGAGATGAGTTGTTAGTGAAAACTTTTTGATGATGTCTGTTAAATCTAAAACTTGCTCTGAATAGTTACTACATGCTTTACATGCACCTGACATCTAAGGGATCTGACAAGAAGTTTATGCTGGCCATTTCTTTATGTCGCTTGTTATATGTTGGATGAGTCAGATTTTTTTCTCTTTCTTTTTAAAGATTGAGTGGCAGATCAAATGCTAAGCAAGGGACCTCAACTGGAAGTCCTGTAAAAGGAAAGATATCTAGGGGTCCACGGAGTGGTCCTGTCATGGTGGTGAACTCTTCTTCTAATGTTCAAGCCTCCTCAGATGCATGTGAAGGTTGGGAACAGTCTACAGGTACCAATAAGGTGATATCACTTGATTTGATGCAGAATCATCCTCGGGCTGCTAATTCGTCTTATATGCTTGGACAATGGGGTGGCCAGCGACAACAGAAAAGTTCACGTAGCAGAAGAACAAATGTGGTTTCACCTGTCTCAAATCATGAAGAAGGTCAAATTCCTTCACTAAAATATTCTCCACCTGCTATTGGTGCCAAGAGCTGTTTCAATGGTGAATCGGGATGTTTGGAATCTGTTGACATTCATAACAATAATGTAAAAAGTAAAATTAAGGTTGAGAATATGCCATCTCCTGGTCTTTTGTCAGAAGGTGAAGAAACAAAAGGCACGGACCTCAGATTGGAAGAGAAAGGACCAATTTCTAGTGATGTCGTGCTAAATGGGAAGGGTAAAATGCGTGCTTTTATCTTTCCTACCAAGAGGAATAAAAATGTTTTGAATGAAAATGTTGGTGATGGCGTGCGGAGGCAAGGAAGGACAGTGAGGGGCTTACCCTTTTCAAAGCCGGGGCTCTCACAATGTGAAGCTAAGTTGGAGAATGTGTCAACAACAAAACGTATTCAAAGTGCAAGGCCTGGTCCAGATAAGATCAAAAGGTTTTAAGATCTCTTACTCTCTATAAAATGAGGTTGGTTCATCTTTTTTGTATTTTTCAGTCGCTGATTTTTTTTTTATTTGCAGTAAATCGGGACGTCCACCTTCAAGAAAGGTGTCAGATGGGAGGACTTTCACTCGTAATTGTAAGATTTGAGTTCATTTTTCATCTAATGTTGCTTTTAATTAGTGTACAGACTGTTTTAGTTTGGGCAGTGTGAATTGCAACTGTTACAGTAGTTACAAGCTAGTATGTTTGTTGTGTACTGTACTCCCTGTCCCTCCTTATAATACATATGGTCTCTTTAAATATAATGTTAAAATTTATTAAATTATGTTACTAGTATTAGTACCTCATGTCCTCATCCCTCTTTGTCGGAAGTGGAAGGCCAGTTCAGTTTCCAACTCTAGAGGTTCTTTACTTCTTCTATTGAGTTCACTGGATAACTGTTGCCAAACTGGTTTCTTTTGTTTTAACTCATTATGACATGTGAGTCGCACTAAAGCATTGAGATGACTGATGGAAATTTGGTTTCTTTGAGGACTGTCTATCAAGAATATTAGACTTAGTTTATTCTGTTGTAATAAGGCTTCTGCAACTGCGTCCTTATTACATATCTGATATCACCTACATAGGCTTACCTTTGTCCTAAGTACTAAGCAAAGGGCATTTGATTTATTAACTATCATGGATCTTTAGATCTACCTTCTATTGTCATTTGAGGCATCACTCATAGTTTAATCTACTTCTTGTATATTATTGATTCTGTCTGACAGAATAATTATTGATTTGCCGTCTTTTTCTTTTGGGTTGAGGGGGGCGGGGTGCTGCAGTTTGCTAGGTTTCAATGGTTGGTATACTTGTATTGATTTTGTGTTTATAAAAACCACCATATACTGGAGTCTAAAACTTACTGAAACACTAATACTAAATATGTTTCTTGTTAACGTATCACTTTCTCTCTGTCTTGCTCTCACATGCACCTATTGTTCCTCCTACCAGGCGAATCTGATGATGATCATGAAGAATTGCTGGCTGCCGCTGCTGCTGCTCGCAAGGCCAGCTGTATAATTTCTGTTTCCCTTATCTCTTGAATCTTAATCTATTTGTGTGTCCAAATGCTCTTTCCACAAGCTTTTTATATATATTGCCTGTTTAAACTTTATATGCATTGTTTTGCAGACATTTCTTGTTCTGGTCGGTTCTGGAAGAAAATGGAACCATTTTTTGGTTCTGTTAGCTCACAAGATGTAAGCTATATGAAACAAGAGGTAATACAGTTAGACAGGACATGTTATATACTCCCTCCATTTCTTTTTTTTCTTCCTGTTTTCCTTTTTAGGCCATTTCAAAGAGTTCTTCCTACTTCAAATTTTTTCTATTTATGGTGTTTTCTGTTTCCTTATAATGCCCCGAATTGTAGTTAGTACTATTTACTACACTTTTCCTACTTTTTGTTCTAAAAGTGGGCCCACATGGAGTCTTCATTTCCCAATTATCCAATTTAATATACTTCCTTCATTTTGTTTTAAATAGAACGTTTGCTTTTTCACGCAACCCAACACACTTTTTTAATCATTAATATCTTTAGTAATAAAAAATCTAAAAAAGTTATAATTTGATAATATACATCGAAACGAATCTAACAAAATCCCACTTGACTATGTTTTTTTATATATAATGGCGATTAATTGGAGTCAAAATTGATTAATGAATAGTGTCATTTCACACAATGTTTCATTCAAAACAGAAACGGAGGAAGTAATTTTCTCTCGCTTGTCAAAAAGCAAAAAGTATACGTAATAGAAAAAAGTGTAGGATTTTATCAATTATACTTCTTGTATTAAATAAACGCAACACTTCCTATTATTAGAAGTTTTAAGTTCAGTAGAATTTTTCTTTATTTGACTAATGATTCTCTCTCTCTCCACATGATATAAATCATCTTTTTACCTCTATTTCTCTCTTCATTTCATGAGCACCCTTAAATATTGTGCCTCTCCCCTTGCACTTATTATAGAATGGAGGAAGTATGTTCTCACACACGCACATGCACGCACGCACGCGCGCGCGCACACACACACACACACACACACAAGACTTGATCATAAAGAGTTTGCTAATATCTAACTGTTGCAACACTTGTAGTTGAGCCTTGCAGAGGATCTAGAGGACAGCTTATCAGTGATTCAGGGTGCTCAATATAACATTGTGGTATGTTACAACTTGTTTTCTTACCTTGTTCAAATTGGTTTGTGCAGCTCTTATCTGTTTATTTATGATGCTATTTATTCTGGCAGGGTGTGTTCATGCACAAAGAAAAGGCTGATGTTTCCCCTAGAAAGAGAAGTTGCGATTCCAATCAAGTAGTAGATAAGGATGAAGTATTATCAAATGGATTGACTGAGGGAAAGAGGTCGGAAAAGTTTTCTTCCTTGTACCAAAGAGTTCTGTCTGCTTTGATTGAAGAAGATGAAAGTGAGGGAATTTACAATGGGAATGAAGGAGTGAGTATGTCATTTCAGTGTACTAGTGATGACTCTCACTGTGGCTCATGTAATTATGTTGATGCTGATATTAGAGACAGAGACAGACTTGACTCTGAGGCTGAGTCAATGGTTGATTTTCAGATTCCAAAACGCTGCTCTGGAGACCGATTTTCTTGTAATAGGAGTGTCACATCAAACACAACGAGGAATGCAAGTATGTCTGATTCTTTGTATAGCAGTGGAAGGTGGTTGGGAGATGATGGTCTCTCTCACTCAGATGCAGAGTTTGTTAGTGGAGTTTGGCAGAATGATATGTGTGGGCCACAACCTGGAGATCTGATAGCATCTGGAACTTTTCTTGATTCCCAATATCCGCTGATGTGTGTTGATGATAGACTAATGTTGGAGCTGCAGAGTGTTGGATTATATCTAGACGCAATGGTAGTGCATTCGTTGCCATCACATTTCATAGCTTGATACTTTGGTTCATCGAACTCTATTATTTGGTTGTTTCTGTTCTTACTCGTGTCCTCTGTTGTAGCCTGATCTGGCCGATGGAGAAGAAGTGATTGACAGAGATATCATGGAGCTTAAAGAGGGGCTCTGTGATCAGGTAGGGTTTTAGTATTTTTTCTACTATTTGACAAGCATTTTTATTTTGCAGCGTAGTTGACACAAATGTCTAGTACTTTACAGTATATTTGAACATGGTTACATGTATTTATACCAGAGAAGGATTTCGTGTTTGGCTAGTTGGCCTTAGTCGTTTCCCTTAGGGGGTTGTTGAACTTATTACAGAAAAGCTATGTTACTTGGACTCTTTGTTTCATTTGAGTACCCATGTCCAGTCCTAGCACTTCGATACGCATATGATACTTCAACACTTCATTTTGGGCCAAAACTAGTTATTAGGCCCGGGCTACGCCCCGGGTAAGGAAAATTTTCTTTTATTAATATTATAATTTAAGATGATAACACTAAATATTATTTGGTCTAGTGGTTAAGACTTTAGTGTATGTTCTTGAGGTTCCGGGATCAAACCTTACACTATGCAATTTCTAATCTTTTTTATTGTTGTGGATTGCATGGAGTAAAACTCCCTTAGGGAGAGCGTCACGTGTCACCATTTCTGGCTTAGGCACGCCTTTTAATATATTAGTATAGATTATGCAATTTTCACAAAATAAACAAATCGGTCACTTAGATAGGTGCACGTGTGTGACATGGGTACTAGAGTCCGAGTAACATAGCAAAATAGTCAAAGGAAGGTACAAAATATCCAGAAGAGGTTAAAAGAGGTTTGGAAACATCTAAAAGGTTCAAAGACTCTCAGTTTGACTAATTTTACAACGTTGTTGGTCTATCGTTACTACTACAAAATTGCATATTATTTTCACTACTACCAGTATTACTTCAATAGTTGTGGTTGGAGTTAAGTAGTAGCTTAATCATAGTAATGCTAGTATTAGTAGTTGTCGTTTTTCTTATTTTTTTAATTTTCACAAATATAGAATTTTAAGAATGCTAGTATTAGTAGTAGTTTTTATGAATTTTGTAACTTTCACAAATATAGAATTATAAGAATGCTAAGTTCAGTAAATTATAGAAAATTATACAGTAACTGTTTTTTTTAAAAAAGTTCAGACTTCATAATAAGCAAAAATAAGTTGAAGGAACAGCTCTTTAGTTTATGAATTATTGAAAATCTAGTTTCTGGGAATAGGAACTGGAAACTCAGAAGGCCGTCTGATATTCAATTGAGCTCTCTGGATTTAAATGTTCTTGCTATGCTCATTGTTGTCTTTATTAAGCGATTCGCATGCTTCTATCTCCTTTCCTGGTCCTCTTCCTCTCTATTGTCCTTACATGTTTGCTGTGGTTCATTGCAGATTGGGAAAAAGAAGGGCAACTTGGTCAAGATTGATAAAGCTATTAAAGATGATAAAGATATGGAGAAACAGTATGGATTTCCCCTAGAGCCAATGTAGCTTAATGCCTCCCCTTTCCTTGCTAGCACTCCCTCCCCTCACTATATCCTTTGTAATTTGCAGGTGCATTGAGCAGGTTGCCATGGAACAGCTGATACAGATGGCTTACAAAAGGCGAATGGTAAACTTTTCTTTATTTATTTCTTTGTTCTTCCTTTCGCTATTGGAGGTGATAATGAGATGTCTTGTACACAATTTTCATAAGTTGATTTGAAACTACTGGCATTATGTCATTCACAAATTCACCTTTTTATCTTATCTGGCTTGGGACGTGAGGGTGGGATTGTTCGTGTGGATGCATCATTTTTAATGGAGAGGAAATATTCACCATTGTTTGGCTTTGAATTAAATCATCAAATGGACTTAATTGTAACGATGTATTAAGTTGGATTTGCTTACATATAGGATTCTGCCTCTCATTTCCTGTTGAGGTGATGCTGTATAGTGCATACATTCCCCCCCCCCCCCCTAGGCCCTACCTTGCTGGGTTTTTTTTGTAATATTGGGTAACGTTGCTGAATATTCAACTTTTAAGTTGCCTTTGTGTAGCATACAAGCTTCTAAAACTATATAGGCGGTTTTTTCAATCAATATGCTCTGTTGACCTCTTAGTTTCAAAAGGTGCAACGCGTGAGGCAAAGGGAGGCGCAAGGCGCACACATCTTATAGGCGAGGAGCAATTTTTTAAAAAATAATTTTAACTTTGTTAGTGTACTTTTTTGTATTGAATTTCAGTGGATGAACCCATATATGATTATAAACAATAACAGTAATTAAATCCCTATAAAAAGAAAAATGAAAAAAGCCGTCGAGAGTTGAGATATCAGAAGGGGAAGGGAACATGAATATGAGGGGAGTGGGACTGTGAGAGTATGCGCTGTGGGTTAGGTCAGCCTAATTTTGACTTCTTTTACATTCTCTCCAATCAAATGATTACTGAATTTTAAATAAAATGGAGAAAAGAAAATAATTTGAAAAAAAGAAATATAAAACTGAAAGCAGAAGCTCAAGGATCCAGATCGAAGAGGAAGAGAGAAGATGACAAAATAGGACGATGAAGAGAGGAAAACCAGATCGAAGAGAGCAGAGATCGAAGAAAACTTACTTGAAATTTCTTCACTGGCGGCGATCACCGGCAGATCTGGTGCCAGAAGTCACCGAGGATGCTCGTCGGCGATCTCTGTTGTAGCTGGCAAGTCAATAGACCTATCAAATCAAAAAATAGTTCTAATTCAAATTAGGGTTTTGCCCTCAAATTGGGGATTTTTATTTTTAGGTGAAAATTTAAAAATTTCATGCAATTAAGTGGGATTTTGCTCGGAATGTGTTAATGAAAGCTAGGTAACATTTAATTTAAAAAATTTTCGTCTTCTTCAAGTTCAATTCAAATAGAGTTGTTTGCGCCTCTGCCTTTCCCAAAGGTGGCTATAGGCGTGCGCCCGACGTCGCCTCTCGTAATGCGTTTCGCCTGACTGTGTAAGATGCGATTTGGCTAGCGCCTCCACTCGTCTGCCGCCTAGGCGTCCCCCAATGCGCCTTTTTAAAACTAAGGTTGACCGTGGGAGAATCGAAGAGGGATTGTGGCTTGTGACTCTTCTTCCCTTGATAGGGAGAGAGGAAAGAGAACTCTGGATACTGAATCCAGTGAGTAGATCTGACTATGAAGATGTGTAAATTTCTTTAGCTTGCTGCAGCTTGTTTGACATCTGCTTAGCGACTCTTATTACGTCCTATAGTGTCTCTTCACTTTGGTGATTTGAATGCTATATAATGTGATTATTTTCTTTAGGGTTATATCTTTCTCTCTTGTGGACCGTGTGGTGACTGGGTGTTGGTATTTTCAGATTTTCACATTCAGAAAGGATCATTGCGTTATTTTCTTTCTCTTCGATCCCTCATTATCCCTTAGAGCTCTTTGAAGAAGATTTTGAGTCTGTGGAGGAATCACCTTGTCTTTATAAGGTTACTGTTGCTGGACGCCATATTATGTAAGACAAGTATATTAGTACTTGCACTGTCTGCTTCAGATTGGCGAAGACCATCGTAGCAGCTAAATTCTTCAAAACTTGACTGTATACTTATATGATCGTACAGGTTAAAAAAGTTGGATAAAGAGCCTTTTGTGTTTCTGGTGCCGTGGTGTGAATTTTCGGAAATCTTTGGCATATATACATGATGCTTGGATTTAATATCTTATTTGTGATCAAATTAGCTTGTACAGCTGTGAAGTCAGAATTTTAATGTGTTTTTATCTCTATAGGCTTGTCGAAGAAATAATGCTTCCAAAACTGTAATGCGCAAGGTGTCCAAGCAAGTTGCAATGGGTTTCATAGAACGAACTCTTGTGAGGTGTAAAAATTTCGAACTCACTGGAAGGAGCTGCTTTAGCGAACCTGCTCTGCAAAATGTTCTGTTTGCATCATCTCAAGTCAATGAAGCAGGTGCTGTCACTGCAACTGATGGTGATATTTCCCATGGAGCTCCCAAATGTCGTATGGATGCTACAAAAACTGGTATTATACTTGACTTTATAAGGAGAAAATCTTTTATATACCCCGAATACTTTGAAATAAGCAATTCTATATCATAGTTTTCTCTATAAAATTCAACTGTTATGCCTTTCTATATAGAGACTTTCAAGGTAGAAACAATCTGATTTGACTTTGAGTTGATTGCTGCACTGCTCTAAATTGATTAAAGGGTAATAACCATCACCATGTTTTCTGTAAGTAAGAAAGTGGTAATTAATTGAAGGTCAAATCTGATCGTTTAAAGTTGCAGACTTGCATTATTAACTTAAAAAGTCATTAAGGTAGTTGCTTTAAAATATCTGTATAAAGGTTGTACTGAAATAATTTCCTATTTAATAGTTCAGGTAGATGCATTAGTTTGTTAAAGACTACAGTGTGTTGGGAGGTCGCTGAGTTCCTTCGAGAGCACTTCATATGCTTTATCAGATTAGAAAAACTATATAGCTACAAGCGGTTGAGCTTGAAGCATTAATGCCTCTGTTACATAAAGAATACAGGTTCATTAAAAAGTCGCCACTCTATATATAATCGCTGGTAACCAGAACCTTTTGTGTGATTCAAGATAGTTTCATCTAGCTTTTTTTGAATCTTAATATAATGCACATCTTCCTCCCTAGTGTGTTTCTTTTCTATTTATCTTGTGTCATCGTTCTGCAGCACAGTGTTCTCTGTCTTCAGCAATTGGTTTTGCCAATTGGACAACATATATTTGTTAGGATAAGATTTACCTCAGG
This sequence comes from Beta vulgaris subsp. vulgaris, assembly GCF_026745355.1. Classification (NCBI taxonomy): domain Eukaryota; kingdom Viridiplantae; phylum Streptophyta; class Magnoliopsida; order Caryophyllales; family Amaranthaceae; genus Beta; species Beta vulgaris. The sequence goes on along the minus strand of NC_079208.1, from coordinate 60,418,402 downwards.
CGTTTTGATAATATTTTGGATATGTTATATACCTTAGATTTATTATCTTCCATATTCTTCAGTTCATGTGCAGTTTTTTTTAGCCTGCTGTGTCCTCTATTCCTTCTCTATTGTGTTTTGTTTTCTTATTCAATTTCTGTCACATGTCCAGATTTCACCTCGTTTAGTGTGCTGGATTCTTGCATCGATAATCTCGGAAGAGGTTATATTAATTCTCCACAAGCTGTCAATCGTTCTTCTGAACATGGTTTCAAAGAATTCGAATCATTATCACACAAGGGAAAGAAGAGGGAACTACTCCTTGATGATGTTGGTGGTAGCTCCATCATTACTGGGGGAGCTAAAGGAAAGAGAAGTGGGGGAGACCGAGATCAAGGTAGAGGTGCGCTGATGGCTAGTGCTGCGTGCGAGACTCAGTCTGTCTTAAGCTTCAGCAGTGAGCACAAACTTAAAACCAAGCCTAAGAATTCAACCGTGGCTGTGCAACCAACATCAAGTTCAGTCCAATGGCAAAGCTCTGAACACAACAAGAGGGTCCAGGAAATCGGACCTTCAACTGGGAATGTTCCGGAAGAAGCTTGTGAGGTAGCAGATGAGCATATTGATTTTGATGCCATCCAACTTGGTATTTCTAATGATACCAATGGACCTGAGGATTTCAGCGATTGGTTTAACGGAATGCAAGATTGTTACTCAGCTGGTTTAGAAATCCCCATGGACGACCTTAATTCGGTGCTTTAGATTGTGATTGTATATATGTGTACATTTATTTTGGCTAACTAGACTAACATTGCTTAGCATATTGAATTATTTGCTCACTTGGGCTCTAATGAAAAGGCTGTAAATAATTGTGATTAATTGATTTAATTGCGTATTTGTTAAGATCTAAGGTTAGTTTACTGATGCTTAGTATACTTTCCAGTGTATCTTACTGTATCTTGACTTTGTTCACTTTGTTAATTTTGTTATTAACGAGTTAGAAATACAGTTTTCATCAAGATAGAGAAATCATTTGTCAAATGGGTTGATTATGTTCTTATTTTGTTTCTTTGTAAGGGTTGGAGACCCAAGAATTTGACAATTGGAGTATAAAACCGTTAACCAATTAAGAACTGTTCAAATTTCCTATTAATTTCACTGAAGTCTCATCAGTATGGTGCATTACAAAGTCTAGTTCGAATGAATCGCTATACTTTTACTCCCTTCTATCTCAATTAATTGTTTCTTGTGGTGTCAAGGATGTCTTGGCTTAATAGTTGAGATTGAGGTGCTGTGAACGATATTGTTACAGGTTTGAATCCTCCCTCTCTTTTTTTGTACTTTGTATTGCCTTCGTGGCTCAAATAGATAAAAAAAAATATTTCTTGTGGTTCATTTGATAGGTGATGATAAATTGTTTTTGATATAAATATATAATTGAGTTTACAAATAATTATGCACCGAATTCTCATGGCGATGTCCATAGACTATTATAATGCTTGTTTAATTGAAATATTTTCTTCTTAAATTTTCAGTTTTATTCATTAGCGCTTCATTTATGGATAAAGGTACTAAATTTTAATATAAATTAATAATAACACATGTTTGAGGACGAAATTATTATTATGGATATTGGCATATGCTTTTTTCCTTACAATATTGTATGTAAATTATTATACTTGTTGTATTTTGTATGCGTCAACTGAATGCATCAGGGGCGGGGCAAACATAACGGGGGCCCTATACGCTCTTATAAAATTGGACCCTTCATATTTAATTTATAAAAGATATTAGATTCTCAATTTTAAAAAATACTTTTATATTGAAAATAATATCTAATTACATCATATTAAAATAATCTAAACAAAATCAGCAACCACACATTGTACATCAATTTAAAACCGCCCATCTCTTGAACTTCTCCGGCAAAATTTGTTGAATTGAAGTTTAAGAGTAAATTTTATTGGAAAATTGCAAAAAAAAAAAAAATATAGGAGTATGAGTAGAAATTAATGAGAGAGAGTTAGGAAGAGAGAAAAGAGTAGCTATTAATAGGGAATAAGCAGCCAAAGAGTGATGGTTAGTATTAATGTGAATAAGTGATGAGTCAGCAGTCATAATTGAAAGAGTAAAAACTAAAAAAAATTGCTCCTACCAAGAATCGAACCCGCACCCCTGTTGCCAATCCCTTACCACTTTACCACTAATCCAAATGCTTTCCTTTTGTTTTAATTTCAAACATTTAATACATATAATATATTTCGAGGCCCCTCTATTTTTGGGGCCCTATTCCGTCGCCTATACAGCATGGGCCAAGAACCGCCCCTGGAATGCATAGTCGACCAAACGAGTTGGTAAACTCATGCACAAGTTTTAAAAGATATGTTATTTATAGTTGACCAAATAATTATCGTTGGCTTTGACAATAAATTAAAAAAAAAAAATGTACCTATTTTGTTACAATTTTATTTCTAAATCAATAATTAAAAAGAACAGATGTTGCAATATCTTGTACAAGATCTCTCGACCTTTAGTAATTAGTACTACCTCCGTTTCTTTTTAATTGTTACACTTTGACATTTTACACTATTCACAAATTGCACTTTGACCCTCGTTTGTGATTTATATGTGAATAAAAACATAGTCATGTGGGATCTTGTTAGATTCGTATTAGTATGTATTATATTAATATGTAGTTTTTATATTTTTTACAAATACAAAATTAGAGATATAAAGGCTTAAATTAGTGCATCGGCATGCGTGAAAAATGTAAGTGTAATAATTAAAAAGAAACGGAAGTAGTAATTAGCAATTAGCATTCAATTCCAAGATAAGATGCTTGTTATAAGCATTGCTGTTACATACTAAATTATCCTAAACAATTGATCTATTCTTGTATTATAAGTTGTTTCTTTAATGTGTATTTTGATGTTTATCTATTGTATTTGTCAACTACATGAGCTCAACTATCCTTGTCCCACCACCCATTCCCCTTAACAACTTGAAATACTTCTCTTAATATAGTACCAAGTTTTTGCCTGACCTAATTTTGTGGTGGATATATAATAAAGTTGACTTGTTTTGGGTTTTAACCTTTCCTTACTACGAGAAGACATAACTCATTTATTTTTTATCAACGATGTCTTGGCCTAGTGATTATTGAAGTGTTCTGAATGATATGTCACAGGTTCGAATCCCCTTCTCCTTCTTTGTACTGCCTTCGTGACTCATATGAATAACAAAAAAGACATAAATCATTTTTGTTTTAGTTGATGAATGAAACGGGTCTAATACAAAGAATATTCCAGGCCCGACAATGTTTTGAGGTCCAACACAATCTTTACCATTGAGCGAAGATAACTTGGCACAAGACATGCCTCTATGGAATTGTTCTTTGCATACATGGTAAGTTGTAACACGAGTAACAATTAGTTATCAGTTATTTATTATCAAACATCTTTATACAAATAACTTATACAATCAATTCAAATCAGTTTATATAATCAGCTAACAACTATCAGTTATCCCCTGATTGTCAAACAAAGTCTTTATTAGATACAATCAATATACGTCCAAAGCTTAGGCCAATTAATTGGTAAAAGAGAAAAGAAAGGTCTCAAAATTCTTGTATTGTTTAGTTTTTGTGTGTGCTCAATCCTTTATTGACTCATCCTTTCTTGATCCACATGCATGAGCCAGCTGGTTTTGGCCCATTAACCAGACGACCACAACCCATCTCATATCTCCTGATAACCAGGTCTAAGCCCTTGTTTTCTATCTTTTTGGATTGAACTGAGCTGAATTGGACAAAACTTAAGTGAATTGAAACTGTAAGAGGAATTTATTTGAACTGCAACGAATTTCCATTAATTCAGTCCACAAGAACAAAGTCCGAAACTAATTTCTTTTTAAGTACTTCCCTTCATTTTCGTTAGATGGCACAACTTAATTTCCTTTAAACATATTATATCTGGCAGAAACCTTCTCTCAAAAATAGCCGTGCATGGTGGATTAACACTTTGATTTGGTAGAAAGGATCTAAATGCACTACAGATATAGAAGATACGGTGATTTCTCAAAAAGAAAATACAAGTAGCAAATTAAAGCACATTTTGGCAATGACAATTATAATTATTAATCATATTACAATATCCATTCTAAGCCACTCATGATAATGGAACCAAAAGTGTAAAAGCCAGAGAAGGTGTAAATGTATATATTAATTAATACTCAACTTTAATTAGATTTGATTAGCTAATCACTAATCAGTGTCTAATGATGTGATATGGATAGGAATAATAATGATTACGGTAATATGAGTATTATGTTGCATGGATTCCCTGTCATAAGCTGGAAATTTATCTTCTTTCTTAGTAAGGTCACTAATTAATTAAACAGTGTTTTCAACTGTATGTGTGCATATATCATCACCTAATTCATACTTACTTCTAATCTTTTTCAAAAAATTGTGTTTTTATTATGCAGTTTGATCAATTATGCTGCTATATCTTCTTATTTTATTGTATGTGTGTATGTTAGGGGAAGTGATGGAAATCAATCCGAGGATCTTCTGAAATCGAAAGGAAAGTGTCAAAAGACTATCTCAATCAAAAGCTTAAAATGATGGTTGAGACCTCAGGAATAGATTTATACTCTATCAGAAAGTTTTAACCGACTGAGCATGTATGTTAGGGAAGTGATGAGAATCAATCTGGGAATCTCCTAAAATCGAAAGGAAAGCTCTAATCGAGTGAGCTATCTCTTACTCTCGTATGTTATTAGGTTGCACTTTTGTATATATATGGGGGATGCTGAGAAGAAAGTTGCAAATCCGCAGTTAGAATATTATTTAATGGCTTTTAGTCTTGTACCATTTTTTTGCTCTAAAAAGAACAATTAATACCATTTCATTTAACGATGAGTAACAATTACATCATGCTTACAAATATTTACGTAAGTTTGTATGAGAGCATGCACTATTTTATTCTTACAAACTAAAAGTTGAAAAAATTATATGTTTGGTTCACTGTGTGAGAAAACTTCTCAGTTACTTTTCAAGTAGCTTGCATGTTTGACAAATTTGACCATATTATTTAACTTTATTTTTAAGAAAAAAGCTAAATACAACTCTAATGGTTGCATATTTAGTTAATTTTCAGTTTGTGATTATGAGGGTCTTAAAACTATTTGAACTTATAGTACTCGTCAAAATAGATTAGAAACTACTCCCTCCGTCCCATAATATAGTGCTTACTTCTCATTTTTCACGGGAATTAAGGAAAATGGAGTGAGTGGTAGGATTTCCAAAAATATATATTTAATAAAGTGTTTTTTTGGTACTTTTGTATTGAAACTAGTTATTTATTTTCTTTTTCCTTTAAATAAAATCAAAAGGCAATAAATGTTCCTTGGAATGATGTAAAGCAATAAATGGGGTCACATGTTTTGAGAGAAAAGTAGGGGTATTTTGGAAAGTTTGTATAGAAATTAAGGATAATTTTGTCCAAATAAATTGACAAAAAAGAAAATAGGCACAACATTTTGGGACACCAAAAAAGGAATGTAAGCACTATATTATGGGACGGAGGGAGTAATTATTGTATTATCAAATTTTATATATTTCTGGTTTTATGGCTCCAAAAGTTATGTAATTTACTACGGTGTCATAATTATGACAATTTAATTTTTTACGGTTTTCAATATATATCACTAACTATTAATATCATTTTATTATATATTAAAAATAAAACTAGAAATTAGATAATTTATGTTTTCAAAAATACATATTGAGACGAATATAATAAAATTTCACATAATAACTTTTTGATATTAATACCAGTAAGAATTTGAGGTCAAAAGTTTATAACTTAACTACAAAGTCAAAAATCAAAATGGTCCCAATTTGGAAAAAAAAAAAGAGAAAGCAAGTTGCATGTACATAGTAACAAAAAAAATCATCTTACTTACCCAAGCTGAGTCATATTAAATTGAAAATTTGATTACCGTATTCGGGAACTTTTTTTGTTTCAAGAGCTTATTTAAGTGTTTAAAGATTGAAACTACTTGTTTGTTATCGTTTTCAATTTTTCAGTTATTTTTAAAAGAAAAAGTTATGAATTTTTTTTTGTGAAAACTACAAAAAAACAAAAAGTTTCCAATTATTGCTAGTGTTAGTATAAGTTCGATTATATCTCATTTCATTATGCAGTTTATATTATTATATGAATTTTAATAAACTTTAAAACCGAATAGTACTCAAAACTGACTATGGTACCAAATATAATTGTCAATAACAAAAACATGCCTCATAGACATTATAGAAAGTGCGAATCTATCTTTGTGTTTGATCTTTCAAATTTGATAGCAAAAAATAAACTTTTGAAATTCTCAGGCTCTAAGTTGAAAAATTATTCCTTTGCAACAACCATCCAACGGACTAATATATGTTCTATGGACGAAATGGACTGTTTGAAATTAATGGACTACGTTCATGGAACAGTGCCACCATTGTAAGTTATGGACTACGTTCATGCTTTTTGTTTGTGCACCTAACTTTCTACTCATCAAGAAAGTTAACCTATGTAAAGAATGTTGTATTGCGCATTATTTATATATATATTTTTCAAAACTGTACATTATTAACATTGGTAATGATCTGTAATGCTTCTATTTGATACTTCAGTTCTGACAAAAATTTGAGTGACAGACAATATACATTATATTGTGAAGTTTATTTCCTAACACTAACCTTTAGGAAGTATAGGAAGCCATCTAACCTTTTAGTAAGATGGGGAGTCACTTGTTCATTTACAATTGGTTATGTGCACATATATATTTGCTTAATAATGTTAATTAGCCAAAATAAAAAAATATAAATCTGGTAGTAATGAACTTAAATGTGATTTTATTACTACCTAACTAATAGGGTATAGAGGTTTTAGCATGTAAACCTTTCATGTGTTAGAGTTTTTTTTTGATATCGCGAAAATTTGTGTTAGAGATTTGACATTGCTATTTTCGATCCTTAATTGACTAAACTGAAAATATGACGATTCATTTGTTCAGTCCTAAATGGAATGCATCATGGAAAATATTTTATAATGCAATGCACAATATAGATATCTTTTTTCATTTCAAATTAAACAAAAACAAATCTTTTAGGAAAGTTTTAAGCATAAATATAGAGTTGTAAGACATACATCTATATATATAGCTCAACCCATATCAGTTTAACCTAATTAAACATGCATCATGTCTATCAGTTTCACCTAATACATTTATCAATTTAACCGAGAACATCTATTAGTTTAAACTTATATATACATCTATGAGTTTAAGTGTACTGTTTAACCCATAACATCTATCAGTTTAAACACATAAAGTGATAGTTATTGTCTATAAACTAGCTACAACCTCGTCCCATTTATTTAGACGTCTCATGCAAGACGCTTTGATATATTTAATACTTATGCGGTTATGCATAACCTTTTGAAGGAGGGGATCACCATTAACATATATTTCTTACAACTATTCTTTTATTTTCAATGGAGGATTATGTTGGGCAAAGTTACTATGCTTTGCCTGAATAACAAGATCTCCTAGTTGAGCCTGCACTTGAAACAATCTCTTCTACTTTAGTTGCTTTATCCTTAATGTTTTTAATTTCTTAATCTTGATTGTATTATCTCTCACTATAGACTTCTTTATTTTCTCTATTCTCCAATTAATACACCACAAATGGAAATTTTGTTGTTATTCCTATTCATCCCTATCTTTTCCATTAACAAGACGACATTTTTTGGTTAGTTCTTATGCACCAAATCCACTTCCTCTAGCATGCTATATAGAAGTAGTATATAACTATAAGTGCTCATTTTTTCTGTTAGATAATCCTTGTCAAGTTATTAAATATTTACAGAAAGCAAAGCAGCATTCCACTATTTTATCTTCTCACCACCAGCCACTTTGTTTATTTAGCCTTCAATATCTAAATAAAATGCTTTGTTAGGAGTTAGGAGGCAATTTTTAAAACATTATATTATTGTTATAATAAGTCCTTGGTCTCCCACCATCTCTGTTAATATTGGGACGGGATGGTTGTGATTGTTGGATGGACAACAAAACCTATGTGACATGGAAACGCTTGGATTTATTAGTACTAGTCTTATATGCACGTTATGTATGTGAAGTCAAATGATGAGTGATAACTGCTTTGCTATTTGTTAAATTTGTTTTCCTCTTTTTTTTTTTTTTAAAACTAATATAATGATAAGTATTGTAAAAAAAATTTCTAGTTAAGGGTATATTGGTAAAAAAAAGACGGACATTAAAATCTTCAAGAGTTTCCATATATAATAGAGATGAAATCGGTTGAAATTTTAAGAGTGGAAACATTATAGAGTTGGGAAAATATCAAGTCCATGAGATTTAATTATTGATTTGTGCTTCATATATTATAAGTAGGGACGTTAATGAGATTAGTTTGCTCGTAAAATATTCGAGCTTGGCTTGAAATTTTCTAGAACTAAGAGCATAGCAAAGTTCAATTCGAAAAATTCGTGAGAAAGCTAAAAATATGTTTAAGCTATATTATTTTTCATAATAGAAATTAAATAAAAGTCTTACTTGAATTGTGAATACTTGTAAAAAAAACTCAAACTAGTTCCTATGGGGTGCAACATGACTTATAATGCGTCTCGGGTGCTTCGTACCATCTGAATTACCCCAGAATGCCATGAAACCACCCATTTATGATTTTGTGGTGCAGCCACGGAGTGCCCCCGAAACGATTGTAAAAGTTGTTCTTATGCCCGTTTTATTCGTGGAAGTCCTTAATATACCATCTCATGTCCCCTTGAGGCATCCCACGACATTCTGTGCACAGGTCCCGGAGACGTCTAAAATCGTGACTTATAGCCTTCAATTTTGACCGTTTCAGAGCTTCTTTGGGCCCGGTCATATTCGCCGAAAACCTTCCTATGGGGTGCGGCACGACTTATAATGCATCTCGGGTGCTTCCAACCATCTTAATTGCCCTATAATGCCATCAAACCGCCCATTTATGATTTTGTGGTGCAAGCACAAAATGCCCCCAAAACGGTCGTAAAAGTTACTCTTATGTCCGTTCAAAGTCGTGGAAGTCCTTAATATACCATCCCATGTCCCCTCGAGGCATCCCACGACATTCGGCGCAAGTGTCCCGGGGACGTCTAAAATTGTGACTTATAGCCTTCAATTTTGACGGTTTTAGGGCTCCTCCGGGTCCGGTCATATTTTTCGACGGAAACCTTCCTATGGGGTGCAGAACGACTTATAATGCATCCCGGGTGCTTCCACCATCTGAATTGCCCAAGAATGCCACCAAATGACCAATTTATTATTTTCTCGGGCAGCCATGGAGTAACCCCGAAACGGTCCAAAAAGCTATTTCTATGTCCGTTCAAAGTCGTGAAAGTCCTTAATATACTATCCCATGTCTCCTCGAGGCATCTCACGACATTCGGTGCACGGCTTCCGGGGACGTCTGAAATCGTGACTTATAGTCTTCATTTTTGACCGTTTTAGGGCTCCTCCGGGTCCGGTCATATTTTTCGCCGAAAACCTTCCTATGGGTGCAACACGACTAATAATGCATCTCGGGTGCTTTGCACCATATGAATTGCCCAGAATGCAACCAAACCATCCATTCATGATTTTGTGGTGCAGCCACGAAATGGCCCCGAAACAGTCGTAAAGTTGTTCTTATGCCCATTCAAAGTCGTGGAAGTCCTTAATATACCATTCCATGTCCCCTCGAGGCATCCCACGACATTCAGTGCACGGGTCTGGGGGAGGTCTAAAATCATGCCTTCAATTTTGACCGTTTTAGGGCTCTTCCAGATCTGGTTATATTTTTCGCTGAGAATGTTCCTATGAGAGCGCGACATGACTTATAATGCATCCCGGGTGCTTCACACCATATGAATTGCCCCAGAATGCCACGAAACTACCCATTTATGATTTTGTGGTGCAAGCACCAAATGCCTCTGAAACGGTCGTAAAAGTTATTCTTATGCTCGTTCAAAGTCGTGGAAGTCCTTAATTTACCATCCAAGTCCCCTCGAGGCATCCCACGGCATTCGGTGCAAGGAACCTGGGGACGTCTAAAATCCTGACTTATAGCCTTTAATTTTGACCATTTTAGGGCTCTTTCGGGTCCGGTTATATTTTTCGTTGAATCTTATGGGGTTCGACACGACTTATAATACATCTCAAGTGTTCCGCACCATCTGAATTGCTGCAGAATGCCACCAAACGATCAGTTTATTATTTTATCGTGCAGCCACGGAATAACCCCGAAACGGTTGTAAAACTTGTTCTTATTCCCGTTCAAAGTCGTGGGAGTATTTAATATACCATCCCACGTCCCCTCGAGGCATCCCACGAAATTTTGTGCACGTGTCCCGGGGACGTCTAAAACTGTGACTTATAGCTTTCAATTTTGACCGTTTTAGGGATCATCCGAGCCCGATTTTATTTTTTTGCCGAAAACCATCCTATAGGGTGTGGCACGACTTATAATGCATCCCGGGTGCTTTGAACTATATGAATTGCCCTAAAATGCCACCAAACCACTCATTTATGATTTTGTGGTGCACAATGGAATGGCCCGAAACGGTCGTAAAAGTTGTTCTTATATCCGTTCAAAGTCGTGGAAGTCCTTAATATACCATCCCATGTCCTCTCGAGGCATCCCACAACATTTCGTTAACAAGTTTCGGGGACGTCTAAAACCGTGATTTATAGCCTTCAATTTTGACAGTTTTAGGGCTCTTCCGAACCCGGTTATATTTTTCGTTTAAAATTTTCATGTGGGGTGCGACACAGCTTATAATGCATCTCGGGTGGTTCGCACCATATGAATTGCCCCAGAATGCCATCAAACCACCCATTTATGATTTTGTGGTGCTGCTACGGAATGGCCCGAAACAATCGTAAAAGTTATTTTTATGCCCGTTCAACGTCGTGAAAGTCCTTAATATACCATCCAATGTCCCCTCGAGGTATTCCATGACATTCGGTGCACGACTGCCGAGGACGTCTAAAATCGTGACTTATAGTCTTCATTTTTTACCGTTTTAGGGCTCCTCCAGGTACGCTCATATTTTTCGCCAAAAACCTTCATGTGGGGTGCGGCATGACTTATAATGCATCCCCGATGCTTCGCACCATCATAATTTTCCAAGAATGCCACCAAACAACCAATTTGTTATTATGTCGTGCAACCACGGAATAACCCCGAAACAGTCGTAAAACTCGTTCTTATTCCCGTTCAAAGTCGTGGGAGTCCTTAATATACCATAACATGTCATCTCGAGGCATCCCACGACATTCGGTGCACGGACCCTGGGATGTCTAAAATTGTGACTATAGCCTTCAATTTTGACCGTGTTAGGGCTCCTATGGGCCCGATCATATTTTTTGCCGAAAACCTTCCTATGGGTGCGGCACGACTAATAATGCATCTCGGGTGCTTTGTACCATATGAAATGCCCCAGAATGCCACTAAACCATCCATTTATGATTTTGTGGTGCAGCCACAGAATGTCTCCTATAGTCGTAAAAGTTGTTCTTATGCCCATTCAAAGTTGTTGAAGTCCTTAATATACCATTCCATGTCGTCCCCTCGAGGCATCCCACGACATTCGATGCACGGGTCCGGGGGACGTCTAAAATCGTGACCTATAGCCTTCAATTTTGACCGTTTTAGGGCTCTTCCGGATCTGGTTATATTTTTTCGCTGAAAATGTTCCTATGAGGGCGCGACACTACTTATAATGCATCCCGGGTGCTTCGCACCTTATGAATTGCCCCAGAATGCCACCAAAGTACCCATTTATGATTTTTTGGTGCAGCCATGAAATGACCCTGAAACGGTCTATTTAAATAGATATAATGTAATTTTTTTTTACTCAAGTTCACTGCTAAGGTAAACTAAACTATAAAATTTAAACTCAAAAAAGCTCGAGACTCGAATCGAGTCCGAGTAAAAGTGTAAAGAGCGAGCCAAATAACATCATGCTCGATCTCAATTAAGCTTGTTAACACCTGTAATTAAGATTATGATATTACCAATTAAGTGGGGAGCTTGAATCATGAAAATTGAAGATTAGATCCTCTATTTCCTTTTTTTGCTTACATTATCATTTGCAATAATAATCTTAGAGACAACTATAGAATTACATTGAATTAGTGGATTCGATATGCATGGAAACATTGCTTGTACAACCACTTGTTCTTAGTTACGTGCAATATATATTGGTTTGGATCACTTAGTGTTTCCTCCCTAGCCATATCTTCTAATCCATGCACATATTATATGTAATAAAAACAAAAGGAAAAGCCAAAGAAGAAGAAGATAAAGCACGAATTATATTTCATATAATATGATATATAATCGCACACCTTTACATTGTTGCTTTGTTTTTCTCTTTGTTTGGTTGTGGAAGGAGGTGGGAAAGAAGCTTCCTTTTGATTTACAAGTGAAAGATAACCTAGTGATATTTGAAAAATAGAAAAATAATGAAACAAGAAAATAAAAATAAAAAATAAAATCTAATTCTGATGATGCTGGAATGATTGATTCTGATGATAGCCTGCCACAAAGACTGTACGTAGTACTGCACACATTCTTCAATTTAAAAGGGCGAGAAGTGATTTTGTTGATGAGGTTGCACCATTTGTAAATCTTGGGCTGTTTGACATCCATTATCGTTGCTCATCATGTGTCTGAAAGAACAATAAAGTGAAGATAAATTAATTAGAAAATGAAGTATTTAATATAACGTACCCTCTATTGTTTATGAGTTGCAAGAGACTTACACTGCTAACATCATGGTACATCTATAGCATAAAAATCTTTTGAACATCAATGAAGTAATAATGGGATGGATTGCACTAATATTGGTACAAAGACTCTATTCTTCTCACCTTTATAACAGGAAAATAAGTTCTAAAAAAGTAAATTTTATAGGTAAGTTTCTACAAGTGAAGCTTAATGCCAGTGTGGGCTATCTAAGTGCAATTCACAATTACAAAAGGACGTTTTAACAAATTTAGCTAGGTTAAATAATATAGAATTAGTCGGATTAAATTAAACTCATCAGGATTAATAAGTTTTAATAAGTTCATATAAATTTAGATGCGCGAATTTCAGATGAAATCGCATGCAAATATAGTATTCGACATCTCTAACAAAAACTATCTTATGGTACATTTCCATGTATGGTCATGGTTGATTGGTTGGTATACAATGTATACATGCATGATTTGTTCCATTCAAACCCGTTGATTGTTAAGTAGTCTAATCCACTAGTCTTTATTATAAACAATAGTTTACTTTTTTTATATCATTTTTTGAGGGATTGTGATCTTGGAGATCTACTAGAATTATCATGTATGTCTATCTGGCCATAATTCAGACAGTGACATGTCAACAGATTAGATAAACGTACAAGTTCACTAGTAACCTAATATTTACCTTAATTATTTTCTAATAACCTTTTGAGAACCTTTTCATAAAGACAATTAGTCTCTTGAAAGACCTAGCATATATTTGGTTCCTTTCAAGTTTTTAGCTATCGGCTAATTGCCTAACGATAGATGAATGTCAATGATATCTTTATTATCGTTTTATCCTAGTTGTAAAACTAATTAAAATCATATATATATTTCATCTGTTTTTCAATACTTACAACGTTTTTTATTTTATGAAGCTCACTACTAGAATATGGATGTATTTTTTTCTCCTCTTGATATTTGTGCAGACTTTAACGTTACAAGTATTAAAAAGACGAAAGAAGTATATGATTTTCAAAGGCTAGCTTTTAGATAACAGACAAAAGATGAAGTGTCGATAATGCCTTTAATCCAAGTACCGTTTGCTCTTCCAATCCGGCGATTTTGTCTCCTATATATAAGTTGCTTTATTCTATTGTATATACTTAGTCAAACCTTGCTTAATTAATCAAACACTACACTAGCTAGCTAGTAATAAGTCTCTCAAAGCGAAAAGTATGAATCATAAACATCTTAAAAAGTCCATAAAATCATACTATTACTACTACCTTGGAATTTTATGATCTATACTAAAACCCAAATAATAAAAGTTAAAATGACAAAGTCATTATATTATTAGATGATGAAAAATCTTACTCTCTAGGACGAGACGACCAAAGAGAGCTTAATGCACGCAGTCGACCATAATATTCTCCGATTACCAGAAAACATCTTGCTGCTTGTCGAATCGTTAATATTCTACGTAGTTGATGAAGTGTTTGTTGCCTCAAATTATCAGCCTAAATTTCAGGAGAACAAACAACAAACATAAAAAAGTTTTTAAGTACATCAAAACAAATCTGTTAAAAGTAACACAATATCTTAATCATATCTATCTATACAAATATATTAACATGCGTGCGAAAACAAGAAACTGTGCCACGTGGCGCTCTCCCTAGGCAGTTTTAGTTCATGCAATCCATTTACAATAAAAAAAAATAAGAAATTGCATAATATAGGGTTTGATCCCTATACCTCAAGTACATATATTAAAGTTTTAACCGTTAGGTTAAGTTCTATTTAGTGTTATTATCGTAAAATATTATATTAATAAATGAAAATTTTCTTATCCGGGGCATAACCCGGACCTAATAACTAGTTAATTAATTAAAATGTACAACTTAGCTTAACCACTAATTAGGTAAGGAAGAGAGAGAAAGAGAGCGCAAATGGGCGGGCCGGCGGGCCCCAAATGGGTAGTCTTGAAATAAATTTTCAAAGAAATTGACCCATATGAAGTTGTTTTCTATGTTTAAGATTTGGACATTTCCAATCATAGAGTTTAAGGAGTAGATGAAGGGGTTGAATTTTTTTTGTATTCTCTTTCAACAAAGATGTACATTTTAATATATTATTCTTACCAAATTGTATATATTATGTTTTATTTTTTCTATATAGTTTATTTTTGATATTTCGTTTTCAAATCACTTTCTGAAAATGACATTATTAGAATATAAACCATGCATCAAATCTTAATCAATGTAGCAGGAAGATGTTGGAACCCTGGTTTTAAGGTGGAAAAATTCATCTGTTTACTTATTTTTGTAGGGTATAAAAAGTCAATTTTAGAAGGTTAATTTAAAGCTGAGGTCAGAATTATGTCATGTGCACGTTTGCCCTTCAGGTGTACTATATATCCACAAAAATGCGGCGGAAAACATGAGGGTTAAAATCCCTGGATTATGGTCTGGATAAAAGTACAATTACTATTCTAAAATAAATATCTAACCTATGTTACTCGGACTCGAGCTCGGCTACTTATGTCTAATATGGGTACACGTTCAAGTGTTAGACTCGACTATTTTGTGAAAGTTTTAAATGATTTTGGCCCAAAATAAAGTGTCTAAGAGTTATAACCATGTACAAGTGTCGAGTTATAGCTGTGAGAAATAATATTAGATATTAACAGTAATCTAATTAAGTAATATTGTGAATTAAATCCGGACAAAAGTATATGTGCAAATTTGATCACAAAGGTTGGAATCAATAAATAGTGGGCAAGGGTTGATCTCCCCTGTAAATGGCTATAATTATAATTAATATTTTTTGGATGTAAATAAACGACTAAGCGCAATAACGTAGACAGGATTGATGGCAAATCTTAGGTACCACGCACCTCCCAATCCACGCAGATATGATGATTAATATGATTGCTAGCTAAATTAGACCAATTAAGATCTCTACATATTATTATGGTTAAAGTATCATGAAATATGTAACTTAAAACACTTGGTAAACTACTTTGTCTTCTTTCTCCCTTCTTTTTGAGTAGAATTATAAATGTTCTATTTCAAGAAGTACCTAAATCTGTCATTTTCAGAAACCAATTGCAAAAGATATGGAGTACTTTTTGTCAAGAAGTGTCTAATTAATGGAAAAACTCTTGGTCCACTATTCTTGTCACTTTATATTAGGTTTTCTAAATTTTAAATTGACAGACATACAATTAGTGGTAATGCTAAATAAACCCAAACATGCAACATCAAAGTTTAATTGGAAAACATTAGATGGTGGTAAGACTCTTAAGTATCTATACTAAGCCAATCACCTCTCCAAATCAGATTAGGACACTCCAATTCCTATTTCTAGAATATAAAACACACTAGAATGAAACCGCGTCCTATTCTCTTCATCCCAAATTTGACTGTGACGATTTCAAAAACACATCTTTGACCAATAATTCATAGCAATTATTATAATACTATCTCGTCTTACTATGTTTTCTCTCTTATATATTGGTCAAGTTTTCTCGTTAAAGTTTGTAAAGTTCGACATGAAAAATCAAATTGCGCGTTGTAAACTAATATGTGACGGAGGGGGCATGATATCAAATCACAAACTAAAATTTACCTGACGAATAAAACCTTCAAGATTAGAAAGTTTGCCCAAAGCAATAGCCATTTGATGCATGCCATCAGTAACAGTACTAGTAGCAATGGTATCAACTAATGACTGTTGAAGTTGTTCTAGACCTTGTGAAAGTGCCTCTTCTGCCTGTTGCGATGAGTGTTGTAAACTATATATCCCCATTAGTTGTTGCTCCGTTAAAGGGTCTAATTGTGCTGTTAACATCTATAACACAACGCAAAACAAAAAAAAAACACATTTATAACCTAAGATTTGAGGACATTTTAGTCATTTTACTAGTGAGATTTCACCATCAATCATAATTTGGATTGATAATGTGTTAAATAGTTTGTAGAAGTTAAGATAATGTTCAAAAAGAAATTATTAAATCCCATACTTTGAGGGGTTTATTTAATTTAGAGTGTAAATTATTTAGTGATTTGAAGTGTTGAATTAGTGACACATGCATAAACTAAAAGAAGGCATCAAATTTCTTTATTATTGACAAATTGCTTAGTAATTTGACATTAGAGCTACTTCTTTTTAATTCCACACTAAAATCAAGAAATAAAATCTTCCTTAATAAGACATTAAACTTTAGACTAAATCTACGAAGAAAGTAACACCCCCGAAAAGCACATGCACTTGTCAAGTTCTTAATCAATTGGTCGATTATCTGAAAACAACTTATTATTGCTTTGTTTGGTGTGTAGAGAATCATATAAGGCACTGATACAAAAACTCGTATAATACTACATCTATCCGGTAAATAGTTAATTCACTACAAATAGAAAATTAAAAAACTGTTTAAACTGATGAGTTAGATTCCACTATTTATTTATTTATTTAATTCTGTTTATAGTGGGTTGTTGGCCCACTGGGTAGATAAAGTTTTTTCCTATGAAAATTTAGATGCACTTCAACGTAAGTGCTACTCCTAGGTCATTGAACAAAAGTTTAGATCATACTTTAATTGTTAGATGTGCTCAATCAAATATGATGTACATTCGCAAGAAAAGATTACTCCTATTGCATATTTGCATGTGAACCCTAGCTAATATAGTGCCTTATATATATAGACCTGGTTATTTGACGGGGCAGATAGGACTTCATAGGTAATTTTAGTGGCTAATGAGTCAAATTAAGCAGGCCTATACAAATTGTGGTTTAATAACGTACAAGCCAATAAATGAGCAAGCAAAAAGAAAACTAAGTGCATGTAAATAAATTCTAAACAATAGTTACCTTGATAAGCTCTGAGGGCCTAAATCCACCCATCCACAGAAAACAGCGCTCTGCCGGAGTAGTCCACATTCCGGTGATAAGGTGAAATATATCGGATTTCGCAGCGACGCCCTTAAGCCGAAAAATTTCATCATAATGATTGATATAACCATCTACAATAATCCTTAAATCCCCATCTGATAAATGTGCTTGTAGAGCACCTCGGAGTTCTGTAGTGTGCCTATGATCGTCTTCTAGCCATCTTGCATATTCCATGTCAAATATAGCAGCTCCTGCAGCACCATCTGTAACCTCATAAGCGTTAATGTCTTAGGTAGCAATATTTTTTGATTCATATAAGCCACGAAAGCAGTACAAAATACAAAGAAGGGGGACATGTGACCTATCGTTCATAGCACCTCAATTTTAACCACTAGGTCAAGATATTCTTGGTTCTTAGGTGGCAATATACATATATAATATATGTTAATCTGAGCTACTATTATAAGTTACTATAACAAGGTCGCATTATTCAACGTGCAAATTTTTGTATCAGACGGCTTGACTCAATCATATCACTATTAGTTAGACGAACACCTAGAAGCTAAGTTGTTACTATATAAACAAGTTATGCAAACGAACCTTAAGAGTTCAAAAATTATACAAATTAAAGATGCTTGTACGTCAAGAAAAGTATGTAATAAGTTAGTTGTTTGATTGGATGAGACTAATTGGTGGAAGATCAACTGTGTTATGCTATGCATGTGTTTCTCTTTTCAATAATATGCATGAAATATTTGCATGTCATTAACCTAAACCTTAATCAATTGTTAATGAATAAACTTTACTGTTTAATGACTAAGATGTTTAGTGTGCCAAAACATTTGTCACACCTGTTTTGAGGGGTGGTACATGCATTTTTTCTTTTTTTTGACATCGAGGCAACATACAATAAAACATTAAACTAAATTAATTCTATTCATACGACAATGTTGCGCTATCGTATGGGCCTGATGAACTTGCTCCCTACTTATTTTTAAAAGACGGCACCATTGAAGGTACATGCATATTTGATACATCAACTTATATTATTGATCTTTTGGATATGAAATATGTTTGATCATGAGAGCGATAGCAAGAAAGTGTGATAAATGCCATGTTTTTTTTCTTTTCACTCTAATCTATTATGATGGTTGACACATTAAGGGCTTCTATATTACTTCCCCAATTTTTAAAACGTACGTGCATGAAAAAAAAAATTATTTATTTGGTCTCCTCGATATGTTATACAATTCTACTACATTTTTCGTGCGTTGTTGAAGAGCCTTGGGTATGAAAAAAAAGAATATTCTTGTCAAATTTTACGATTTATACCATCAAGTAGCCTTTTAAAAATGCAGTTGGTCATTTTTGAATATTTTTGGCATATACTACTCACTATTGAATTATGATAAAAATGACCAAAATGGTCGACATTATTCTGAATAATTGGCCTAATATTCGGTTGTTGTAGTATTAGGATTTGTTTTTTCATATTTAGGTTATGGGTCAAAATCACATAAAAATAAATTATTCGCCCACCAACTCGAGCAAGACATAGGTGTAAACAACTTACTAAAAATCCCATGAAATGTACATAAAACAATATTAATAGTTTCTGCTCTAAATATTGCTGTAATAGTTTGACATTTGTATTAAGTTCAAAAGTCTATCTTAAAGATATATTAAAAAAAGAAAATAAAAGAACATCAAAACAAACTAGAACAACTCTCTTACAAGTTGATCGATGCACTTGTTGGCGTGCTAATTGAGTATAACTAAAAGAGTTTGTCTTGTAAAAGACCGCCTACTTTTAAATTAAAACTAGGCAATGGTAAGCTCAATATTAAAAAGAGAATTAGCCCAATAGTGACTAAAATAATTTTTTTTGGTGAGTAATTTAATTCATTTAGTGACTAGGTCTACTTTTATATTAAAATTAGACCGTTTTTTTAAATAATTTTTGTAACTAAAATTCATACATATTTTTCTATCCTACATATATCACTTTTTAGGTATAGTAAGTTGAAAATTTAAATATTATTCCTATTATGAGTTTATATGTTTCATAATTACCATTAAAAGTTTTCTATTATGTTAAGATTATATTATGATCATGTTATTGAGAAAAGTAACAAAAATCAAAATGTGACATAGATTAATTAATTGTTAGAACATGAAGGAAAAATCAAGTTACAATAAAATAATATCACCTGAGCTAAGGTTTGCAGGAGCACCGCCTCCTCCACCCAAGAAATATCCCTGAGAATCCAAAAAAGGAAACAAATTGATTGAAAGTATACAATATGCCCCCAAAATGTGATGGAAATCCAGTTCATTGATTTGTAATGCTGAAAAGTTTGGATTTTCACTTGGAATATAATATACTACCCAAATATAAATATTTGCTAATGCGTCGGATGTTGGATAAGAAACTTATTTATACGTAAAAGTCGTTTAAACAAAAACTACTTTGAGAGAATAATATATAAATATAGGTTTTTTATTTAGCGGCCTAGAGGCACCCGTTAGCATTCGCCTAAATATTATATGCATAATGCATATAGTATCATGCTACAAAATTTAATTAGAAAGATAAGAAGTGTAGTAACCTGTGCTCTAGCTCTTTGAAGGTCTTGCTCTAGCTGTGCAAGCTTGATCCTGCTTGATTCTAGCTGCTGTACATAAGCCTGTTTCTCATAAAGAGAGATAGAGAGATGTGAAGATGCAAAATAAATTAAATGATTAATTCTTTTTATGATAAGAAAATAAAATACAATATGTTTTATGAAAGTATGTTTTATGAAAGTACCTTTTTCCTAAGTCGACTTTTCCTTGCTGCTTCTCTGTTTTGAGCCAAACGTCTAAGTGTCTGAAAGATTTAGCCATAATTAAGAAAGGACAATTAGGCATAAGAAACATTTAGCCAAAAGGTAAAAAAAATAGGAATATTTCCCTAATTAGTTAGAAAACTAATAGGAGAGAAATATCATAAATATTCTCAACAAACACTAGAATTTAAGCCCTATCGACATGTTGTACTTAATTAATCGTCGAATTGTTAGGCAATCAACCGGTCTCGAAAAAAACAAAAAGGGGATTTTGCAAGTACCTTTGCATCAAGCACTTTATCTGATTTGATTCCACCTTGTCTCTACAAAAGTAAAACCACTTTCATCAAAACAATTTCCTTAACAAAACCCTTCTTTTAAGAAAAATTAATCATATTTGAAAACTAAATGGGTCGATGAGATTTTTCGAAAGGGTTGTGTCATCTACAACAAGCCAGTTGATAATCGAATAAAAAATATATTATAAAAAGGACTTACATAGTGGTCAAAGTTTGCATTTTCAAAAGAAAAAAATGCCAAGTTACACCACTTATATGGCAAACTTTTATGTTACATGCATGTATTTTCATGTGCTAGGTAAGAGTTGTTATTACAAACATTGACATATTTTTGGTAAGCAAGGAATATTAATGATTAGAGAACTTACAAGGTCAACTTCATTTTGCTGTGTAAACATAGTGATGAGATGAGCAAAATCTCAAGGGTATGAATATGTGTTGAATATTGAGGTGAGGTGAGGTCTTACCACATGCATTTAAGTATTTTGTAAGAAAAAAACCAACAAACATAGAGTTTGGAGTAGGAAGATATGCATTTAATATAAAATGGACAATTTTTCTGTGATGTGGTTGGTTTTTTTTGTTGTTTTCTGATTTGGGTGTAATATGAAAGCCAAAAAACAAAGGTTAGGACTTTGAGTTATGGGGATTAGAGCTAAAACTGCTACTACAATAGTACTATTATCACAATATAATAATAGGAAAACAGTAAAATTACTGTGAAGATTCTAACTTTTACTTTTTCTGATGTGAAATTAAATTAACAGAAATCTACTTCTGTTTTTTTTTTAATGTCAGAACATTTTTATCAGAAAATCATCAAGAAAATGAAGAAAAAACCTGTCTTTTGATGTTATGGGTGTTTTTGGGATCTGTGTGTTTTTGTCTTTTTATTACAGTAAAATTTAGAAAAAACCCATTTATGGGATTCTTGTGATTAAATGTGTAAGAGGGAAAAAAAAAAAAAAAAGAGTCAAAATTCAAAAAGAAACAACACATAATAAAACCATAAAAAAAAAAAAAAAAAACCTTTTCTTGAGGTTGTTTTTGTGATATTCCTGTTCTTGAGGCATCACTAGCCATTCCTGGTTGCTGGTGTTGCTGGTGTTGCTGAAAACTACAAGCTTGTTGTTGTTGTTGTTGTTGATTTTGTTGTTGTTGTTGTTGTTGTTGTTCTGTTGTTGGTTTTCTGCTCATAGGAGATTCAGGTTGTTCTAAATGATGAGTTTCAGCTTGACTTGATGAAAAAGTGTTAATAGCTGATCCTGAATCATCTGTAGTACTTTCTCCACCTGACTTTGAACTTCCCTGATAATAACACAACATTTTTCAAATGGGTATTAAAAAACTAATCTTTTTTATTAATAAAAAGTATTATCTTCAAATAAGATAGTAGTAGTATTTAAATGATTATCCAAATACACAAGTAATACTAACAACAACAACAACAAAAAAAGACTCAGAGTAGGAAACTTCAGAAGACACAGGAAGGTTGTTGTTTTCAGTCATTAATATCTAAAAAAAGAACTAGTCAAAGTAGAGAGAGAACAAAAATCTAGAGAGAGAAAGTAAGGAAGATAAATAGTACTTACTCTGTTGGTTTGTTGAAATCTCATTGGCCATGAAGGGAACATCTCCAGAGTTGCTGCAGGTCTGGCTCCAAATAAAGCTGCACAAAATCACCAAAAGCAATATCTCCAATATCAAAAAAAAATAAAAAAAAAAATAAAAAAAATAATTTTTTAAAAATAATTTTCACTAAAGAAATAAATTAAAAGTTGCCAACTTTGAGATGTAGAAATAGTACAAAGAAGAAACAGAAAACCTACTACTGTAAAAAAAATGGTGCAGAAAAAAGATTGCAGTTATAGAAAGAGAGTAATAAAGTGAAATGATATAGTGTGATCTAAAGAAGAGGTCATGTTTTCCTAGTTTGTAAACCCACGCCATACTGTTTTTTGTTTCTAAAAATCATTTTTGTGTTGTAAATAGAAAAACCAACTTCACTGCCTTACACATACATAGTACATGTACATATATATATATACTCATTACCAAGGATGTTTGACCTCGTGGTTAAGATTGAGGTGCTGTGAACGATAAGTTACAGGTTCGAATCCCCTTCTTTGTACTTTGTACATCTACCTTGTATTATGTATGTGTGTGTATGACACATTCAAACTTCTTTCTTTCTCTTCCAATTTTTGGTTGTTTTATGTGGGGGGAAGAAGGTTGGTTAAACTTATTAAACGTCAGAAAAGGCAAAAAAACAGAAGAAAAGTGAGGATTTTACATGATTTGGCTTCATGATGTCCAATCTTAACTCCTTGCAGAACAATAGCTTGTTCTAGCTCTCCAAAATCAAAAGAAGATCCTCCTTGATTCCTGTGTTTAATTTTAGTTAAAAAAAACAACAAAACTTGTCATGTCATAAAATCTTCACCAAATAAGCTATACAACAAAATCACACTAAAAAAATATAATCCGTAGTTAAATGTCTGGTTATCAGTCTAAATGACTCGAGTTTTCTTGAATGTTGTTATGACGGGACCATATCCCTCATATCACAAACAAATAAAAAAAATAACAAATGGGATATTATCTTTTTCGTATCCCTCATCTTATAAAGGTTGCGCCTTTTAAAACTAGTAAATATTTAGAAAAAAGAAATTTAATATTCACGTTGATAGTGTAATTTGAACTAAAATAACAGGACGTCATTTAACAACCCAATAATTAAATTCGAACGGAGGAAGCTAGGAAGTATTATTACATGAAAGGATTAGAAGTTGTAGGGTTGATTCCATGATGAGGAACAGCAAAAGGAATGTTATGATGATTTGATGAAGGACCTGACTGTGATAAACCAGTCTCTCCAAGCCTATGACTTGATGCCATGCAAAAAAAACTCTTCTTACACCATTTTCTTCTGCTTCTAGCTAATTCTGAGCTTCAAAAAAATCAACCCAACAATTATTTTTTGTTGTTGATGTAAGAACAAATGAAATAAAAATGATGATCAAATTAAAGAAAAGTTTCAAGATATTTGTGACAAGTTTATACCTTTGAAGTATATTCTGTAAAATTGACTGAGTTAAAGCTTAAAAAGGTTGAAAGAAGAAAGACAAAAGTGTAGTTTTTATGGGTGTGGTTGTAAATGAAGAAAGATATCAAAGATGCAAACTTTAGTTGTCAAAATAGTTGAAAGATAAGTAGCCACCAAAAGAAGAAGATCAAAAGATCAGAAGATAAAGAAAGGCCAAGTCTTTTTCATTTACAACATGTATTTATATTTTCAACTTTTCAAGCTTTTTTTTCATATCATCATCAACTTTTTTTTGTGGGTGTTTTTTTTTTTGTGGGTGTTTTTTTTTTTTGTGGGTGTGTTTTGTTTTTTTTTTTTCTCTACTTCTCTATGAAGAAAACATGGATGATTGTTCTCTTTTTGAAGGATGGAAAGAAATGAGTTTATCAACTACTTCTGTGCAAAGTTATTATTATGAGAGTTTTGAAAGTCTCATCTTATGGTACAGAAAATCTTGTCTTTCAGAGGTCTGTTTCAGGGGGGGACCCACAACTACTTCTGGTTTTGTGGGGTTTGAAAAACAAAATAAAAATTAGTAGAATAATTTTATTAAAAATTGATTTGGATTTTAATTATATTAATGGGTTTTGAAGAGGGGGACAAATATATATGTTTAATTTTGTGGGGTCAAATAATATGTTAAGGGAACCCACTAGAATCACTAACTCCAACTCCACTCTCTCTCTCTCTCTCTTTTGCTTTCTCTCTCAACCGCCTATGCTTTGTTATTGGTTCTTTCTTAACAAGCTTTGCAAGAAATGCAATGGGTGTTAAAGAGCTGAAACGAGATCAAGTTTGGGGTTGCTTGGCTCGTCTCCGAAAATATTTATAGTACATCCAAGACTATTTTCTCCAAATGATTAAAATGAGCGAATGAGCAAATAAGCGAATGAGCAAAATGAACAGATGAGCAAACATTTCTACTCGTTTAAGAAAATGAGCACACACTTTTATTACAAAATGAGCAAGATGAGCAAATGAGTAAATGAGCAAAATGTCCATATGAGCAAATTTGGTGTCAAATGAGCACCCGAATTTCTAATTTATTACAAAAGACCCCTGGGTGTACCATGAGTGAACTTCTTGTCTCCTAACATTTTTACTCAAACTTGAGTCGAGCAGCGAGTTTAAATTTTCTAGTTCAATTTGACATAAAACTTAACTTGAGTTGAATAATTATATTACATATATTCTATAAATAACTTTAGATATTTTGAGTTTTTTATTACAAGTATTGTGCAAATTTTAAGTATAACTTTTCATTTAATTTCTATAATATGAAAAACAATATAGCTAAACATATTTCGAGTCTACTCACGAATTTTTTGAATCAAACTTTGCTATGCTCGACTCAGACAATTTTGAATCGAGTTCGAAAAGTTTGCAAGCCAGCTAGGCTCGTTAAGACCATTCAGGATACACTGTATCAATATTTAAGGTCAAACTTTAAACGTTAAGTCTATCAATATTAAAGGTGATCATGGGTGGGGCCGGGTCCGGCCGCGGCAAAAAAAATTGTCCATTGGTCAGGCCGAATTTTTGTGCCAAAAGTCAGCTATTTCGGGGCTAAATTAGCGGGCTTTTCGGGCAAAAAACGGGTCGGGTCAAAAAATAGACTACAAAGTCGTTTTTGGTTTGCCCAAAGCCAAAAAAATTATGGCCGGACCGTAAAATTATGCCAAAACCCGACCCAAAACGGGTCGGGTCGGGCCGAGCTTGCGGGCCGGGTCAAAATGATCAGCTCTAATCAATATATAGAGTTTCTAAAGGGTTTTACCTATTAAATTTGTTTAGGCTATTTTTAAGAGGCATAGTCCACTATTTTCTGCTTACTAATGGAAACAAAAATTGTTAATATATATTTGTTATTATATTTATAAGGTATTTTTAAGATGAATTTGATAATACAATTTTTATTTGTGATATTATAAGATATACACTAATGATGAAAACAAATTTTTAGAAAGTGTGCTTTTTAGGGATGGAGTAGTGTGTAATCTAGCAAAAATAGCATAAAGAGGATATGAGATGAGACAAGGTTTTCTTTCAAAAAAGATGGTAAAAAGAGAAACCAAAAGACAAGACTTTCTAAAGTTGGTTTAGCTGAATCTAATTAATATTCCCTTAATTGGGATTTGGATTTTACTTTTTATGGTCATTATTATATGAATTTCCAAGATTATATTGTTATTTAACGTTGTGCTAATTGCCCTGTCAACCAAAACATTATAAAAGACACCCACTTGTATAAATTTTATACTTGAATAACCACCCTTAATTAATAGATGAATTATCTGATATTATCTCCTTTGTTAAGAGGTCTACATCCATTCTCTGTCATCACCTAAAACATGCCATACAAAGATTCTCTTCTATTAATAGAAATTTCTTTCTTTGAGGTTGATATGTCTTAGAGGTTTATGGATCATATGATTACTGATTAATGTGATAGGTTTCATTTATATCCATATTAGGGCCCTTAATCCTTCAATTAGGTGTAAGTTTGCTTAAAATTCTTTTGAAGTTGTTGTTGTTGGCCCATAATATCTTGTTTTTTTGGTAGGGAGGAATTAAATAAATAAGAAAGAATAAAAGTATTTTCAATAATTATTTGTTTTAAAATTTGTTCAACAACAAAGGGATTGATGTTTTTTTAACAAAAATATTATCTTTCTTGTATCAAATGGAGGGACGATGACGGAAAACTAATCACATAAATTTCATTCATTTGTTTTCAATTCCTTTATATCTGATCGAGTTTCTTCTCTTTACCTGATTTTTATTAAATTTGATAATATTTTTTTTACTAATTAAGTTATATAGTTGATTTTAACTTGTTATTAAAACTTGTTTTTGTATTAATCAAAGTAAATCTCACATAAACTTATTTTTTACAAGCTAAAGTAAACTTATCAATCCCCTGAATTTATATTAGCTAAAATATAATAATGGAAACACTTTTTTGTTTCTTGTTTTTTCTCTACCTTTCCTTTTTCTACATAGCCTTTTGCATGAACTTGGAACACATACACATAGTGAAATAAAGAGGAGATAAAGTTTGAACCTTTTCCTAACACACTTGCATTACTATATCTATATTTGTATCTAAAATAATGCATTTCCACATTAAGAAAGAGGCATAAACTTTCACGTAAACATCAAAATTTAATAGAAAGAGGTGGCACCAAATTTTGTTTCTTTTGTTTTATGTTATGCTCATCCATATATATATGTTTCTTCTTTTGTAGGTGATTTTATACCTTCTACTAATTATTCTTTATGCAATCAATGATTGGTGCAAAAAAGATAAAGTTCACAAATCAACTTTAAATACTAATTAAGTCCTATTGTAATTAAGTCTTACCTCTAGTAATATTATAACTAGTTATTAGGTCTGAATTATGCCCCGGGTAATAAAAATTTCATTTATTAATATTATATTTTAAAATGATAATAACACTAATACAACTTGGTCTAGTGGCTAAAACTTTAGTATACGAATTTGAGGTCACTGGGTCAAATTCCTTGTTTAGGAATGCCTTTTAATATGCCTATACTATTAAAACCTATACTATGCAACATGAACTGAAACTCCCTAGGAAGAGCATCACGTGGCACAATTCCTTGTTTAAGAACGCCTTTTAATATATTTACATGTAGATTCAGCTTCTTAATATGGCTCAATGACTTGTTTTTCATATGGAAAACATATGAGAGATTAGCTAAGCAATCAAAAGATTCTATCATTAATTCATTATTATTCAATCTAATCCTTGATATATATATTTAATTATGTTACTTTTATTTGTCCAAAAGCAATTGGTTCTGCTCAAATGTTATTAGATGTTGATCTTGTTATTATATTAACTTAAGGATCTAATTAGGCTAAACATATAATCTTTGCTTGTTGCTTAAGCATAAAAGCAAAGTTTATTGCTTTCTATATTAATTGTCTAAAGGGTTGAAATTGGTCTCTTTAAAACGGCCATTTCTTAAGTCAACACCCATGCTTAAGTGACTAAGTAATGTTTCAAACTTGCAAAAACTAAACAGGAAAAAAGGAGGCAAAAATAAAGTTTTTACTGAAAAGTCATGAAATTATATAATTGATAAATTTGGAATGAAAACGGAGATAAGCCCAATCTATTGAAACGTAAGCATGTTATTTTTAATTGAACAATTGTATTATGGATAATCTATGATAATGTATCCTTGTTAATAATGGATCATAACTTAATCAAGGGATACAAATCCATCAGAACTAATTAATAATTTCCTTGAAAAATTAATACTTATCTACTTTTCCTTCATAGAGTATATATGTTTTTTTTTTTGTTTCTATTGAGGAGTTTTCCACCGCCTTCTGCGAGTAAACTAATCTTTTGTGGGAGTTTGCATGGGTACCTCAAAGAGCAGCATCTCTCTCAGCTGGGATCTTTTCCATATATTATATTCAAGGCTCGAACCCGAGACCTTGGCTAAGAAGCGAGAGTCACTTAACCACTCACGCCAACCCCAATTGATCTTAATAGAGTATATGAAGGAGCAAATGTAGCTTACTTTAGTGTCTGTTTGCTTTCTGTTTTATGTTTAATTAGTTGTATTATCATTAGGCCTTAACATCATACTATACCTGTAAATCATACTAATATACCTAATTTTGGATATGTTCTCATCTTCATTTATTTTAGCTGAAATTAGCTCACTTTACAACTAATAAGAGCTAATAAGTTTATATAACGGCTAATAAGTTCAAATAAGAAATAAAAAGAATTATAGTAAGTTTCAATAACTAAAAATGAGTTTAAATAACTTCCGGTATGTTAATGTAACGTGATAATGTCTACATTCCTGAAATTCAAGCAAGAAGAATACACGATTATTATTTTGACAAAAAAGAACAATATCATTTATGAAAATAGATCAGCAAAAAAAAAATGTTGACGTACACATTTACAATCAAACAATTTAGCTAACACCATAATATCAGTAACTTCAGTTGCTACAACTTTAAAAAAAAGTTGATAATCTTTGTTCCTCAATATGCAATCTCTAAATAATTTGTTATTGCATCAATACTTCAGCAAATCTATAGAACATTTTTTTCTTTATTAGTAAATTTGGAATATTCTTGTTCCAGTAAAATTTAAAGAATGTATTTTTCTTATGGTTGGAATATTTGCTTTCTGATGCATTTGCCTATTCTATCAGTATCAGAGATTCAGAGGACACACCAAAGGTTCCTCTGCATAAGAAAAGATGGACATGATGGACAATTGGACATATGTACATTATCTCTTATTATTGCATTTGAACTTTTATGTTTGCTCATTATTCTTGAGCAACTCAAAGTTAACAAGTGTCATATATAAACAATGAAAACAAAGTTCTCTACTACTATTGGGTAGATTGTTTACCCGATAGTCAATTTTTTCGCTATTTTTTCTAGGATGTGTTTGATTGGATAGAAAATAAAATTGATGGACATTGGTTTTTCATGAAAATCATTTTCCAGTAAAAAACTTAATTCTTGATAGATTTTCCTTTGTTTGGTTGCAAAGAAACTAACCAGGAGAAGGTAAGAGAAGTAAGGGAAAGTATAGCTTCCCTTACCTCATGAAGAAAAATGATTTCCGTCGTCCTTGAAAAATAATGTTCCTCCCATATTCCCTTCTCTTAAGTCCAACCTAAACCAAATAAAGAAAAGTATGGAAAATAATTTTTCAGGAAAACGCTTTCCTCCTAACCAAACACACTATTAGTTTCCAATATTCACTATTAGAATGGAAATTTATTTAAAGAGTTGGCATTTGGCAAGCCCGCATTCTTCTTTTCTTTTCAAGAAAAAGAAACGAGGGTAAGAACTATATTTAAAGAAAGGTTCTCTGGCTGATAGGTGGAAAAGGGGTAAATTCGTAAAAATCTACATGTGTAGGTCCATATTAATTACTCTTCTTTGTGCACTAAATTTTCCATTTGTATTATTGTTCCTTACAAGGGTCACTAAAGTGTTAAAGATCAGACGGAAAACTGAAACCAGGCTCTGCATAGAAAATCATATAGGAGAGATCATTGGATCATGAGGTAAGCATTCATCATACACCTAGAAGTACCATGTGCATGGTATACCAAAGGTTATTTTTTTACTCGTTTGGAGCTCACCTATTATGTGATTATGCTCATTTGCAGATTTCAAATTAGCAATGAGCAAGAAAATAGTATTGGAGTGTATCATGAGCATGGTTCACCTGACTATATGATAAAAATTTCCAGATCATGGGTAATGAAATTTGTTTATCAAATATTACTTCAAAAGGAATAATCTTACTTCTAGTTTGGGAATCTATTCTAGAAGAGGTAAGACTCGATCCCATGACATCTGATATCGAAAGAGATGCTAACACCATTAGGTCATGACCTACTGCTCATTTATAAAGTTGTATTTGAGTGTTCTCTAAATTTGAATAATACTAATGATTCTCAATTATACACTAACATTTTCTTATTTTCCAACAAGGTACACAAAAATATATTTAAAGATATTGTAATTAAGATTATAATATGTAAAGAGTTTTTACACTAGTCTCGGATTAGGATATCTAGTTAAGCTTATTCTCCTTATAAGTTATACGATAGAAAGAGTTTGTACCCTATGATCTACTCCAACCTTTTTAAAATTCCACACAATACTCTCAAACTTATCTTCTTGTGCGCAATACTTTTACCGTTAATTATACGTCATTAATTTCGCTTATTTTTTGTAATCTAATACTTCATCCGTTTCAAAATAGATGCTACATTGTTGACTTTTCCACTATTCATGAATCAGGTTTGACCATGCATTATTTACTATTAGGTAAAATCAAATGTTATAATGTAATATGTTGTTGGATTTGTCTTAATATATATTTTCAGAAAATCAAAATTTTATACTTTACTCTAATACATAATTAAAGATATT
This sequence comes from Beta vulgaris subsp. vulgaris, assembly GCF_026745355.1. Lineage (NCBI taxonomy): Eukaryota > Viridiplantae > Streptophyta > Magnoliopsida > Caryophyllales > Amaranthaceae > Beta > Beta vulgaris. The sequence goes on along the minus strand of NC_079208.1, from coordinate 60,387,541 downwards.
AGTAGTCAAAGTAGTGCCTCGACAAACGTTTTAGTCAACAATGTACCATCTATTTTGAAACGGAGGAAGTATGTAAATTTCACTGCAAGAGTTAAACTATGTATAAGTTAGATTTGTTCCACTAAATGACAAAAAGTAAACGAAAATAATGACATATAGTTAGCGGTAGGAGCATTGTGCATTAGAAAAGGTAGGCTTAGCCGCTTAGGGGTATTATGTAAAACTTCAAAAATATGTTGGATAACGTAAAAACTGGAAGAAACACAAGGTATAATGTATAAAATCCCCAACAAAGATGGTAAGGCAATCGGTGTGGGCCAAAAAATTTCAGCCCGTGGATCAATCCACCCAAACTGTGAATTTCACGGTCTAATCCTGAACCGTAAAATCTTAGCTCGGCCCATTAAAACTCACGGACCAGCCCGCCCAACCCGCGATAGTAGCCATCTCTAATCGCAATGTCCTTTCTAAGTACCCAACATTTCCTTCCAAACGCAGGCACACAGTTGAAAGTCAGATAGTTCATAGTTGCACTTGCAGCTATTAGCAATGTCAAAGATCTCAATTTTCTTGCTAATCATCATAATTACTTTTCTATTGATGATTTTAACCACTATTAATTTCTGGGTTCTTCCTCTTTTTTCTTCCTCTAATTCTCCCTTGGATCATCACTACAATGTCGGAGATCAAGTCCCTCTTTTTGCCAATAAAGTTGGTCCCTTGAATAATCCCAGGTATCATTGAATTCTCAGTTGTTTCTTTCATTTAATTTCATTTCTTCAGTTATTAATTGCTTATTTTGAGCTTTGAAATTTGGGCCTTGAGAAATTGCTGAGAATATAGGTAGTTTTCTTGATTATAACATAATGCTGTATTAGTGCCAAACTTATAATTTTTTTACTTTAAGATTTGGGGATAATTTTTGGGCTTATTGAAAGCATCCATCTTTATTTTTAGGCACAAATACTGTAGTAAAATGCTGTGTTTTATTGGGCATTGTCCAATTCTTATTCTAGCTTTTGGAATTTCAAGAAAGATCTTCCCATAGTATGTATGATTGTATGCCTTAAATTAAGCTGAAGAGTGAGCATATATTTTAGCTTAGTGTTACCTAATTCATTAATCCCCGCGAACTTCGATCCGATATGTGTGAATTGGTACAGGGTTTATGGTACAATGCCACAGGCACCATGGTAAAATTTTGGACCAATTTTACAATATTAGGTAGCGTATTGTGATCCCGTACCCGTTCAATGTACTAAAGCGTATAGTGAATTAGGTAACACTGATTAGCTTTAAGCTCTCTTTTCTTAAGTGTTTTTGCGGATGCTGCCAATTTGCATATCCTGGCATTGAGAAATTATTAATGTTAGTGTATGATTTTGGGTGAATCTGTCAGAACTCAGACATGCTACCTTTGTCTGAAGAATTTTTTTACCTCAGCTTAGCAAACTCTTCTACTTGTAATGGCAAGTAGCATGCTGACTTTGGTGAAGTTCGAGTTTGATTTAACTGATTCCTTATTAAGATATCCTTAACTTGCTTTCTCCCTTCCATTTTTAGAGGGTTATTGTAGCTTTCTTGATTTGTTGTAGAAATGACTTGCATATAGAAGCCTTCGTGAGGAGATTTGATGTGATCTTTCTTTTTGCAGTGAGACGTACGAATACTTTGTCTTGCCATTCTGCCGCCCAGGTTGGCTAATTGTCTTACAACTAGAGCATTTTCTTTGTGAATTTTTGTAGAATATTGAATCAACAACTTTTTGTTACACATAGTTTTACATTCTTTTTCTTCATTGGCAAGTATGATCATGCTAACTGAATGGAATAAGAAGTTGAAACCTATAAAGGTATGCTGAAAAGTATCTACTGGTACATTGCAGCTCTGAGCAATCATAATAGGAACCCCTCCGGTTTTCTACCTATTTCTCTTCTAATGTCCTCTACTAGGCTTTTTGCTTAAGCGCAGAAGGATGAACAATTAAGGAAGAGGAGAGAAAGCTATCTAGGATGATAATAAGAGTTACATAATATATGGTGAGTTGTAGATGGGTTTGTAGACAGCAACGTTAAGCAAAGAGGCTGGGTTAAGGGGTGTACGCCACATTGATTTTAGTTCTAGCCTGCAACATTATCTGGTATAAATCGATGGTTAGTTAATTTACACAATCTCTTTAGATCTGTCCTTTATGGACCTTCCAGGTAGCTCTCTGCAAGATGGCTCACTTCATGATCCTCCTCTCCTAGCTGATTACCACACGTGGTTCTGCAGTCCTTCGGTTCCTTCACCCAAACACTGTAGGATTCTCCGGCCATAACTAGTTAGGTGCATCTTTTAATATGTTTAGTTATCTTCCTGTATTATAAACTTCAAGAATTTGAACAGTTAAACTATAATGTTGCTTACGCTTTTTTACTGCAGCAGTAAAGCAATTTGAATTTAACCACTGAAATAGCTCTGCTGCTTCAAGGCAGCTGAACTTTGTGTTTGGTTCTTCATGTCTTGTTTGCAGATCAGTTGATCAGAAGGAAGGAACCGCTGGGGGAAGTTCTAAATGGTAATCGTCTGATAAACACTCGCTATGATATGAAGTTTCAGGTTACGAAAGTGGCAGAGATATTGTGCACAAAGACATTGGCGAGGGAGGAAGTTGTGAAATTCCGTGATGCAATTAATAGAGATTTTTACTTTCATATGTACTATGATGACCTCCAGTTTTGGGGGTTCATTGGGAAAGTTGAAGAAGAGAACTTGAATTCCCATATGAGAGGACCCAGGTTTTATCTTTTCACTCATGTTCAGTTTGAGGTCTTATATAATAGCAATCATATTATCGAAGTGCATGCTTTCAGTGACCCCAATCACATTGTCGACATAACAGAAGATGCTGAAACTGATGTGAAGTTTACTTACTCTGTAAATTGGAATGCAACCTCCGTCCAATTTGCAAACAGAATGAGAAGATATTCACGTGCTGCTTTACTATCACCAGTTCAGCAGCTTCACTGGTTTTCAATCATTAATTCAATAGTCATCATATTGCTTTCAATGGGATTACTTGCCATGCTATATTGGTGGAATATCAAGAGTGATTTGAGAAAGTAATATATCATTTCCAGTTAGTACTACTTGTGATGTTGCTTGAAGTTTTGAGTTTTCAGCCGGGGTTCTAGGTCTCCTTGGTCGACAGTTAATCATTTTGTATTCTAGGTACTCTAACGGAGATGAAGATGATAGAGAGATTGGATGGGCGTTCATGGGTGGTGATGTTTTCAGATGCCCTACATTGCTGTCTCTCTTTTGTGCTGTGTTGGGATGTGGGACCCAACTTTTTCTTGTGTAAGGGACTTGGATCTTTCTGATACCTGCTACTTGCATCATATTTTGACTCAGCACCTCTAATACACTAGAACATTAGCCTTTTCTGATCATTATATGCTCTGAGGCTCCATAGGTTACTTGCTTTGGACTTATAGTCAAGCTGTCATCGCCTTGTCAGAGTTGTCTACTTGAAAGTTTCTTGGGTGTGTTACTCGGCTGAAAAAAAGGTTTGACGTATATGATATTCAGTGTAACTGACACAAGAAATTTGGATGCCACCTTGTTTTATGGGGGTAGGGGGAGGTGTCATATGACTCATATCTGACCTTATAGTTTATTTGGTTTCTTTTTACAAAACAGAAAAATGTTTTGCATAAACAATAAAATTATTGACTTCCCAGGAAAAGTCATTGCTGACAACTGGGGTTGGAATTTTATGTAGCTGTGAAAATGTAGTTTTGTTTGTGTCTACAGTCTACCTTTTAAATGCATTTTATAGTAACAAGTTGAATGAAACAGGCAACTTTCAATACTGGTTAGTTTTTTGGATAATTGCCTTTCCTAAGATTTCATTACACTGAATGTGCAGACTTAATGCAACAGCTTCGTCCCTCTGTGATAATTACATTCTGCCTTCAACCTCCTAAATATTACTTTGTTATTTGACAAACTTTTTGAACTACGTATTAACTCTTTGCAGTTATATGCATTTGCTAAGTTCATTTGTTGCAAATTGCAATTATATTCCTATCAATTTGTCACTTCCTGCTTTAAAATAAAAAGCTTTAATGTAATATGCACATGAAGTGGTGATATCTTCGACCTGTTTGCTTCCAGCAAATCCAGTATGACATCTGTTAAATCTTGCCTGTGGTTCACGTTATGTTCCTTTTTGACCTACATTTGAACTTATTTCAGGGTTTGCTGCTTGTTTGTATTGATCATTCTTGGTCTTTTAGACCCTTATACACATGGGACCTTGTGGACAGTTGCTGTTGCGATTTACACTGTAATGTCGGCAGTTGCTGGATATTCTGCTGCTTCGTTTCACTGCCAATTTTCTGAAACTGGATGGGTAAAAGAAAATTCATTTGACTTTGCATCTGAAACATATCTGCTTGCCCAGATTTTCTGTATTTTGCATTCATGATGAAAATGTTTCCATATGGTTATGATTTATACATATATGATGAATTCTTCTCTAACGAACAACAATTAATCTTGCAGGAAAGAAGTGTCCTCCTGACTGGGGTTCTTTTTATGGGTCCACTGTTACTTGTGCTATCCTTCCTTAATACTGTGTCTGTATCATATGGGTCTACAGCTGCCCTATCTTTTGGCATGATTTTTTTGATGTTTCTCGTACATACATTTGTTGCTGCTCCATTCCTTGCATTAGGAGGAATTGTTGGACGCCATTATAGCTGTACAAACTTTGTACCATCGACCATGAGACACATGAGAGAGATTCCTTCATTAACTTGGTACAGGAAAATTCAGATTCAAATGATTCTTGCTGGCCTCTTACCTTTCAGTGCAGTTCTTGTGGAGTTGCATCTGTTCTATGCAAGCATCTGGAGCTACAAACTATTTACACTCCCTAGCATTCTGTTCATTAGCTTCTCAATCCTTGTCTCACTTACTGCTATTTTGAGTGTCGGTTTGACTTATATTCAGCTCTCCGTAGAAGACCCTGAATGGTGGTGGAGGTATGCAACATCACCCATAACTGGAAGAAATAATATTTTTCTTCCAAAATTTTGTATTTGCCACCTTTTAAAGTGCCTCTTACCCTTTTAATGGCTCAAAAGTTGTGTCGATTCTAAACATCTCCTCCGTGTCTGCAGATCAGTACTACGTGGTGGATCAACGGCTATTTTTATGTTTGTCTATAGTATATACTTTTATGCCAGGTCACATATGAGTGGTCTTATGCAGCTATGCTACTTTCTGGGATACAATGCTTGCATTTGTTATGCATGCTTCCTAATGCTCGGTGCAATTGCTTTCCGTGCTTCTTCAATGTTGATCTACCAGATGTCTCACAGTGTTAAGAGCGAGTGAATTCTTCATCCATATAGTTTTCATGGATATATATCATAGAGGAAAAGCCAGAGGCTACACAGAATGGAGAAAGCATGACAAGATTCTGGCAAGACAAGATTCAAGGCCGTAATGATGACAGTTCCAGGTTTGTTTGCGATTAAGTCTTGTTATACATGCATGGCAATGTGAGCCTTGAGGCTGTTGTTTTATATGTCTATTGGCTCTAAACAGTTGCTTTAAGCTCATATAACCTCATGACAATGAGATATATGATATTCTTCAGTTTTGGCGGCTAATGATTCTGAATATTATTATGAAAATTAGCTAGAGTTCTTTCACTTAGTTACTTGTCAACCTATCTGTTGGTATTGACAAATTTTGAAAGTAATTTCCGTGTTTATTTACTGTAAAATACTATATCTGGAAATAACTATAACTGTGATATACTCTAACTCAACTAATAATGTGACAATTAGATATGAAGTCAAGGTTGTCTTCTCATATTGCTTTTCCTTTTGATGGTGGGAAATTCCACATTTTCCTGCTTAGACAGAGGCATTTTCAGCTACATAGTGTAGTGTGAAAATCCTACTTCTCCATTCTTAAATAAGTGTTACATTCCCCTTTTTCACGTGAACTAATGCGCTTCTTTGATCATTACTATCTTTGATTGCGCACAAGTAAAAATTGTAAAAAATTTGATATTTCGAAAGTATACATTGAAACAAATCTAACCAGATCCCAATTGACTATGTTTTCATTATATAATAACGAGAAAATAGAGTCAAAGTTAGTTGATGAATAGTTTCAATTTAGTCAACGTAACACTTTTTAGGACCGGAGGAAGTATGTTATGCCTTGTTGAGCTCTCTTTTGTGCTGTGAAAGCAGTGTGAAAGAAGTAGGGTTACCTTGTGTCAAGAGCTTCCCTGGTTATTGAGCTTGTGATTTCATTGTAAGCAACTGTTTGATCCGATCCAAAAATGCTCTTTCATGGTTGGAAATACACAACTTCTCGTGCATAAGCATAGCCATATGATGAGTTGAAGGCTGAGCGTCTTTTTTTTTTCCTTCTTTGGAAGCACAGATCACTTTGAATGTGCTTTACTGAAAAATGCACGAGTCAGAATATTTTGGTCCTCCTTCACCTAATCTTGCTGGCAGCCTGGAACAATGTAATGGTGCATGCTTTATAGCGGGAAAAAAAGATTGGATCTGAGTTATCGACAATAGAAGTTCCTTTCCTATCTTACCTGATTGCTCTTATATATGTTCATGATGTAATCAGATGATTATTTGGAATTATAACCAGGAAGTATAGAGATTGGAGCAAAACTAGTGGAGAAGGGTTATGATGTTGAAACCTTGCACTTCGTCTACAGTTTTTTTAATGAGCTTTTAGGGTCAATCCTACAATTATTTCAACCGTGATTCTTCCTGTAAATTGTGATATAAGAAGTTGCAATAAGAATTGAATTTGCTTTAGGCATTAATATTACTCTGTTCAAATACTTTGTGTAGGATACAATCAACATGCTCTATGATAGAAGGCCCTGGAAATTTTGATCCATTTTGGCCATTTTGCATTTGCGCATGAGGAAACAATCTTTAGGAATATCTACCTAGTACATGCCTAAGATTCATCTCTTACATTGTTACTTGTTTAACTCGTAAACTAAATCTACACCATATTTGGTGTTCTTTTATTCCCAAATGAGAAAAGTTATAGGTAATAATGAATAATCCACATACCCAATTCTTCATATCTAAAGAACCAGGAAGTAGCTAATTTCGAATGTGGGGTTCATTGGTCGGATCAACGTAATATGGAGCTGGAATATAGTCTAATGACTTATACGGTGGAGGTGCTCCGTGGTTGGGAGATTGCTGTGTTGGAGATGGAGGAGATGAAGGGGGAACATGAGGCTCATTAGCCGGAGCTGTAGCTGGAGCACTGGCTGAAGATTCATTTCTTGGGTTCCGGTAAATAGGTGGGGCATATACTGGCATTGGAGTAGGCATCGGCTTCTTGTATATTGGTGATGAAGTGTATACTGGTTTCCTATATATGGGCATTGGTGTGTGATATGGTCTTTTGTACATTGGAAACGGGTGGTTGTACATGGGCATCTTGTGCACTGGTGATGGTGAAGACATAGGCTTCTTATGTTTGGGTGTTGGATAGGATTCTGGAGTATGGTAGACCGGTGTAGGATTCACCCTGTGTTCAGGAATTATTTTATCTGTGGGCTTGTTGTAATCTGTTGTAGGATTGTCCATACGGAGGCCGGAGGGATTTTGTTGTGGTCGATCTTCCGGAATGGTGTACTCTGGTTTCGGAATATCACCGTAATTGACTTCACTGGCTGAAGAAACGGCCACGACTAAATAAAGGATCAAAGACAAGAAACAAGAGTGATAGGGAGCCATTAATTTTGGTCTTTTTTAGGTGACTTATTTGTGAACAAAGCTATGCAATTTGATGATACTAAGTAGGTGACATTGTAGCCTTTTTATATATGACTGCCTTAGGACTGATTCCCATACTTTTAGTTGATAACTATGTATATAAAATATTTATGTGGAACATATTTAGGTCTTTAGGATGTTAACAACACAGTTTACATGATACTAAGGAGTTTTAGGCGCATGCAGTAACAAAGGTTGTGGTTTTACTCCTGCAATGAAGCAGACATATTAGGAACTCAACAGAGGTTTTCTCTGAAGTTGTTGTGACAGGAGACATTTTTTTTGTTCTAGTTTTGCGTGTCTGAGGCTAATAACTAATAAGTAGTTGGTATATAGATGTCGTTGCAGTAGATAAGGCAAAAGTCTTGGGTGAGACCGTCTTACAATATTTGGTGAGACAAGTCCGGCCCGTGTACTTCATATTATAGTAAAACACACTTCTTCTCCTTGAACGCACTCCATCTTCCTTCTTATTCATATATCGATCTCATGGGCATTGCATCTCCAAATCAAAAATTTCCAAAATATAAAGATGGATCTATTTTTTGTTTACATGATCTCCAATATGTATCTTTGATCATAAATATATTTTAAAAGTTTAGATCTTGAAAATACACATTTGAAAATTTTCTAATAAGATATCACACCCGCTCTGTTTGGCATTACTAGCTAAAAATAAACTGAAATTGATAAGTTAACTGAAAATGATAAGATAAAGTAGTTGAAACTGATAAGGTGCTAGAACTGATAAGATAATTGAATAGTTTAATTGTTTGGCAAAATTAGTTGATTAAGTTGATAAATTATTTTAGCAAAATTAGTTGTTGTTGGAATTTTGGAAAGATTTTTCAAAATTTTTGTCAGCTAATTTTGAAAAGGTAAAATTTTTAACTTATCATTTAAGTCATTTTATCCACCTAAAATTTTATTTTAGGTGCTCTCCAAACACTACTAATTATTTTAGCATCTAAAATATGTTAGCACCTTATCATTTAAGGTAGCTAAAATACTTCCTCAAATAGAGCCATACCTTTTTTTTTCTTACTTTTATATACTTCATCCCTTTAGAAATAGTTGCATCGTTACATGTTTTCACGTTTGGCAATGTATTATTTCAAACATTAATATCTCTAATTATCAATAAGTAAAAATTATAAAAAGTTGATATTAAAATAATATACATTGAGATGAATCTAACAAGATCTCATATGACTATGTTTTTCCTAAAATATAAATCACCAAAGACAATCAAAGTGCAAGATATGATTAGTAAACACTATATAAATAGTGCAATTATTTCTAAATGGAGGAAGTATATTTGTGGAAAAATAAGGTTAAAAGATCCACACTATTTCGGGATGAACAAACTAGTTCAAGCATCCATTCAGATTCTTCTCTCATTGTGATCTCTAAATGTAAAAATTCAGATCTTAGAAAGTGCATAATTCAGTTGACTCTAACTGCAAACAACCAGCTTGAATTGAAAATCAGAGCTTCGAAACAAAAACATGCGAAAAAAGACAAAAGGTCAAACATGAGACATAGGATTATCCTCTAATGGAGGTGGAGAATTCCATGTCTTTCGAATAACAAAAAGGTTTGTTGTGATTTATCTTTTAATTTGTGAAAGTATTTTTTTTTTTAAAAGCAAGTAGAAACCATCTAGATCCGATCCACAGGTCCATTATTTAATATTGACGTTCAAAGAAGCGTATCGACAAACGTGAAAAATGAAATAGTACAATAAAAAAAACAAATGAAGTATTATCTTGAAGCACTGGGCCGGTGACTAGCTAGCACCTAGTTTTTGATAATTTCAAATTGTATTTTATTAATACTTAAAAGATCTAAGGCTAAAATAAGGTATCCCATCTAAAGGAGGAGATTTTAAATTTTTTGTAGTGTAACACACAATCTGTAGAGAGCAATTCCTCAATCTCCATCAAAAGAAATACTTCCTCCATCCATAATAAGTGAAACGCTTATTATTTTAGAACGTTTCAAAATAAGTGAAACATACGTTAAGTGGAAAAATAAAGTGACAAAATGATAAGAGTACCCATCACAATTTCTATGTTTCACTTATTATGGAATGGAGGAAGTATAATAAGACCGCAATCAGTCCCCATGAGGCATCCCACGACATTCGATGCACGAGCCCAGAGACATCTAAAGCATGACTTATAGCCTCTATTTTTTGTTCGTTTTAGGGTTGCTTCGAGCCCAGTCATATGCGCCTATGAGTTAAGACACAACTTATAATGCATCCCAGGGCTTTTTGCACCATCTAAATTGCTCTAGAATATCACCAAACGACCATTTGTGATTTTGTGGTGTAGCCACAAAATGACCCCAAAACAATCGTAAAAGATATTCTTATTCCCGTTCAAAACTGTAGGAGTCCTTAATATATCCTCTCATGTCCCCATGAGGCATCCCGCGACGTTCGCTGCACGGGGCTCGGGGACGTCCAAAATCGTGACTTATAACCTTCAATTTCGTCCGTTTTAGCGCTCCTCCGGGACCGGTCAATTTTTTTGTTAAAAACCGTCCTATGGGATCTGTCACAACTTATAATGCATCTCGGATTTTCGCACCATCTGTATTGCCCCAGAGTGCCACCGAACCACCCATTTATGAATTTTTGGGTGCACCCACATAATGTCCCCGAAACAGTCTCAAAATCCGTTCTTGTGCCCGTTAAAAGCCGTGAGAGTCCTTAATATGTCCTCCCATGTCCCCACGAAAGATCCCACGACATTCGGTGCACGGGCCCAGAGACGTCCAAAATCGTGACATATAACCTTCAATTTCGTCCGTTTTAAGGTTGTTTTGGACCCGGTCATATTGTTCGACAAAAACCTCCTATAGGGTGTGACATGATTTATAATGCATCCTGAGGATTTTGCACCATCTAAATTCCCCCAGAATGCCACCAAACGACCCATTTATAATTTTGTGGTGCAGCCACGGAATGTACCTGAAACGATTGTAAAAGACATTCTTATCCCCATTAAAAGTCGTGGGAGTCCTTATTATATCCTCCCATGTTCCCATGGGGAATCCCACGACATTCGGTGCACGGGCCCTGAGGACGTCCAAAACCGTGACTTATAGCCTTCAATTTCGTCCGTTTTAGGGCTCCTCCGAGCCCGATCATATTTTTCACCGAAAACCTCATGATGGGTTGTGGCCAAACTTATAAAGCATCCCAGGGCTTTTGCACCATCTAAATTGCTCCAGAATGCCACCAAATAACCCATTAATTATTTTGTGGTGCAGCCACGGAATGGCCCCGAAACGGTCGTAAAAGTCGTTCTTATGCCGTTCAAAGCTGTGTGAGTCCTTAGTATGTGCTCCCATGTCCCCACGAGGCATTTGACGACCTTCAGTGCACGGGGTCCGAGGACGTCCAAATGCGTGACTTATAGCCTTCAATTTCGTCCGTTTTAGGGTTTCTCCAGGCCCGATCTTATTTTTCGCCGAAAACCTTCCTATTGGTTGTGGCACAACTTATAATGCATCTATGGGGCATTCGAACCATCTAAATTGCCCAAGAATGCTATCAAACGACCATTTATGATTTGGTGGTGCAACAACGGAATGACCACAAAATGGATGTAAAAGTCGTTCTTACACCCATTCAAAGCCGCGGGAGTCCTTAAAAAAATCTCACATGTCCTCACGAGGTATCCCATGGTAATCGGTGCACGGGCCCCGGGGATATACAAAAGTGTGACTTATAGGCTTCAATTTCGTCTGTTTTAGGGCTCCTCCGGGACCGGTCATATTTTTCATTAACAACCATCCTATGGGGTCTGACATACCTTATAATGCATCTCGAGTTCTTTTCACCATCTGCATTGCACCAAAATGCCACCAAACGACCCATTTATGATTTTTTTGGTGCACCCAAAGAATGCCCGAAACCGTCTCAAAATCCATTCTTGTGGCCGTTCAAAGCCGGGAAAGTCCTTAATATGTCCTCCCGTGTCCCCACGAGTAATCCCACGGCATTCGGTGCATGGGCCCAGAGACGTTCAAAAGCATGACTAATAGCCTTCAATTTCGTCCGTTTTAGGGCTGCTCCTAGCCCGGTCATATTACTCGCAGAAAACCTTCATATGCGGTGTGGCACGACTTATAATGCAACCCGAGGGATTCACAACACCATCTAAATTACCCCAGAATGCCACCAAATGACTCATTATAATTTTGTGGTGCAGCCACGGAATGTACCTGAAACGATCGTAAAAGACATTTTTATGCCCGTTCAAAGCCTTGGAGAGTCCTTATTATATCCTCCCATGCCCCGATGAGGCATCCCACGACATTCGGTGAATGGGCCCCGAGGACATCCAAAAGCGTGACTTATAGCCTTCAATTTCGTTCGTTTTAGGGCTCCTCCTGGTCCGGTCATATTCTTTGTTAAAAACCATCATATGGGGTCCAACACAACTTATAATTCATCTTGGGTTCTTCACACCATCTGCATTTCCCTAGAATGCCACCAAACTACCCATTTAGGATTTTGTGGTACCACCACGTAATGGCCCTGAAAACAGTCTCAAAATCCGTTCTTGACCCTGTTCAAAACCGTGGGAGTTCTTAATATTTCTTCCCATGTCCCCACGAGGCATTCCATGGAATTCTGTGCACGGGCCCAAAGATGTCTGTTTTAGGGTTCCTCCGGTCCCGATCATTTTTTTCGCCGAAAACCTTCCTATCTGGTGTGGCACAACTTATAATGCATCTCGAGACTTTCGCACCATCAAAATTGCCTAGAATGCAACCAATCAATCCATTTATGATTTTGTGGTGCATCCACGGAATGACCCTGAAACGATTGTAAAAGACATTCTTACACCCGTTCAAAGTTGTGAGAGTCCTTAATATATCCTCCCATATCCCCACGAGGCATCCCATGGCATTTGGTGCACGGTCCCCGAGGACGTACTAAAGTGTGACTTATAGTCTTCAATTTCGTCCGTTTTAGGGCGCCTCCGAGCCGGGGCATAATTTTCGTTAGAAACTATCCTATGCGGCCAACACAACTTATAATACATCTCGGGTTCTTCGCACCATCTGCATTGCCCCAGAATGCCACCAAACAACCTATTTATGATTTTTTTGGTGCACTCAAAGATTGGCCATGAAACACTCTCAAAATTCGTTCTTGTTCTCGTTCAAAGCCGGGGAAGTCCTTAATATGTCCTGCCATGTCCCGACGAGGCATCCACGACATTCGGTACACGAGCCCAAAGATGTCCAAAAGCGTGACTAGCCTTTAATTTCGTCCGTTTTAGGGCTGCTCTGAATCCGGTCATATTATCCGCCGAAAACCTTCTTATGGGGCATGGCACGACATATAATACATCCCGAGGGCTTCGCACTCCAGCCAAATTTAGCTCTTGGTCGGCATGTAATCTTTGGGAACTCTCCCAAAGGGACGGTTGTGAAAACACGGTCGGTGATGCACTATATGTCGGACGGGTGGATCTGAGCCGTCCAAGAAAGGTGTTGCTCGTGCTGGAAAAGAGTATAACTGTATAAGCAAGCCATCTGTTCGAATCTGGTTCCAAAGGGTAAATTCCAAGGTTGCTTGGAATGACAAATTATTCGAAACTGTTAGTTGCCCTTTAGGGCCTTTAGGGGCTAATGTGGTGTCCTTCAAGGACAAATCTTATCTTGGTTGTCTTTCGGGGCAAATTTGGTTGCAGGGAGAATCTGGGTGTTGTGATCAATGCATCTGGTTTTCTGTTCATCTGTTATCTGGTTCGTTGTGAGAGGATTCAAGTCAAGGTGGAGATTTGTAAGATCGTAATGCCTTGAATTAATCTGGTGAAAGGGCGGCGAAAACGGAGGATTTGGGAGCTCGCTCGGTCACTTGAACAGGTTCACCCGACCGGGCGGTGGGGTGCCCTCCCGGGTGTGTGCGGGCGGTTTGACTCGAGTTACTGGGCGAAATTTTCATAGCGTTTGTCTGTTTTGCTTGCGCGTCCGACCAGGCGGCTTTGGCCAGGTCGACAGGGAGAATGTGATTTTGACGTAGGTTTGACGATTTCGAGTCGGGTTATAAATAGGCTTTTAACTTAACTCTTTTATATGTCGATTAGTTCATTAATTACATCCGTAATCCTGATTTTGTTCAAGCGTGATAAAACTTTTCTCTCTCTATCCGTGAACTTAGCTAACAATTTGTTGGTAACCACGTTAAATCTGTGTGTTCTTTATTGTTTTGTGCATTTTTTTTTTCTCACGTCCATTATAACATACCGCTAACATAATCATCACAGGAGTAGTCGGGGCATCATGGGTCGAGGACACCATAAGACGCCCCAGCTCTTGGGCACCACACGCAAACACCAGCGAACTCTTGGTTCAGGCAACTCGTACCGTCGCAGCACTCTTCATTTGAATGAAACACTCTTCAATGAGTTGTTTACATGCCGCAGTGCTGGTGCTCATGCCTCATGCTCACCATGGTCACAATTACAAGCAGGAGAATAAGCTTTAGTCTGATACTTCCGACCCCTAATTGCGTCTTATGTATACGCGTATGGTTACAAATTATTTATGCTTAATGTTGTAGATGGCTGATTGAATTAAATGAAGGCAAAATTTCCCTTTTTATAAACCAACACATCAATTAATGTACTAAAGATTACTAAGGACCAAGTAGAGTATTATCTTAATCTTCTCCGATCTCGCCACCGTAACTCTAGGTGTAGTCGGCACAGTGGACAACTATTTAATCTAATGATCTCTTATTGATGATAAACAGTCCTTTCCATTGGGATGATTATTGAGTTGATTAGCTTATAAACAGCTTGGAGTGTTGGAATATACCGCGCAAGTTTATTATAAAAAAGTGCGTAACTTGAAGTAATCTATTGAGTAAACAATGTCAACTAGTGATCATTTACTTAGTCTTCGTTGCTTATAATGAGTTAGCTCACGTATAATTATTGATTAGTCATTTGATTGTTTGTATAATCCAATCTAAAAGTAATTTTTTATTTTTTGAAAGAATAATAAAATAGTAAGAGATATTATTGCCATTAATACATTTAATTATATCTTTTATAAATCATAATTAAGAAAGTATGCAATAATCTTCAATAATTGTCTTCAAAAATTGAGGGATAGAGGAAATTAGGGTTTGTTGACGGAGGTTAAAGGGAGATGCAAGAGATTATTGGATTGGTGTGAAGGAGATGAAGTGAAGAGGAGGGAGGCCTTGGATATCTAGAGGGGGGAAAGCGGATTGTAATTTGTTTGGATGAATTGCATATGCTTGAACTTAAGAAAAAGCATACTTGTATAATATACATATACTACCTCCGTATTTTTTGTTTCACCATTTGCTTTTGTAGCACTATTAATCAACCAAATTTGTTAAACTATCTCGCATCATTATATAAGAAAAAAAACATAGTCAAGTGGGATTTTGTTTGATTCTTCTCAATGACAAGATTTCAAATATCAAATTTTTTAAAATTTTTACTTACACCCAATAAGAGATATTAACGTTCAACAAAGTGTCTCGACAAATGTGAAAAAATAAATGATGCAACTAAAAAAATACAAAGGTAATATAAATCAAAAGACCAATTATTATTTATTAATCTAGTTGTAAGTGATACTATTAGGAATTAATTGGCTCAAGTAATAAGTTTTTCTATCTTTAGTTCAATTCTTACCCTAAGCATTTGTTTGAAATTTAAGAAGAAAGGAGAATTTGGAGGTGTATGAGTTTTAGTGAGCCTCTGAATGAAATGGTAATTGATAAGTAATACTTTTATGACCTTGATGACATGAGATCAAACACGATTAAAACCTCTTGGGGAAAGGACTCTTTTATTCTTCCCAATTCATGAGTATTCATGCCACCTCTCCCATATACATCATATGCCCTTTTTTTTTATTTCTTGGTCTTTGTTTATAGTTGGGTCTTTATATATTGTTTGGTCATTATGACTAGTGAGTTTTGTACAATTGCATTTGCTTGATCGCGCGCGCAAAGCGGCATATATTATATACGATCTAGCTCTTGTATAATTCCTCCGTTTTAAAATATTTGACACACTTCTCCGGATATGCTTGTTAATACATAACTTTAATCGATAATATTTCTAATTTTCTACAAGTAAAAATTATAAAGTTGATATTCAGAAAATAAATATCAAGACAAATCTAACAAGATCTCACATAACTATATTTTTTCTCAAGTTAATATCATAAAACATGATCAAAAGAGAATGTGCTACTAGTACAAAAGTCATCGTGTAATGTATTCTGAATAAAAGAAAGTATAAATAAAGACCAAACTATAAACAAAAACGAAGCAATAAAAAAGCATATGATGTATGGAGTAAACATGGGATTATCTATGAATTGGATATGGACATAAGGTTTTAAAGGTGTTAATAACGGAGAATTTAAATCATACATTCAGGTATACCATGCTCATGGTACAGCCAAGGCTATTTTTTTTTTTCTCATTACTTATTTGAAACTTGCGGATGAGTATAGTCACATAATAAGTAGAGCTACTCAAAATGAGCAAGTGTAAGAAAATAGCCTTGGGTGTACCATGCACATGGTACACTCGGGTGTATATATGATACATGCACTCGCTAATATAGCATGAAATCTTTTTATGAAACTTATGTAGGTATCTTCTTGGTGGTAATTTAAAGTGATCGTATGATTCAAATCTTACTCTATCATTATTACAATTCAGATTAAGGTATGCTAAGTGAAACTTTAACCATGAGACACTTTCATGATGCATAAGCTTCAGTTTATATATTATGATAATATTATTATAGATTTCATTAATGAAAAAACTCTTTAACGGAGAGAGAAATAAGTTTTTATTGTGAACACATACAATTACAAGAAAAATAGGAGCACCTAGAACAAAAAAAAGTGTTCTAGAATTTTGAGGAAGAGAGAAAGAGCGAGAAGAAAGGAAGGAGGGGAGGCTTAGTTAAATTTCTTTGAAGATTGAGTACAGGAAACAAATACCGGTATTACTTGAAGTGGCTTCATACTGCATAAAAATTCCACCATAAATAGAAAAACAAGCTGGATAGATTCAAAAACCAAGCAGGAAGGCAAGGAATGCTTTTTTTGACGCGACGCATCGATTAAGAGGAATGCCCTCACTAATTTCCTTACGAAAATTGAACGGGTGAGCAAAGGGGATCAAATTCCCCTTGCGACCGCATCTAAGCGGAACACCCTAATTTAATTTCCTTTCGTAAATTGAATGGGCGAGGGAAATCCCCCTGTAACCCCCCTTTAATAATTTGCTTCCCCCCCGACCCCCTAAGGGGGAAACAAAGAAATAGCAAGCTAAGCATATTGACTTCCCCTTGCTTTCTTTCTCTCCCTTTTTGAGTACGAGAAAGGAGCGGGGGCAGAAATAAAGCAACCGAAATTGTGCAATACAATGAGATCAGCAGGACTTCTTTCGCGTATTGATCAAGTACGACCTCCTAGCTTTTAGCCCTTTAAAGAAGTTTATTTCTTAACTAGCTTAACTGTAAACGTTCAAGAGCCTTTTGAGGGCTCCCTCACTTACTTAAAAAGCAGTAGCAACTCCGGCTAAAGGAATTTTAGGCGCAAGCAATCAATAAAAGAAGAAAATAAAGTGCTAGGCACTTCGTTCTGTCTTATGTGCGATTTGCCTTCGGTATAATTGGTCGAAATCTCTGCTCTATACTGTTTTTTTATTCTTGGTTACGGTATGCAAGTGGTGATATATAGTAACAAGTTGAGTACGTGATGGCTAATTAGAGCTCAATTATTTGTCGAACGAAAAGGACTACTACGACTTCTCTAAAGTGGACAAAACAAAGTCTATGTTAAAGTATAAAATAAAAACCATGACAAAGCATTCGACCAACAACAGCTTGAGTAACGTTGGCTGGATCGGAGGAGGTTACTTATTATATATCCCTTGATGGGTATAAACTATAAATAGAGAACTCTTTCCCATATGGTGAGCAACAACTAAAAACACACACACTAAAACAACAGCAAAAAAATTCTTAACAATAATTGTGATGGCGGAAATTAAGAAATGCGTAGGAAGTAGCAGATCAATGCTTATTCTGTTGCTTATAGTTGTGATCATGGTAAGCAAGAGCGCCGGCGCCGCCGCATGTAGTTCAATTGGCGACAGTTGCTCAGATGGTTGTTGCGAAGGCTCCCGTTGTGTAATAGGTGGTTCAGGAACTATTTGTGTATGGTGCCCAGGACCTGGGGGTGGTTGCGGTTTCCTTGACCCGTGTTGCAACGGTTACAGTTGTGATGGATTTTTTAGCGGTACATGCAGTTAAACTTCTATAAAAGAGGGTAAAATTGAAGTTGTAATCCAGTGAATAATTATCAGGTAGATGATCTTTCATGAATGTATCGACATGTCTAGATCTAATAATTTAGACATGCATCATTCAAGGTTTCTACCTCGATAGAATAAATCGTTGATTTCGTATTGGCTATGCGTACGTTGCCTACTTGCCGAGATGCAATTTATATTGCTTCGTATGTGTAGTTTGTACCACGTTGAGTGTTGTATTGTAATTTTATTTACTCCTAAGTATGCTTAATGTACCATTGTACCAATCATGTGTTGTACTCCATGTTACTATAATTATAAATAAAGTAATGTTATATTATTGTTTCAGAGAAACTCTTGCTTCATTTTTTTTTCTTTTGCAACATATTTCGCGGACTAATTTGATTATAATTACTAGCATTGATCCCTCCAAATGATAGCTAAAAGACTAAAAGTACTGCTAAGTATTATCCTTACAAAAGTGCAAGTTCTTTGCCAAGGTATTTATTTATCTATACCCAACAAAGTTACCAGAGTTTGCAATGGTTTCCCGCCCTTGTGTGAATTTCGTTTGGTATTTAATTTGTTGTCATTCCTTGGTATCCCATGGAATTATGCTAGTAATGAAGCTACCTTGAGAAATAATGACTCGATATCAGACGGGGACTTACATGGGATTCTGGATGGCACATTTTCCACCCATTACAAGAAAAATTAATTTCAGAATATGCCGAAATCAACCATTATATATGACCCAAATTCAATCACTAAAAAACGTTAACGACCACCAGAGACTGACCCCCTCACCCCTGGATGCAGCACCAATGCTCCACAGTATGCACCAGATACCGACTGTTATAAACGAGGTGTTGTAGTTTGATTAATGCGGAACAAGTCAATGAAATGATAAGGATGAGAAAAGCAATAAAGAAGATAAACAGAAAGAACACAAGTATTTACGTGATTCGGTCAAAATAGACCTACGTCCATAGGTGGGGGAATCGAGAGCTTCTTTACTATGATGGAGAAAAACATAGAGAATAATTACAAGGAATCCTAAAAATACTAGAGGCTAAAAGTTGTATGTCAAATAATGACTACCAAGGGGCCGGGTTAGGTCATTTTAAAACATAAGAAACCCTAACAAACTCTAGAATATAGTCCACACAAAACCCTAGAAATCGCGCCTCCCGCGTCAAAATCTCCGTCGCCCCGTTCAGACGGTCATCAAATTCAAACTGGCTGATGTCCCAAGCCGAATCATAGTTCGCTAAGGGCGCACGATCGGTCGGATGCTGCCCGACCCGATCGGGCGAAACTCCAGTTCGACAGTGCTTCGTAAAATAGCCGTAACTTTCTTATTTCTCAGCGGAATTAGGCATATGACCTGTAGTTGGAAAGATCTTTGAACAATCTATCAACTCCAATTTGAATCACATCAAAACCGTTTATAGATTGAGAGATATGTGTATTCAAAGTCAGTCGTATGCCATTTTCACAAGATTTCAAGTCACAAATAACACCGACATGTACCATAGTGATTAGTGGCTAAAGTTCATGATCACCTTTCGTGTTTTGTTTTGTTCTTGCCTTGCTTCTTTATTTCATATTAGGTAATTAACTTTTTCTTTTGAAATTAATTAAATATATGAAGCTGTATCACGAACTTGGGGACTTGGTATATAAATTTGTAGTCAGAACG
Source organism: Beta vulgaris subsp. vulgaris (assembly GCF_026745355.1). Lineage (NCBI taxonomy): Eukaryota > Viridiplantae > Streptophyta > Magnoliopsida > Caryophyllales > Amaranthaceae > Beta > Beta vulgaris. Next base: position 60,367,650 of record NC_079208.1, on the reverse strand, counting down.
TATATAAATTATGATTTCCAAATGAGAGAAGTCAGATTTAGATTATTTGATATAGGTTTTAGCTTGTTCTGTAAAATTTGTGTACGTAGTCTTTGATTTGAAATTTTAGTCTGTAGTCTCAAGATTTAGTGCTAGAAACTTGCTAGAATATTTGTTGATAATTTAATCATGCGCCCTAATCGAACCGGTACCTCGCACATGTCAACCCAACCCGGGTTTGCAGGCAATAATGTCCCTTGGAAGTAGGGGGAATGGTAAGGGGAAATCCCCACCGATACCCCAAAGTGTCTCTAGTGAGATTTGATAACATAACCTCAAGATTGTGAAATACAAACCAAACCACTAGACAAGTACTACTTGGCGGGGGTAATCAATTTATTGCGTGAATCAAATATGTTGCAAAAGAATAAAGCATCATATTAGTCATAAGAGTTTTTCTAAAACACTATCATTTATTTATTGAAAAGATGAATTGTAGCTAGTAACATGAAGTACATGCAACACATGATTGGTACATTAAGCAGACTTAGGAGTAAAAAAAATTACAATACAAGTATTATACAACAGTGAACAATCAACATGGTACAAACTATATATAAGTAGCAATATACATGCATATAAGCAACTTACGCATAGCCAATACAAAATTGACGATTCTATCTAGGTAAAACCTCAAATGACGCATACAATCATTAACTCTAAATTATTAGATCTAGACAAATGTATACGTTCATGGAGCTCCCATTTACCTGATAATTATTCATTGGATTATTACTTCTTTAATTTTACCCCCTTATTTTTTTCAAACTTTAACTACATGTACCGCTAAAAAAGCCGTCACAGCTATAACCAGGGCAACAAGGGTCAAGGAACCCACATGTAAGCCCAGGTCCTGGGCACCATTCACAAGCAGAATATACACCTTCTGGCGTAACATATGTTTTGCAACGAGAGCCTGGGCAACATTCTGCGTCTGGGTAATAGCAATTTACTCCGATTGGATTACACGCCGCGGCGTCGGTGCTCATGCTCACCAAAATCACAGCTAAAAGAAGGAGAATTAGCGCTGATTTGCTACTTGCAACCAATTTCATCATCTCCGCTATATCAATTACTAGTATATGTGATTCTGTGTCTTGTGTGTGTGTCTCTAATTTTATAGATGGATGGCTTGAGTGAAAAGAAGGGAGAAGGAGTCCTTTTATAACTATCAAAAGAAGCATTAAGCAATGCCTCTAGTGAAGGATATTATTTTTCAAATTCTCAACAATTATTAGAAGTTGGCGTAGTCTTTGTTTTGTTTAATCGAAACGTTTTGAGTTTCATGTTTGTCGATGTATTTGTCATTGATATCTCTTATTATCTACAATTGGTCTTGTATGATGGACCTTCTATTTTTAATTTAAAAGTAGGCGCGTCCCAGGCCTAATGTTAAGAAGATAACGGACCACCTTTTTGAACATAGTGACTACTTTAATCTATTTAGTGACTATTTTAATTTATTAGGAACCAACATTAATGTAGTCAGTAATCAAATTCTTTAGTTATTTAGTGACTAATTTAATCCAATTTCGTAAGACTGTGAGGCTATTTCTAAAAATTATCTGTTGTACGTAACTCGAGATTCAAAAGGGAAATAAAGGAAGGAGAAGAGAAGAGACGACTATGATGGTGCAAGATACCTAGAAATAGTGTTGGGTTAGAGAGAAATGGATTGAGTTTGTTAAGAGAATGTAGACTTAAGTTGTCTGATTTTATATTAAAATTAATTAGACCATCTATTATAATAATTTGTGTATTATCTAATATTAAAATTTATGGGAATTTTTTTATTAAAAAACATCTAGTTTGTGATAAGTCTAGCAACGTTTTATATACTATTTTGTGATAAGTCTAGCAATGTTTTATATACTACTTTGTGATAAGTCTAGCAATATTTTTATAAGCATTATTTGTGTCACACGTTGCCATTCATCCGACGCATATAACTAGAGTTTTGCATCGAGTCCTAATCCGACACAACTAATCCATGTAAGATTTGCATCGAAGCCTTTAGCATCGTACGTACCCAGATCCGACGCAAATGATTGTCTTTGATCCAGCAAAGCAAATCGTTGTTTTTTTACTAGTGTTATTAGTTTAAGCCCATAAGATGATTGTAAGTTCATGCTCTAATCTAATAGTATTATGCTCATAAATAAATGATTTATACCCATAAAATGATAACTTTCACGCAAGATGCTTTGCAAGTTAAGACTTACAACTTAAACTTTTTTTTAATGCTTATATTTAAATTTGTTTATTGTTTGGTGACTTTAGTCTTTATATTTTGTTCGGTCATTATATATTGAAGCAGCGAACATTAATCATTCACCCATTTCTGTTCCCTTTCATTGTTTACTGAAGTCAACCCTTAAGTATACTTTATTTTTCTTTTAATGGAAGACTTCATGGATTTTATTAATGGGAATAAAAGCCAACAAATGAAGCAAGGAACTTTCATAATACATCAGGTGACAGAATAAAAATATAAAAGAACATCCAAATCACACAATATCATAACTAATTAAGGGCACCGGCCAACTTATGCAAGACTAAACAATCACATTGACTTCTCTTCGCCTGAATTGGAAACTCACCTTCGGTTCTTCACTTCAGAAAGAATATTTCTCTAGTTACTGTAAAAAATTATGAGTCCTCACTCCTCGTGGGCATGTATCCGTGTTAAGTGCCCAAGATAGAGCGTTATTTACCCATTCTGACAAGCCTCGATGTACTATATATGTGATAGAGTATAGATCTATTCCTGGGGCCTCAACCATCAGCTTAAGTTTTTGGTTGAATTGGTCTTTTGACATGGTATCAAGAGTCAGCGTGACAAAAAGGTTACGGGTTCGAATCTCATCCACCCCTCTTTTCTCAGTGAAATATTTAACGACAGGTATGCCCAAAGGGCTCTTACGTGAGGGGGCTTGATAGAGTATAGATTTATTCCTGAGGCATCAACCATCGGCTTAAACTTTTGCTTGAGTTGGTCCTTTAACAACATGTTTGCCGGAGGTGCCCCTTTTTAGTTTCTTTCTTGTCAATTGTCAAAGAAGCACTTCATTGAAGTTCCTCAAAAGCATAGGGGGTATGTTGATAGATAGTTTCTTCTGATTACCATCTTTCGAAGTGTAAACAAGGATAGCATAGTCATGGCCTCGTTCTTTTTGATTTTTTGACTGGAGCATGGTCTACAAGGGGATCAAGGGTCTTCTGCAACGGAAAAATATCAGTCACTAATCATAGATATTCCATCACGAAAAGACATTTTGCGACTGATTTTTTTCGTTACTAAATCCTCATTGCAGTCTATATCTATCACTAAATTGTGATTGAAATTTTTTCAGTCCCTAATTTGAGACTAGTAAAAATCGTTGCAAAGTTGCGACTGAATGTCCCGAGTCTCTAAATTATGATGAACCAATTTTGTAACAATTTAGTGAGGGATGTAATCTACGCAAATATATTAAAAGGCGTGTGAAAACAAGAAACTGTGCCACGTGACGCTCTCCATAGGGAGTTTTAGTTCTTGTAATCTATGTACAATAAAAAATTAAGAAATTGCATAGTATAGGGTTTGATCCCGAGACCTCAAGTACATATACTAAAGTTTTAACTACTAGACTAAATTGTATTTAGTGTTATTATCATAAAGTATTATATTAATAAATGAAATTTTTTTCTTACCTGGGGCATAGCCCGGGTATAATAACTAGTTTATTTCTGAATCATGATCAACTAATGGGGTAGCAAATTAATGGTCCACTTTACCAGTACCAGAATAGCGGCGGATTCAACCCATGCCCTAATAACGACTAAGATTTTCCTTCATCTGATCCCTCCCTATATTACAACTGATTAATCTGTCGCAAATTAACTATAAATTCTCCATTCGTCCGTAAATTAGAACCAGCCTTTTTTTTATTAAGAACTTGTGACCAACATTTGTACTGTCTCTAAGTTGTGATCCTAGCAGCATATTTTCTTTAGTCCCTTATTAGTGACTAATTTAATCCCTTATCACACTATTATATTTTGGAGCACTCAAACATTATATATAGTCACCTCTCATAGAAAAATACTTCTCCAAAAAGAACTTTATTTTTAAAGTACGTAAGAGATGTTCAAATTGTTCCTGTGTGGGACATGGAACTTCATTTTCCACTTACCAAGACTAATTTTTTAAAGGATCCCGCTAGCGGATGTTTCGGGGCGCTAGATAAGAAATATATTGGTCTACTTAATTACTCATATTTTATACAAAATAATAGAATAATATATAATTCTAATGCAGAGCATTTAATATTTTTCAAAAGAAAATGGAAAAACATTTAATTCCAATGCAAAGCATTTAAATGCATTGCATTAGAATTATACATTATTATATATTATATTATTTTATATAAATATGAGTAATTAATTAAGTAGAATAATATATTTCTTATCTAGCTCCCCCGGAGCGTCCATTAGCTTTAGCCTTTTTTAAAAACAAAGTTTCTAATTGTTGCATTATCATGAGAAACTAACTAATAGAAGTATTATCTACCAACATGATTTACCTTCTAGAAAGGGCTTTCCCAAGCCCTAAAGACAACCAAAAAGCAAAATTATGATTCAAAAGATCATATAAGAATAGAGAGACGATGATAATAGATGCAACTTAACTTTATTTAGACAAAAATAAATTGTATTGATACACATACATATATACTTCATATAGGTACGTAAAATAGAATCGGAGTAAATAAAAATTACAACAACGCAAACTGATACAAACGATTACAAGTAATTAATATGCATAACGCGAGCCATAAAAAGTCTAAACTTTAACATTTACACAATTAAACACATTCATGGTGGTTTTATTTTCTTGAATATTATGCATTGAGTTTGTTAAAGCTTCAATCATACTTTCTTTTTGAAGTTTAACTACATGTGCCGCTAAAAAAACCATCACACGTATAGCCAGCGCAACAAGGGTCAAGGGCGCCGCAAGTACCCCCAGCACCAGGGCACCATTCACATATAGAAGTTATCCACGAATGATGGTGGCAACGAGAGCCTTCACAACAACCTGAACTTGATGAGCAATTTTCGCCGATCGCGTTACATGCTGAAATATTGGGCTCATGCTCAGCATAATCACAGCTATAAGCAGAAGAGTACGCATAGATCTTCTACTTCCAACCCATTTCTTCACTTCTGCCATCTTTTTTTTGATCCATATGAGCCACGAAGGCAGTACAAAGTACAAAGAAGGGAAGGGGGATTCGAACCTGTGACCTATCGTTCACAGCACCTCAATCTTAACCACTAGGCCAAGACATCCTTGGTTTCACTTTTGCCATCTTAATTGTTATTACTAATAATATTTGTGTTGTGTCTTTTGTGTGTGTGTGTGTAACTTTCTACTGTTATAGATTGCGAGAAAGTATGAAGGAGGAGCTATCACTTTATAACTATTCAATTAGTCGTTACTCAATTACACTAGTCACTACGATTCACTACTTTTCATATATACAAACCGAGAAACTTGAAGTAATCTAATCAAGTAAACGGTTTAAAGTAAACAAATGCTCGTTTACTTGGTCTTGCTGGTTGCTTATAATTTAGTTTACTCGGCTGTACTTTCTTTAATTGTTCGAATTACTTCGAGCAGTCAACATTGGTATATTATATACACTGTATACCCTAATAATTAGCATGGTCTAAAAAGGATAAAACTTGGTTGACCAGTTGAGCTATTGGGTACATTACCTAAATAGAATTTAATGTAAGGTGAAATCCATCTAAATATTAACAGTTATGTTTTTTAATGATTTATTAGGAGTGGTAATCTACAATCCAGTGGTTAGATGTAGTTATGTCCTCGTTATTCCTATTCTAAAAGAAGTTATAAAATCGCAAACCATATAACCAGTCGTCAAGGTGACTAACTTTGAAACTGAATTGCAAATTGTAGATTAGGGGTATAAACGATGCGAGTCGAGTTCGACTAAACTCAATTTAAACTCAAAAACTCGAAGTCAAGCTCGACTCGAAAAGTCGCAAGCTTGAAAATAAAAATCATACTCGACTCGAACTCGAAATCATAAACTTGAGTTTGAACTCAAATTCAAATGAAGCTAGCTCGAACTCGAACTCGAATTCGAATCAAGCTCAAAATCGAACTTGAATCATGCTTGAACTCAAATCAAGCTCGAACTCGAAACTCAAAACTCAAACTAGAATCGAGCTCGATCGAACTCAAATTAAGGCTCAACTCAAACTTGAGTCAATCCATGTACCTTAAGTTAGGTATTTGGAGTAGCTTTTTATAAAGAAAACAAATTTGGGTGTTTCATTGTCCGATCAATATGTGAATTTATGAAATAAACTTTCATAGAAAACAATTAATTGTTTCTAACCACATAGCTTTTGCTCCATTTATAAAGAATGCAAACTTAAACTTTTATTTCCCAGCCAATGTGGGACAACTTTAATTCAAACCAGTAGAGAAGTAACATTTTAAAGAGAGAAAAATGTTGTTTACACTATAAACCAATGTGGAACATTTAATATTTTACATATATAAAAGATCGTTTTTAACAATTTTCAGTTGTTCATGAGTTTTTGAGCCAAGCCAAGGATAAGGCTCGTTAAAATATTGCGCTTGACTTGTTAACCATAACCTAAAGATGAACTATAACTAAAGTCCACCACGAAAATAGTTTCCATGTAAGTATTAATTTCATTATTTCATTGATTAAATTCTTTAAGAAGGTTTGAGAATTATTTATTGAAATTGTAAGTATTATGTATAAATTTTTTCGAGTTACTCGCGATCTTTTCGAGTCGAGCAGGTAGTAGCTCAAGCTCGACTCGTTAGTCTTCGAGTTCGAGTCGACCCAAGCCTTATCATGATTATTAAAATAGTTAATTAATTAGGATTTGATCCCTTAACTATCTACTATTACAAAGCCATCATTCTACCATCAAATTCCATCTCTTTATTTTGGATACTTATGTTCAATAGATTTAGACAATTCTTCAACCAATTTTTAAACTAGGTACGTACATTCAGAAGACTCGCTTAGCCAATAATCAGGCACTTATAAATTAGAGAATACAATTTTATGTGTATGGGCCCAAGGTGAATCAATTATTAAGCTAACATACATCTTAAATTTTTTTATATATTATTGCTAATCTTTATTTATTGCTTGGCATATGTAAATTGTTAAGGACACCAACGACTTTGATCGAATGGGAAAAAGAACGACTTTCGCAATCATTTTGGGTTATTCCGTGGTTGCACCACCAGAGCATAAATGGGTCGTTTGGCGGCATTTTTGGGCAATTTAGATAGAGCGAAGTCCCGAGATGCATTATAAGTTGTGTCACACCAAATAAGAAGATTTTAGGGGGAAATATGACCGAGCTCGGATCGGAGGAACCTTAAAACGGACGAAGTAAAAGGCTATAAGTCACGCTTTTGGACGTCCACTGAGACCGTGCACCGAAGGCCTTGGAATTCCTCGTGGGGACATGGGAGGACATATTATGAACTCCCACGGCTTTGCACGGACATAAGAACCGCTTTTACGACCGTTTCGAAGCCATTCTGTGGTTGCACCACAAAATCATAAATGGGTCATATGGTGGCATTCTAGAGCATGCAGTTTAAATGGTGCGAAGGTCCTGGGATGCATTATAAGTCATGCCATACCTCATATGAATGTTTTCGGCGAATAATATGACCGGGTCCGAATGAGCCTAAAACGGAAGAATTTGAAGGATACGCTTTTGGACGTCCTCGGGTCAGTGCACCAAATGTCGTGTGATGTTTAGTGAGGACATGGGATGATATATTAAGAACCCTCACAGCTTTGAACGGGCACAAGAACGGATTTTGAGACTGTTTTGGGGCCATTATGTGGGTGCACCAAAAAAATTATAAATAGGTAGTTTGGTGGCATTATGGGGCAATGCATATGGTTCGAAGAGCCCGAGATGCATTATAAGTTGTGTTGGAACTCATAGAATGGTTTTTAACGAAAAAAATGACCGGGCCCAGGGGAGCCTAAAACGGACGAAATTGAAGGCTTATAAGTCACGCTTTTAGACGTCCTCGGGGCCCGTGCGTCAAATGTTGTGGGATGCCTCGTGGGGACATGGGAGGACATATTAAGGACTCCTACGGCTTTGAACGGTGATAAGAATGTCTTTTACGATCGTTTCACGTACATTCGGTGGTTGCACCACAAAATTACAAAATGGGTCGTTGGTGGCATTCTGAGGAAGTTTAGTGGTGTAAAGACCTCGGGTTGAATTATAAGTCGCCTCCACGTCCCATAGGAAGGTTTTCGGCAATAATATGATCAGGTCCGGGGCAGCCCTAAAACGGATGAATTGAAGGTTATTAGTCACGTTTTGGACATCTCTGGTCTCGTACATCGAATGTCGTGGGATGCTCGTAGAAGACATGGAGTACATATTAAGGACTCCAACGGCTTTGAACGGTACAGAACGGATTTTGAGACTGTTTTGGGCCATTCTACAGGTGCACCAAAAAAATCATAAATGGGTAGTTTGATGGCATTCTAGAGCAATGCAGATGGTTCGAATAACCCGAGATTAATTATAAGTTGTGTTAGACCCCATAGGACGGTTTTTAACAAAAAAAATGACCGGGCCGAGAGGATCCCTAAAACGGACGAAATTGAAGGCTATAAGTCACGTTTTTGGACGTTCTCGGGGCTCGTGCGCCAAATATCGTGGGATGCCTCGTGGGGACTTGGGAGGAAATATTAAGGACTCCCATGGCTTTGAACGGGGATAAGAATGTCTTTTACGGTCGTTTCACGTACATTCGGTGGTTACACCATAAAATTACAAATGGGTCGTTTGGTGGCATTCTGGAGGAAATTTAGATGGTGTGAAGACCTCGGGTTGCATTATAAGTCGTGCCACGCCCCATAAGAAGGTTTTCGGTGAATAAAATGACAAGGTCCGGAGCAGCCCTAAAACGGACGAAATTGAAGGCTATTAGTCACGCTTTTGGACATCTCTGGTCCCGTGCACTGAATGCCGTGGGATGCCTCATGGGGACATGGGAGTACATATTAAGGACTCCAACGGCTTTGAACGGGCACAAGAACGGAATTTTAGACTGTTTCGGGATATTCTTTATGTGTACAAACACTAAAAAAAAGCTCGTATAGCAACGGAAAGTTAGGGACGGATTAAAATCCGTCCCTAAATTAGGGACGGATTGTAGGATCCGTTTCTAATTAGGGACGGATACATAAAGCCGTCCCTAACTAGCGACGGATCCTAAAATCCGTCCCTAAATTTAGGGACGGATTGTAAAATCCGTCCCTAATTTAGGGACGGATTGTAAAATCCGTCCCTAATTTAGGGACGGATCCAGAAATCCGTCCCTAAACAATTAACTCCTTAAACCTTAGGGAAAACAATTGCCTTTAATGGGAAAATTTAGCTACGGAAATGAAAATCCGTAGCTAATTTAGCTACGGAAATGAAAATCCGTAGCTAAATTTGTAACGCCCCGAAAATTCATAACCTTAATTAAACACAATTGCTCATACTTGCAGCGGAAATGGAACTTAAGCTTGTGGGATATGCCCACTAACACAATGCAACCTTAAATAGTCCTTGATAACTATACATAAATACTCGACCCAAATAATAATAATAATTTCTCCATCACCAGATACCGCACACTTTCCCTTGAACATGTTCCTTATTAACAGCGCACTTGCAATGGCTATGCTCATACCTAAAACAGAAAACAAAACATCATGAGCCGAAGCTCAGTAACATACTACCCTAACAGCGTAAATTCATTTCAATTCATTTTATTTGCAAACAGGGAGAAGAGAATATAGTAAAACATATTTCAAATTCGTAATGAAATAATAGCAAAGTAAACAATTATAAATAGCATCGTGATACTTCATAAGTTCCCATTATATTTTCATCTTTTAGCTTGGTAACTGGCGAGTATAGAATGTGATGACCCTCAAGGAGCCCAGCTCCCTTTTTGGGTACACCACCATGTGATGATCCTCAAGGAGCCCAGCTCCCTTTTTGGATACACCACCATGCGATGATCCTCAAGGAGCCCCGCTCCCTTTTTGGATACACTGCTCACACCAAAATAGCATGCGGTACCCCTCAAGGAGCCCAGCTCCCTTTTCGGGTGTACGGCGGGTGCGAAGGTACGTGCACGACCATAAAGTAGATATTAGTTTGCTTTTTGGATACACCGCTCGCACCAAAATAGCATGCGGATTTGTTTGCTTTTCTCTTTACAAATTATAATTCTTTTTTCTCTTATCTCTTGACAAACTAAACGTCTGCTTATATTTTTCATGATATTATGAATTAGAATAAAGTACTATCCAATGAAAAACAACCTAAACACAATGATTTTTCATAAACTATGAAATAGCAGTGTCACGAAATTTTTATCTTCTTCTTTGAAAACGAACATGAAATATAAATTTCCACAATATATAAAATAAAAAATAGTCAAAAGCAATAATTCTTTATTAATTTGAATATAAAGGAATACAATAGATATGAAACAACTACTTCACCCAACTTAACTTCTCAAACACAAGATACAATTTGAAGATATGCAAATCAAAACAATCATTTTAATTGTCGTATTTGCTTAATATCCGTATGAAGGACTTGGAGTATATGTTGGAGATTTGTAAATTGGAGAAGGGGTATAAATTGGAGATTTGTAGATTGGTGATGCGGTATAAACTGGTGACTTGTACACATGGGATGGAGTGTAAGCTGGTGACTTGTACACTGGAGAAGGAGTGTAAACTGGTGACTTGTACACCGGAGAAGGAGTGTAAACCGGTGACTTGTACACGGGAGATGGAGTGTAAACAGGTGACTTGTACACAGGGGAAGGAGTGTAAATTGGTGACTTGTAGACAGGGGAAGGAGTGTATACTGGTGACTTATACACTGGGGAAGGAGTGTAAATCGGTGACTTGTACACGGGAGAAGGAGTGTATACAGGTGATTTGTACACTGGGGAAGGAGTGTAAATCGGTGACTTGTACACAGGGGATGGAGTGTAAACCGGTGACTTGTACACGGGGGAAGGAGTGTAAACGGGTGACTTGTAAACTGGGGAAGGAGTGTAAACCGGTGACTTGTAAACAGGGGAAGGAGTGTAAACTGGTGACTTGTACACTGGAGAAGGAGTGTAAACTGGTGATTTGTACACTGGAGAAGGAGTGTAAACTGGTGACTTGTACACAGGGGAAGGAGTGTAAACGGGTGACTTGTAAACTGGGGAAGGAGTGTAAACAGGTGATTTGTACACTGGGGATGGAGTGTACACCGGTGACTTGTATACTGGGGATGGAGTGTACACCGATGACTTGTACACTGGGGAAGGAGTGTAAACCGGTGACTTGTATACTGGGGAAGGAGTATAAACGGGTGACTTGTACACTGGGGAAGGAGTATAAACGGGTGTCTTGTATGTTGGGGATGGAGTGTAAACTGGTGATTTGTACACAGGGGAAGGAGTGTATGATGGGGATTTATACACTGGTGAAGGGGTATAAACCGGAGACTTGTATTCTGGTGACTTGTATATAGGGGATGGAGACTTATAAACTGGTGAAGGAGTATACTTTGGAGATTTATACACTGGTGATGGTGTGTATACGGGAGACTTATACACCGGTGATGGCGTATAAACAGGGGTCTTATATACTGGTGATGGTGAGTAAATTGGAGACTTATAAACAGGTGATGGTGAATAAACTGGAGACTTGTACACTGGAGATGGAGTATAAACAGGCGACTTATACACCGGAGAATAAGATGGTGTCTTGTATGCAGGAGCAGGACTATAGGTACTATAATCACTGGCAGATGCAACTGCTACCAATGTTATGAGAAGGAAGGACATGAAACAAACACGATTGTGAGTCATTTTGAAGGAATATAGACTCGAAAGAATTGTGTTATTGCTAGAGAAGGAAGCTAAGAGTGTTGATGATATTTAGTTTGCAATAAGGGATTTATATAGGACCTTCATTGGCCTAATTAAACAGGAGTATTATAATAAAATCTATATAATATAAAAGTTGAGCAAGTTTTACAATATTATTATTTTCGGTAGTTAGGTACCACAACTTTTCTCCAAGATTTTACTCGGAAATAAGGCTTCAGACTAATTACATTATCTTGATAGAATAATAGGGCTTTATATTATCATCCAGTAGCTGGCAAGTCGTAGGAAGTAGGCACCGTGGTTGAATTTGCATAAATTTAATCTTCCATAAGAACTCGCTGACAGCAAAGCTAGTGGAAGTATGTTACATGTAGATGGCTAGATGCCAAGAATCGTCAAGTTAGTCTAAGTTTTCTTGAGACAATGATTCATATGTTCTTTTTTTTATGATTGGGTCGTTTTTAGAATATTGTTAAACAAAAGATTTGGTAGTTTATTGTTTGTAGATTGTGATGCAGGGAAACGTTGGCTTGATGTGTTTTGTGTAATCCCTTTGATTTCTAATGAATTACTTCAATTTTTTTAAGGTCAAATTTCATAAATTTGACTATGGAATTCGAGTTAGAATCCAATTTGAATAAAGATGGATCAGATACAGAGGTGTAAAATCTAAATCATAGGTTATGCTCTTGTAATAATTTTTTATAATTTCTGTTAGTGCATAGTAAGAGATATTAATAATCAAACATGTGTTTTAGAGATTCGCAAAAAAGTTGTAAATGGAGCAATGAATTAAAGATGGAGGGAGTACCAATTGCAAATTCTTATAGGTGCATGTTCCTAGGATCACGTAGAACTATGTGCTCCCAAGCATAATTTTTGTGCATTTGTCACGTACTTTTGTCATCAAATAAACAAAATGTAATATGTGCAAATATAAATGTACAGAATATGTGAGAGGAAACAACATACTCTAGATGCTCCCAGGAGCACTATGGAAATTGAGTATGGTACAGAAAATTTCTTGATGAAGTAAATTATTTCATCTTAGTTCTAGGATAATATATAGTTAATGTTATAATTTTTACACTTCTTGAAAACAAGTGAAATGAGAGAAATATACATTACCCTAACCTCTTTGCAGATCACCTGGCCTATAAACTAATGTTAAAGTCACCTATAGTAACCTTCATGGATAGCGTATGGTTTTGGTTTGGATCCAATCTAATATAATCCAATATAATTCATACGCTTCTCTATTTATGTGAGAATTTTTTTGAGAAAAGTATTTCACTTATTTCAAAACGTATGAACCATATACCATATATAGGAGGCTTTTTAAAAAAATATTGGAAGCGCCAAATTGAATTACCATATAGCAACATTTATTTTGAATTATAAGTTCAGAATAATGAATATGAATAATCATTTGGATACATATATAAAATAAAATCGGTGCTTGATTCTCAATAAACAACAATATATTATTATTATTAATAAACTAATTGCAACTTTATTAATAAAATTCAAAAACGTATAATTTTATAGCAATGAGTTCGGCTCGAAGACTCTCTCAGTTTTCTTTTGTTCGTCCTGTTTGAAATTGGGGAAAACCAAGGATCATCATTATCATTTAATTTGGGAACAAATCTTGGTATACATGTAATATTTTATGTATACATTTTTCTTTTTGATAAGGTAAAAGAGAGAAAAGTCTAGTATTGGACCTGCTATTGAACATATCGAGCCAAGTCACCACTGAATCAAATCATTACTAGATCGCTTTGTCGGACACCAATATTTGGTTGATAACGGACGGTATAATAGAAAAGTAAGGATATAAACGAACAAAAAAAATAGAGAAATCAGCACATATAAAAATAAACAATCCATGATTTTTTCATATATATCTACTTTTTCCCTCTATCCAAGATAAACTCACAAGTCACAACCACGAGTCTTAATAACCCTATCCAATAAAATCCTTAACAATTAACAACTATGTCCAATGAAAATCTTTTTTAGGTTATAGTGTCCATTAACTAGGATTCATCCTCTATAAACCCCGTTCAAAGCGCAAATTAGATTGTAAACACGAGTCTACCATCTAATTTGTGCACATCATTCAACATAATGAACAAATTAAAACAACATCCTTAACGAACAAACTAAGCAGAAGAACGAAAGAATACATGAGACTCAATGAACATCTAAATCAACAATGAACAACAAGAAAAAAAGATGAATATAAGAGGAAATATCTGATGAACAACCACTCAACATAATGAACACACAAAGAAAACACAATGAACAAAGAAATATCTGCAATAAACAAACTAAGAAATATAAAGATAAATGTTAACAAAGGAGAATCGTTGAGATCGATGTTTATTGGAGAACAGTTGATGTACATTAGTTTCATATGTTCATCGAAGAATAGTTGATGTACATTAGTTTCACATGTTCATTAGAGAACAGTTCATGTACATTAGTTTCACGTTTTTTATGTTTTTTGGGCTGCATTTTGGCCCGTGTCTCCTATTAGAATGATAGATAAAAGTCCACCATCTACCAATTGCGTTCAAAGTTGCTGGGCCAATTCAATCCCAACAATTCTTATCTAGGACCATGAAAAACAATCATACTATTGTGGGCTTAAGGTTAACGGTACAGTATAAAGCATGACCCATCTTAAGAAAGTCGAACCATTTGAAATTAGCCCAAATAAAAAAGGCCCAAATACATTATACTTAAAACACTTATATTAAAGCTTCTTCTCTCTCATTTCACTTCTTCTTTGCAGCAGCCGCAAAACCCTAGCAATTTCTCTGGTACTCTCTCTCTCTATCTCTCTTTTTATTTCTTCCATAATTTCTGTGTTTATTTCAATTTCTCATTTTCGTCTAACTTTAAATTCGCCGTTTTTTTGTGATTTTTTTTTGTTATTAGGTTTTCGACTTTGCTCAATCTAAGCTTTAATCATGAGGTATGCGCATTTTTCTGATTTATGTTGTTTTTAATTCTTCAATCATGTTATTTCGTGTTTTTGATTTCATTTTTCCGAATGTTAAATTGTATAATTAGATAATTATTCATGAGATTATTTGAAGTTTTCGATTTCATTATATCAAATGCTAGATTGTTTGATTAGATTATTATTCCTGAGGTTATTTGAAGTTTTATGGAATCGAAAGTTGATGTTTGAATCTAATTAGAGCTGTTTTAGGTTTTCTGAGTTGTTGATAAGTTGTGTGAATTTATCTGTATTTTTCACTGATTTTTCTGTATTGAATACTTGCGATTTTTGTACTTTTTGCTGATTTCTTTTAGCGTAATTAGATGAATTTGTGGACTGACATTTGTTATCATTCTTAAAATCATATAATATCTGATGAAATGATATTTTTGCACTGACTAAATGCAAGTGTTGACGAATTGATGTTCGCCTTTAGTACAGTTTGACACCGAAATCCAATGTGCTGTGTATAACCACAGTGTTCATATTTTATCCCCTGTTCGTTGCTCGATTATGAATTTTGAAATCTCTAGCTGTGAGATAGATTTTGAATTCGATATTTTTGTTGTTTTAGTAAGCTTCAGGGAGAAGCTGTGAGAGAAGCTATATCTGGAATTGCAAATGATGCGAAAGAGAAGAATCGCAAGTTCACGGAGACAATTGAGCTCCAGATTGGTTTGAAAAATTATGATCCCCAAAAGGATAAGCGTTTCAGTGGCTCTGTTAAGTTGCCACACATCCCTCGTCCCAAGATGAAAGTTTGCATGCTCGGAGATGCACAACATGTTGAAGAGGTAGCAATTTCTTTCCCTGCTCCCTAAAATTTGTAACAATTTCCCTTAGATGCTCACCCAACTTACAACTTTGACCATTATATCTCCCAGCTTTTTTTAGCCAAGACCCAAAACTTTTGAAAAATGCAATAGCGATCTAGATAATCACATCTGTTATTTGTTTGTGTATAATAGTTAATGATATGGTCAAAGCATGTGAAATCTTAATTCATGGAGAAAGGTCTTGCCTGCTGATTTCTCTTTGGTCACTGTAGCAAAATGCACTTAAAATACAAGAACTTGTGTGAGTAAATCCTTGGAAATTGCCAGTTTGCTATGTATGGTTTACGAAATAGTCTATTTGTTTCAGCTCTTTGTTACGTACCATGGCATGTTTCTTAATCTAGCGTTATGGCTTGAGATTGTTCCTTGCTATTATTTAAAATAATATGCATTTGGTGATATCTGTGTATTATTCAGTTTCTAATACTTTGTGCCTGGATTTTGTATTTCCTCACTCATTACTGATGCATGTTTGATGTTATGGTAGGCTGAGAGAATAGGTCTAGAATGGATGGATGTAGAAGCATTGAAGAAACTTAACAAGAACAAGAAATTGGTTAAGAAGCTTGCTAAGAAGTACCATGCTTTCCTTGCATCTGAAGCAGTTATTAAGCAGATTCCCCGTTTGCTCGGTCCCGGTCTCAACAAGGCAGGCAAGTATTGATGAGTTGATGACTAGCTGTAATTATTAGATGATTACTTGATTAGCCTATATCCTTATGTGTTTCTAGGGTACTGTGATGTAGTAACTGATTTTAGTTGAGCTTACTTTCTAACCAGAGTCCAGCTGGATTCTTTTACTTAATATGCCGTGCAGACAATCTAGATTATGTTTTGTTACATCAGTTGCTGTGTGTACCAGTTGCACCTTCTAAGTTTCTTACTCATAACATGTACTGCTTATTTCAGGTAAGTTCCCCACACTTGTCACCCACCAAGAGCCGTTGGAAAACAAAGTAAATGAGATCAAGGCTACCGTGAAGTTTCAGCTCAAGAAAGTTCTCTGCATGGGAGTTGCTGTTGGTAACTGTAGTATGGAAGAGAAGCAGATCTTCCAAAACGTGCAAATGAGTGTCAACTTTCTTGTTTCACTATTGAAGAAGAATTGGCAAAATGTGAGGGTCTTTTCCTTAAATGCTTGTGATAAGATATATATTGTGCTCATAACTTATTATTTACTTCTGTTTTTGGCAGGTACGATGCTTATACCTTAAGAGTACCATGGGCAAGCCATACCGCATCTTCTAAGAGATTGCCCATCGCCATTTTTGGTTAAATTGGAAGTTTTGTTGATCGCCTTCGAGTACTACAATTATATTTGTTGTGAGCTTTAGTATACTTGGATTATGTCCTCGAATGTAATGGCTAAAAAATTTCTTCTTAGTTTCATTGTCCTTGGCAACTTTGATATCTATGATATTTTGACCCTTTTGGCAGTTTTGAATTTCCATTTGTTTTAGGAGCTATATATCTTTTGACGGTTTATCTTCCATTAGTTTTAAGATATGTTATGATATTTGCAATTTTAACGTAGTACCTCTTGGAGTTGTTAGATCGAGCTGTCGTGCTTATTTCATGAGAAGCATTTGGAAAATGTTTATGAACAGTATTTATTATACTTCCTCCGTTTTTTTAGATGTTATACTTTCTATTTTAGGAAGTTTTAAATTAGATGTTATATTTTTATTTTGGGTAATAATTTCTCTCTATCTCTCTCCTATCACATGGGACCCATTTGTTTTTCATTCTCTTTATCTCTTTCCTCTCCAAAAATTATCTAGGAGTCCGTGATTTGAAAAGTGTAACATCTAATAAAAAACGGAGGAAATATGCAGATTATGACTTTCAGTTTTCGTTAAAGCATATATGGATAATGATCAGTTTTCATATGCCATTAAACCGGACTAAAATGGCATTAAGACTAAGAACTTCCTAAACTTGTCCTATATATCGCCTTAGAGCATTGAGCATAACGGTCAATCTACAAAGTGGACAATTATGTTTTCTATTGATGTACTGTTATGGGTTTTTTTGGCCAGATAATATCTAACAAAGCACAAGTTTTGTAGACCTAATAACTTTTTTTGTGTAAAAAAACTTATTACCTTGATTAATGTTGAACCCATCCTTTGTTGTTGTCTCTTTGAATTTTATATCGTCATCTGATATGTGGGGTCTTACATTATCTTGCTGGATGACTAAGTCTTTCGGTAGAGGAGAAGGTCATTTGCTGATAATGGCTGATATGATATTGTATATGATTATCCTCCTGATGACTTGTGTGATTGATTCTACTGTCTTAATTTCAATAGTGTCTGCATGTCTATTTATGCTTTCTTTCTTTGCTACCACATATTGAATAAAAGAAAAAATGTTATATTTGCCTTCATGTATTTCTATGCCATTGCTATTATACATCGGCCTTCCTAATGACACCCAGGACCTTGATTTTCAGTGGATATCTCGTTGATTGATAACATCTAGAGCATGCAGTTTAAATGGTGCGAAGGTCCTGGGATGCATTATAAGTCATGCCATACCTCATATGAATGTTTTCGGCGAATAATATGACCGGGTCCGAATGAGCCTAAAACGGAAGAATTTGAAGGATACGCTTTTGGACGTCCTCGGGGTCAGTGCACCAAATGTCGTGTGATGTTTAGTGAGGACATGGGATGATATATTAAGAACCCTCACAGCTTTGAACGGGCACAAGAACGGATTTTGAGACTGTTTTGGGGCCATTATGTGGGTGCACCAAAAAAATTATAAATAGGTAGTTTGGTGGCATTATGGGGCAATGCATATGGTTCGAAGAGCCCGAGATGCATTATAAGTTGTGTTGGAACTCATAGAATGGTTTTTAACGAAAAAAATGACCGGGCCCAGGGGAGCCTAAAACGGACGAAATTGAAGGCTTATAAGTCACGCTTTTAGACGTCCTCGGGGCCCGTGCGCCAAATGTTGTGGGATGCCTCGTGGGGACATGGGAGGACATATTAAGGACTCCTACGGCTTTGAACGGTGATAAGAATGTCTTTTACGATCGTTTCACGTACAATCGGTGGTTGCACCACAAAATTACAAATGGGTCGTCGTTTGGTGGCATTCTGAGGAAGTTTAGATGGTGTAAAGACCTCGGGTTGCATTATAAGTCGCTCCACGTCCCATAGGAAGGTTTTCGGCAAATAATATGATCAGGTCCGGGGCAGCCCTAAAACGGATGAAATTGAAGGCTATTAGTCACGCTTTTGGACATCTCTGGTCTCGTACATCGAATGTCGTGGGATGCCTCGTAGAGACATGGGAGTACATATTAAGGACTCCAACGGCTTTGAACGGGTACAAGAACGGATTTTGAGACTGTTTTGGGCCATTCTACAGGTGCACCAAAAAATCATAAATGGGTAGTTTGATGGCATTCTAGAGCAATGCAGATGGTTCGAATAACCCGAGATTAATTATAAGTTGTGTTAGAACCCATAGGACGGTTTTTAACAAAAAAAATGACCGGGCCGGGAGGATCCCTAAAACGGACGAAATTGAAGGCTATAAGTCACGTTTTTGGACGTTCTCAGGGCTCGTGCGCCAAATATCGTGGGTGTGTCGTGGGGACTTGGGAGGACATATTAAGGACTCCCATGGCTTTGAACGGGGATAAGAATGTCTTTTACGATCGTTTCACGTACATTCGGTGGTTGCACCATAAAATTACAAATGGGTCGTTTGGTGGCATTCTGAGGAAATTTAGATGGTGTGAAGACCTCGGGTTGCATTATAAGTCGTGCCACGCCCCATAAGAAGTGTTCGTGAATAAAATGACCAGGTCCGGAGCAGCCCTAAAACGGACGAAATTGAAGGCTATTAGTCACGCTTTTGGACATCTCTGGTCCCGTGCACTACTGAATGTCGTGGGATGCCTCATGGGGACATGGGAGTACATATTAAGGACTCCAACGGCTTTGAACGGGGCACAAGAACGGAATTTTAGACTGTTTCGGGGATATTCTTTATGTGTACCAAACACTACAAAAAAAAGCTCGTATAGCAACGGAAAGTTAGGGACGGATTAAAATCCGTCCCTAAATTAGGGACAGATTGTAGGATCCGTTTCTAATTAGGGACGGATACATAAAGCCGTCCCTAACTAGCGACGGATCCTAAAATCCGTCCCTAAATTTAGGGACGGATTGTAAAATCCGTCCCTAATTTAGGGACGGATCCAGAAATCCGTCCCTAAACAATTAGCTCCTTAAACCTTAGGGAAAACAATTGCCTTTAATGGGAAAATTTAGCTACGGAAATGAAAATCTGTAGCTAATTTAGCTACGGAAATGAAAATCCGTAGCTAATTTAGCTACGGAAATGAAAATCCGTAGCTGAATTTAGCTACGGAAATGAAAATCCGTAGCTAAATTTGTAACGCCCCGAAAATTCATAACCTTAATTAAACACAATTGCTCATACTTGCAGCGGAAATGGAACTTAAGCTTGTGGGATATGGCCCACTAACACAATGCAACCTTAAATAGTCCTTGATAACTATACATAAATACTCGACCCAAATAATAATAATAATAATTTCTCCAACACCAGATACCGCACACTTTCCCTTGAACATGTTCCTTATTAACAACGCACTTGCAATGGCTATGCTCATACCTAAAACAGAAAACAAAACATCATGAGCCGAAGCTCAGTAACATACTACCCTAACAGCGTAAATTCATTTCAATTCATTTTATTTGCAAACAGGGAGAAGAGAATATAGTAAAACATATTTCAAATTCGTAATGAAATAATAGCAAAGTAAACAATTATAAATAGCATCGTGATACTTCATAAGTTCCCATTATCTTTTCATCTTTTAGCTTGGTAACTGGCGAGTATAGACATGTGATGACCCTCAAGGAGCCCAGCTCCCTTTTTGGGTACACCACCATGTGATGATCCTCAAGGAGCCCAGCTCCCTTTTTGGATACACACCATGCGATGATCCTCAAGGAGCCCCGCTCCCTTTTTGGATACACCGCTCGCACCAAAATAGCATGCGGTACCCCTCAAGGAGCCCAGCTCCCTTTTCGAGTGTACGGCGGGTGCGAAGGTACGTGCACGACCATAAAGTAGATATTAGTTTGCTTTTTGGATACACCGCTCGCACCAAAATAGCATGCGGATTTGTTTGCTTTTCTCTTTACAAATTATAATTCTCATTTTTCTCTTATCTCTTGACAAACTAAACGTCTGCTTATATTAGTTTCATGATATTATGAATTAGAATAAAGTACTATCCAATGAAAAACAACCTAAACACAATGATTTTTCATAAACTATGAAATAGCAGTGTCACGAAATTTTTATCTTCTTCTTTGAAAACGAACATGAAATATAAATTTCCACAATATATAAAATAAAAAATAGTCAAAAGCAATAATTCTTTATTAATTTGAATATAAAGCAATACAATAGATATGAAACAACTACTTCACCCAACTTAACTTCTCAAACACAAGATACAATTTGAAGATATGCAAATCAAAACAATCATTTTAATTGTCGTATTTGCTTAATATCCGTATGAAGGACTTGGAGTATATGTTGGAGATTTGTAAATTGGAGAAGGGGTATAAATTGGAGATTTGTAGATTGGTGATGCGGTATAAACTGGTGACTTGTACACATGGGATGGAGTGTAAGCTGGTGACTTGTACACTGGAGAAGGAGTGTAAACTGGTAACTTGTACACTGGAGAAGGAGTGTAAACCGGTATAAATTTAGCTACGGATTTTTATTTTCGTCCCTAAATTTAGCTACGGATTTTTATTTTCCGTCCCTAATTTAGGGACAGATTTAAATTCCATCCCTAAATTTCCGTCCCTAATTTAGGGACGGAATACAAAGTTCCGTCGCTAAATTGATTTAGCGACGAAGGTTTTAGGGACGGACAGAATCCGTCCCTAAATCCGTCGCTAATTCAATTTAGCAACGGATTTTGCCTATTTAGCGACGGATTATGTCCATCGCTAAAACGAGTTTTTTTTGTAGTGAAAAAAATCATAAATGGGTCGTTTGGTGACATTCTGGGGAAATGCAGATGGTGCGAAGAACCCGAGAGGTATTATAAGTTGTGTTGGACCCTATAGGAAGGTTTTTAACGAAAAATGTGATCGGTCCCAGGGGAGCCTAAAACGGACGAAATTGAAGGCTATAAGTCACGCTTTTGGACGTTCTCGGGCCCGTGCGCCAAATGTCGTGGGATGCCTCGTGGGGACATGGGAGTACATATTAAGGACTCCCACGGCTATTAACGGGCATAAGAATGTCTTTTACGATCGTTTCAGGTACATTCGGTGGTTGCACCCCAAAATTACAAATGGGTCGTTTGGTGGCATTCTGGGGAAATTTAGATGGTGTGAAGCCCTCCGGTTGCATTATAAGTTGTGCCACGCCTTTAGGTTATAGGTGATAAGACTATAAACTATATATAATCATATGATATTGAACAAAATTGTTAAATGTTCTTCTTATATCGTTGTAATGTTCTACGAAAAATTTGTTTTTAAAGGTAAGCTGAAATCCATTGTTGGGCGAATTTGAAAGTTATAGGTTATAATACTTATAACAATAATAATAAGTTTTTAGATAAGGATTATCTAAATTGAACTTATATAATTTCTTTATCTGATCTCATCTTATCTGATCTTCTCTAATCTGATTCGATTTGGTCTGATCTTGTCTATTCTAATCTGATCTAAATAAGCAAAAATAATGTGAAATGAATATAGCCTAAATCCAAGGGAGAAAGAGAATAAAAGATTGGCTTCTTTTTCTTCACCACTCCGAGTTGTTTAGTCACAAAATATTAGATGGTAATAACTTATAGGCATTAAGGGCTTCAATCGATTTGGGGTTGGGGTTGGGGGGGGGGGGGGGGTTAGGGGCGACAGCCGATAGTTACATAGCGTGCGTGAAACAAATCATGCAACATATATTGGTGCATCATAATCCGAGTAAATCAGATCGATTACAGTTAGATTCTTTTTCAGGGAAATCAGATTAGAATTCATCATAATACTTACAATAGTGAAAAACAATTGATATACTGCGAGCTTGGCGTCTACTGAAATGATTTTTATTTAGGTAGAAACCACGCATACATACATCGGCATTCTTACAATTAGACATAAAATATACTATGGACACATATATAGGGGCTTTATTTTCTTTGTAATAATCACAACTTAATATTGTAGAATTTAACTGCAAGTACCGCTGATATAGCCGTCGCAAGTGTAGCCGGGACAACACGGATCAAGGGCACCACAAGGATCTCCAACTCCTGGGCACCACGCACATTCATGAGTAAAACCAAGACGTCCAGTTGGATGAAAATAGCAATTAGAGCCTGCGCAACAATCATTTGCGTAAAATAAGCAGTGTTCGCCGTTTTGCAGGCATGCCGTGGCGCGAGTGCTGGTGCTCACAATAATCACAACAGTAAGAAGGAGAACACTAATCATTCTTGTCATATCAACCCCTCTCTTCATCCTCATCGTCGCCGCGATATTAATAATTATAATTATGTGTAGGACTTACTGTGTTTATGCTATTTTTGCGTGTTTTATTTGGAAAATGCTGATAGAAAGAAGAATGATTAGATGTGCGAGTTCCTGTTATATAACCATTAAACATGTATTATACATATCCTTACGCTAACCTAACTCTAGCTTTAGAAAGACACTTTAATATGATTTAGATGAACTTGATTAATTAATTAATCTCATGAATCATGAATTGATCGATCCCCTAATGAATACCAGAGAATGATGATCTAAATTTCAGCACTTAAAAATTAAAGTCGTCGCATATCTTCACAAAAGAAAAAGTAGTAGAATTTGGAATTGCAGACATTTTTAAGTCTATCTTAATCAATAGGCATATATTAACTCGCTAAGTCTTATGTGTGGTTGAATGGTGTAGCCAATCCACATATAAGGTTAATTATTGTATTTTGAAGTTACTAATTATTATGCTAAGGGCTATTTAATTATTAATATAGTAGGGGTTATTGATAATTATTGAAGTCACCTGTCTCATGTTGGGGTTACTAATTACTGTTAATAGCCATAGGATTTACTCCCTCCGTCCCAAAATATAGTTCCTATTTCTATTTTAGGAGTCAAATTTTAAAAACTTTGACCAAATATTCTTACTAATTTATACATAAAAACATATTCATGAGGGATCTTGTTAGATTCGTCTCAATGTATAAATTCGTAATATCAAGTTTTTATATTTTTTACTAATAAGAAATAGAAGATATCGTAGGTCAAAAGTATGTCTTGGAGACTGTGCAAAATGAAATGGGAACTATATTTTGGAACGGATGAAGTGCTTATTAAAGTTACTTATAATTTGCGACCACTTATACAAATTGAAGGCGTTACCTATGTCTTAATATACTTAGTTTGAATTGTCCATGTATGGCCATATGGTTGTTAATCTAGCGGTGGGCCACGAAAGACTTGCTGATACTAATTAATTATTACATGCAAGAAATACTAAGATTAAGAAAAAAACTAGGATTTTAAGAGAGAAAAAGAGTGGTGCCTAGTTGTGTAACTATTATTTAGCTCTGTAACGAGTTTTAAACAATTTTGGTATTTGCCACTTTAAGTTATAGGTCGTTTAAAACAACATCAACAAAATGCAGCGGGAAAACAAGATATAATTTAATTATCCATTTTGAAGCTCTTGAGGTTCATATAGGCCTAGCAACATCTTTTTCAACGCGAGAATTTTAGGCTTCGGACATGAGTTTTGTTTATGTCAAAAATTGACTAAGGGACAATCTTTATTGGGACATCGATAACTATATTAAAACAATAGAAACAAAAGACGAA
Organism: Beta vulgaris subsp. vulgaris; assembly: GCF_026745355.1. Classification (NCBI taxonomy): domain Eukaryota; kingdom Viridiplantae; phylum Streptophyta; class Magnoliopsida; order Caryophyllales; family Amaranthaceae; genus Beta; species Beta vulgaris. The sequence goes on along the minus strand of NC_079208.1, from coordinate 60,342,852 downwards.
ATTCAAGTCTCAAAAATAAAGAACGGGAAAACAAGAAATGGTGTCACGGAAAGCCCTAATGAAGATGGGTAAAAATCACAAGTGGCTTGTGAGTCCACCAATCCACTATAATGCCGGTGTTAAAGCCACGTTGAATGCATATACATTGTCGTAAAAGCCGAAATTAAATCTCCCAAAACATGTTAAAGAGATGGTAAAAAGTATAAACCAATCCGCTCATGGAGACCCGCAATTGGATGAAGGCGTTCATTTTTTTTTTTTTGGATCAGTAAAATGGTGCGCAAGGTAATCTATAAGGCATATATTGCGTCATTTCCATTTTTTCATCATTCTTTCTCTCATTTTCATGGAACTAACTTAATTATATAAAATTTATATATTTGGTTGTAAATAGAGAATATGTATTAGTTGTACATTCTAAGTTTTTTCTTCCCCCTTTTCTTTTCTTTGTTTCCCCATATATCTTCTTTTTGTTTTTCTTGGTTCTTCTCGCAGTCCCTTCAATGTTTAGGAACTGTTGGAGATGAGCTAGTAACATACTAACATGGAACTAATAGCAAGTTTTGAGTCATTCGGGAAACATCCTCTCACAAAGAAAGCAAGGAGATTATTTCCCAGCCAGTAACAAAGTGAAACAACAATGACATATATACAACATTTAGAAGTAGAACACAGCAATATACGCCATTTAAGTTAGCAAATGGATGTGGTATTCATAATCCTATGAGCTCCAATCCTTAGGCCAAGCAACAGTAGCCCGCCGAAGCTAGCTAGTCCTACATTCGCCGACGCCGAGGCCGAGACGGCGAGACTAAGAACACTTCAATTCCCGTCGGAGCTACTTTGTCTTGCCCTCCGTGCTGTTTGTTAATTCATCAGAAGTAGGAACTCCAGCTAACCAGCATGGGCGGATCTAGAGGGGGTACAAGGGGTACAGTTGTACCCCCATTATTTATGGAAAATAATGAAAACAAATCAATAAGTTGAGGTTTGTCTTGTTGGTAGCAAAAGGGCAAAGAAAGATCCATGAATTTATGAAGAGGTCTTGAGTTCAAAACCCCACAAAGTTCTTTTTATGCTTTTAATTACTTACCCTTTGCCTCATGTTTAATTTATCTTCAACACTTTTACTATATACTACTCTCTATGGGCCTATGGCTATTAGTGTGAAACTAAAAATTTATAAGTAAGCTTACTCTGCAACTACAAATTCCTAAGCCCACAAAAATAAAAGCTCCGAAATAATAATTTTGTCTCTATTATTTTTCCTTCAAAATTTCCTCATTTATATACTTAAACTACTGTTTTTAAATTGAACAACTTATTTTAAAGATCTGGTTATTTAAATTGAAACATTGAACACTTAAATAGTTAGCAATTATATCTAAGTTATTACTTAAACTTAAGGAGAAAAAAAAATTTCTCATTTATATACTTAAACAACTGTTTTTAAATTGAACAACTTATTTCTAAAGATCTGGTTATTTAAATTGAAACATTGAACACTTAAATAGTTAGCAATTATATCTAAGTTCTTACTTAAACTTAGGGAGAAAAAAATGTTAATAAAGCTTTATTTTGAAAAAAAAAAATTAACGAGTCTAACTACTTACGTATTCGTACCCCCATGAGTAAATTCCTAGATACGCCACTGCTAACCAGTAACCAGTCTATTGTTCGCCCGCAATACTTTAATTTATGCACGCTCGTTTAGGTCCGGAGGTGTCCGAGTGGAGATATTGGGAAAACAAACGCTAGACTTCCTAAATCTGGATTTAGGAAGTCTAGCGTGGATTTTTGTAGCCTGTAAATAATAGGCATGTTTAGTACCCTTTACTGTTAATAGTCAAGGTTGTCTAATAGAGCGTGCAAAGCCACGATCTAGGACTTCGATTTTTAGAGAGGTCAAAAGTCTTACATGTTTATTTTAAGCATATTATTTAAATTTAAGCGTTATTTTGTCAAATAATGACAATTTATAAGATACAATATATATTTTCGCAAACTTATCTATGATATTCTTAGATTTAGGTTTCAATATTACAATTAGCTCATAGGTCTCAAAATTTCTAATAGAGTCAGCCTAGTTAATAGTGTGGTATGCCCTTTGTCAATGAAACTTCATCGGTTTGTTTTGTCATTCTTCGCTTCAATATTTTCTTCTCTTCGTATATGTTCTTTTAACTTCTAAAACATTAACTTTATGTTATGTGCTTAAGAATTGGTTGGCTTCGCGTAAGCTAACTTTTACTTCCTCCGTTTTTTTATAGATGCTACATTTCCCTTAAATGGAAATGTTATAATAGATGATACATACCATAAATGGATTCATTTTCACCATAAAAATCTTAAAATACTATTAAAAAGTTGGTGTCCCCACCTTCTCTTTTAAAATACTCATACTTTTTCCTTAACAAATTGTTTTTTATTCAAAAAGTGGTGGTCCCCTACTTTCTCTCTCTACCTTTCTTAAACTGAACTTCTATACATCGCCCAACAATTACTTAAAATCGCCCAAAAAAACAATGCAATTACATTTATAACCTTCCTCTTTTTTTCCTTAAATCCACACCATCCACCTCACCTCCTGTCTGCCTGGCTGCCGCCACTACCACCACCACCATCTCCCTCACCCTAACCGCTTCTCTCTCTCCTGAATGAGTCACCATTTTAACAAACCCTTCATTTTTTCTTTCTTCTCCACTTCATCATTTTTCCTTTTAAAGATTCGATTTACTCCCAGAAAATCAAATAAAACCATTCAATTCTTATTCAAACTGCCCAACTGACTCCAAAGCTTTGAGGAAACTCATATAAGCTCAATTATCACTTTAGGAAACCTTCAGCTCCTGCTGAAAATAAAGTTCGCAATTAACATTGAGAATGTGCCAGTACATTCAACTTTTCTTCCTTTCTTCTCCACTTCATCATTTTTCCTTTTAAAGATTCGATTTACTCCCAGAAAATCAAATAAAAAACATTAACTCTTATTCAAAGCTTCGTCGAATTTTTTTTATACTCGAGAACGTCCTGGCCGGACGATCGCCCCATGGGCTGAACGTCCTGGCGGGACGTTCTCGAGTATAAAAAAAATTCAACACGGTGGCTGCGGTGGAGGTCGATGACGGTAGTGGGAAGGTAGGTGGTGGTTTTCATACCCTAGCTTACCTCACACCAACAATTCTTTGAAACTCTTCTTTCCATGGAACGAATCATATAGCTGTGAAAATCATATTCCTAGTAAGGTTATGATTCTGTCAAGCACAGTGAAAGAAACTGAGTTAGAATTCAAGTGAGACTTATATACCAAACTAGAAAAGTTTGAAATTTTGAAAACTAGATGTTGTTTTGGCCAAAATTCTGGCTGAATATAAATAAAAAGCACTATATTTTTGGCAATAGGTTGGTGGTGGTGGGATGGTGGGAAAAGAGAAGGTGAAATGGTAGTAGGTTGGTGGTGGTGGGGTGGTAGGTAGTGTAGAAAAGAGGAAAGGGTAAATTGGACTATAAAAATATATTTTGGGCGATTTTAAGTATTTTATGGGCGATGTTTAACAATTCCCTTCTTAAAAACCCCCCACTTTCTCTATGTAGCAAGAATTAAAACACGGAGGAAGTATATCATAATTGAAAATTACAAAAGTTAGATAACCTTTTTAATCAGATATATAATTACCTAATAGTAGTCAAGCATATGACCATATTAGATACCTGGTCAACCACCCAACAGATTTGCTTGGACCTCTTTATTTTTGTATGTTAACACACATGGAAGGATTTTAGTTAGGGTTGATAGAGGTTTGATCTCCAATAATTTTTTTGGCATATTGATATGTAAAAAAGAAATTGTGTATCATAATGGATATGATTCAACTTTTAATATAATTTTACGTGATCAAAATTCGATCTTTTTAAGTTTTTGGTCCAAAATCTATCACTTGTTATTTATATATAAAGAGCATACTAATCTTGAGATAAAGATTGTATGATGGGTACCAACCTAGTCGCTAGTATTCCCTTAAAGCAAATCCCTGATTATCAATAGCAAATGAAGATTGAAGAGATTAAATATTGAAGATCTTATGATTAGAGGTAATTGAGATATATACTACCTCTGTTTTTATTTAGTTGCAACATTTTGACTTTCACGCTTGCCAATGTACAATTTCAAATCATTTTATCTCTAATTGTATGTAAGTAAAAATTATAAAAATTTGATATTATGAAAGCTTACATCGAAACGAATCAAACAAGACACCACATGACTATATTTTGTTTAACATATAAATCAATAAATGTGGTCAAATAAGAGAACATGAATAGTACAATTTGTCAAACGTTGCAACTAAAAAAGAACGGAGGTAGTATGACTTATATGGCTTACATAGCCACGTCTCATAGCAAAATTGGGCTTACATGAGCTGGTAGCTATTAGTATACAAGCCCAATATGAAATGGGCCTAATGATAAGGTCAGATCTGAGGTTGTGATGAAACTTGGAGAAATATATAGCCTAAGAAAGTATGGAACAAAGGGCCAAATTAAAGGGGAGTTATTTAAGTATAGATATGGATTTTTGATAAAGAGAGAAATTAATTAACTAAACCTTAATCAAAATTACTAATTAACTTACATCCCCTCGTCTCTATTATGGGTAAAAGGAAGTTTCATCTAAGCAAAAATCCCATCGCAACCTTTGTTGATGAACCAAAACCACCACTAATTATTGTATAACAATAGTTTCATCAATCCATTATGTTGGCCACTAAACTAAGCTTGCTTGGTGGAGGTGGTGGGAAACTCTCAAGCGTTCATCTGTGCAGCTGAACTGGCTGATATGCTATAGGTGCTGGTCAAGTAGGATCCTTCTTCTTATCAAAGGAGTTTCTAGTGGGGACCTAAAAAAAAAAATTATGTTGGTCACTAACATCTATATAGTAAGTTATGTCAACTTTGTAGGTTAAACTCTTTGGGAATGAATGTGTGTGATGAAGGAGCTTCATTATATATATACATATATACTTTCTTTATTTAGAAATAAATGAAATGTAGGGTCTGAGGGAGTTAGGCATGGGGATCAAGGAGAGAGATAGAGAGAAACAAAAACGAGGAACTCATGTGATGAATAGAGATATATAGAGAGAAGTAAATGAAAAAAAAAATTATTATATTTAGTTTTAAAACAATCTAAAATGATAAGTATAGCGTCTATTTAATTAGATTAATAAGCATATTACTTCATTAATGATTATTGTGTATTAACTACTCTTTTTCTTAAGCCAACTTATTTTCTCCTTTTCATATATTTGTAACTAGAAAATTATTGTATTTTTTCCGTCAAAAAAATTTATTATTATATTGTGAAAGGAACCATAAGTGAGTGAAAATGTATTATATTATAGGAGCTTAATAATATAATATTACCAAAGGGAATTAAGATTTCCTCTAAACATGTATATCCTGTATTTTTTTTTTCTTCCTATTTTAACTGTATAATTGTTGGTTCTGGATCTTACTAAAATTATAAATACTTATGAGAATGAAGTTTAACAAGTCTTTAGTTAATTTATGAATAATTTGAATACTCTTATTAGGAAACAAAAACTTTGTCCACCTAGTGGCTACCAACTAGAAATAGACATTATTAAATTTAGTAGATTCTAGCTTTAAATTATTATTGATTTTTTAGTGGTCTATTTTAAAGGTGCGTACCTTATTTTTTTCTTATTTTTCTGAACTTTCTTTTTTTTTTTTCAAAACTTTTCTTATTTAACCTGAATACTTTTATGAACTTTTTTTCCAGAACTTTTGTTTAGCTTGGCCAATAAAGTAAAGAGAATAAATTGTTAGCTCAGCCAATTCAATAAATAGATTTTTTTTATCCATATGAGCCACGAAGGCGGTGCAAAGTACAAAGAAGGGAAGGAGGGATTTGAACCTGTGACCTATCGTTCACAGCACCTCAATCTTAACCACTAGGCCAAGATATCCTTGGTAATTCAATAAATAGATGAATCGATCTACCTCTTATTATGACTTTTCCAATAACTAACGACGTTGACCTGATCCTTTTACGTACGTTTGCATTCGAAAATACTAAGTTTTGGGAGCTCAACTAGATATTAGGCTCGGACTATATCTCAGGTAAGAAAAAATTTCATTTATTAATGTTGTATTTTAAAATAATAACACTAAATACAACTTGGTTTAGTGGTTAAAACTTTAGTATATGAACTTGAAGTCACGGGATCAAAACCCGTACTATACAATTTATTAATTTTTTTATTATACACGTGACACAATTCTTTGTTTAGAGGCGCCTTTTTAATATTTATATAGAGTATTGAACTCCAAAGAGTATTAATTTCATCACCTAATAGCGGGCAATAATTATGAGGCAGTGATTATAATGCAAAAATTTCGCAAAGGCTACACATACATTGAGTGTATGTGTGCCACACATACACTAGGTTATGTTTTACTACTAAAATTTATACCTTGTGTATATATTACTATTAAAATGTATATATTGTTAGAAATATTACAAACTTACAATGTTTCGACAGATAATTTTGTTTTTAATGATTTGTTCTTTATTGTTTGAAAAAGTTGTTTTATGATATTTTCTTTGTTTAGATTTGTATGAATCCTTTGTTTAAAACTAAAAAAAAAGAATTATAATTTTTTTTTCCAGATTATTCATATATTAGCTTCATCTACTATTGATTTCTACTAAATTTTCCTGTCGTTTTCAATTATTTAATTTGTTTGTAAAATAATAATGTTATATTTGCATCCCTACCATGTAATAAAACTCAATTCGAAATATAGTATTTCAATCGTCTTTGTATTATGTAAATTCAAATATCATTGAATAATTAACAAAACAGGTTCAAATGATTGTAAGTTTGTAAATATTTTTAATAACTATATACATTTGAATAATAACACATACAAAAAATATACTTTTTAGTAGTAACACATGCATCCAGTATATATATGGCTCACATACACCGAGTATATGTATATCATCTCTTTAAACGTTTGACTTAATCTCACCAATTGCGAGCTAGTGCATACCAAATAATTAGTAGATGTAAATTGTTAGGTAGCTTGTTATTTCTCCATTGTGATGCCAATAATAGTCGACTTAGTCCGACTTTCCATCAACAAATTACTTATATGATATATCAGTTCTATAATAATAGGTTTTGAAGTGGATAGAAAGTTGGTTGGTAGCTTTATTTTATTTTTTTCTATGGGCGTAAGCAACTTGCATTGTTTAAAAATGGGTAATTTTTTGCACGGTCGGTATTTACTAATACCGTCTATATTTCTCTACGTATAATGTTTTTTTTACTTTTTTTTATCTCAAAAATATATAAAATTATTTACTTAGCATGAACCGAACCATATTTTAGTTCCACCATGATCCATGTGAACCAACCACTTTTTTGAGGTTATGTTTCGATACATTGTAGGATAATAGTTAGTCGAGGTCTATAATTGACTAGTAGCTCGAAAGTATAGGCTGTTAGAAACAATGCATAGAAAGCTTGAAACGTTCACTTCTAATAATGGGGAACGTCCACCCTTTGCTTCATTCAACACAATTTTGTAGTTTAAAATTTTAGTGGTTTTTTCTTGCGGAGTTTCCTTATTTTTCTTTTGAGGAGGCGGAGTTTCCTTACTTTAGTCCGCTTAAGAGCCTCTTGATTACATTATGGTTTCAAATTAGATTAGGAAAGATATATTAATTTCCTATTATGTTATGTTCTAGATTCATATTGATATATAGCAGTTTAGATTATTTGCTCCTTGGATTTAACCGCCTCCTCTCTCCTTCTTTTTCTCTCTTCTCTCTCCTCTTCCTCAAAACCCTAATTTTCAACCTAGGGGCTACCACCATCCTTTTGGGCGGTGGTAAGCCCCTTTTCTCGTTTTATTACTAGTTTTTCATATTTATGTTTTCACTAAATCTCAGTCTCTCTCTAATGGAGAGTTTTTTTTACCCATATATTGGGTTATGTCTACCCATATATTGGGTTTTATCTCTCTCCATATGAGAGTTAGAGAATTCATTTTTGGGTTTTTGTGTGATTCAAGATGTTAATTTGTTGATCGAAATTTGTGCGGAGTTGCAACAGATGTCAAGACTTCATTTACATTCACTTGAATTGAATCCGGTTCTACTTCAAAACTACTACAAAAGATCGATAGACCCCCTTGCAGAAGGTTGCATCAGACAACAATATGAAAGGCAAGGGTTTTCAGAAGTGTTAGATCTACTCAACGATCGTGGTTTTATCATATTAGAATTGTATCTATTTCATTTTGATATGTATTTGTTTAGTTTTGACTTCTATTGTAGATGTCGTATGACTTTGAATCAATGAATTAATATTAATTTTTTAAAATAAAAGATTATTTGCTCCTTGAAGACATGGTAGGACTCTTCATGTATATATACTATATAACGAGGTGTTTGTTATCTGACTACTACATCAAATCATTGATAATCAAATAGGAGGAGACACTTATAAATAATCTTATTATAATACATTTTAAAAGCAGAATAAATGGTGGCAAAGACAAGGAAATATTTATGTGTAATTTTGTAAATAAATTTCCCTGAAACTGCTATTGGTAATAACAAAGATTTTTGTATTGCATTTGACAGTGTTGTGTGCTTGAGTTGTGACTTACACGAGTATATATATATATATATATATATATATATATATATATATATATATATATATATATATATATATATATATATATATATATGTATGTATGTTATACATATATATATTTATACATATATATGTATACATATATATGTATGTATATCTATATATACATATATATATATATATATATATATATATATATATATATATATATATACATATATATTATATATATATGTATACATATTTACATATACATATATATCTATATATATATACATATACATATATATATACATATACATATTATCTTAAATATATATATATATATATATAATATATATATATATATATATATATATATATATATATATATATATATATATATATATATATATATATATATCCATAGAAAAACTATCAAATTAAACGACGAGGATAGTTCAAAACTTATATATGTAGTGTTTCGATTACACAATTTTAATCTTTTTCCTTAAGAACGAAAACAAAATATAAGTCTCCACAAACATAGTCCAAAGAGGGAATTATTTATTAATTTGAATATCAAGCAATACAATAGAATATAAAACAACAGCATCACCCAACTTAACTTCTCCAAAGAACATACATTTTGAAGATAAGCAACTCAAAATATTCATTTAACTGTATTTTTTAGCTTAATACCCATATGAAGGACTTGGTGTATATGTTGGAGATTTGTAAATTGGAGATGGAGTATAAACTGGTGACTTGTACACTGGAGATGGAGTGTAAACTGGTGACTTATACATCGGAGAAGGAGTGTAAACCGGTGACTTATACACGGGAGATGGAGTGTAAACAGGTGATTTGTACACAGGGGAAGGAGTGTATACTGGTGACTTATACACTGGGGAAGGAGTATAAATTGGTGACTTGTACACGGGAGAAGGAGTGTATACAGGTGATTTGTACACTGGGAAAGGAGTGTAAACCGGTGACTTGTACACAGGAGAAGGAGTGTAAACCGGTGACTTGTAAACAGGGGATGGAGTGTAAATCGGTGACTTGTACACAGGGGAAGGAGTGTAAACGGGTGACTTGTAAACTGGGGAAGGAGTGTAAACGGGTGACTTGTACACTGGAGATGGAGTGTAAACTGGTGACTTGTAAACTGGAGAAGGAGTGTAAACTGGTGACTTGTACACAGGGGATGGAGTGTAAAGAGGTGACTTGTACACAGGGGAAGGAGTGTAAACGGGTGACTTGTAAACTGGGGAAGGAGTGTAAACCGGTGACTTATACACCGGAGAAGGAGTGTAAACTGGTGATTTGTACATTGGGGAAGGAGTGTAAACGGGTGACTTGTAAACTGGGGAAGAAGTGTACATAGGTGACTTGTAGACCGGAGAAGGAGTGTAAACTGGTGACTTGTACACAGGGGATGGAGTGTAAACCGGTGACTTGTACACGGGGGATGGAGTGTAAACTGGTGACTTGTAGACAGGGGAAGGAGTGTAAACGGGTGACTTGTAGACTGGGGAAGGAGTGTAAACGGGTGACTTGTAAACTGGGGAAGGAGTGTAAACTGGTGACTTGTACACAGGGGAAGGAGTGTAAATCGGTGACTTATGCACCGGAGAAGGAGTGTAAACAGGTGATTTGTACACTGGGGAAGGAGTGTAAACCGGTGACTTGTATACCGGAGAAGGAGTGTAAACTGGTGACTTGTACACTGGGGAAGGAGTGTAAACCGGTGACTTATACACTGGAGAAGGAGTGTAAACCGGTGACTTGTACACCGGGGAAGGAGTGTAAACCGATGACTTATACACCGGAGAAGGAGTGTATACTGGTGATGGAGTATAAACAGGTGACTTATACACTGGAGAATAAGATGGTGTCTTATATGCGGGAGCAGGGCTATAGGTACCGTAATCAGCAGATGAAACTGCTACCAATGTTATGAGAAGGAAGGACATGAAAGAAGCACGATTGAAAGCCATTTTAAAAGAAGAGGATTCTCGAAAGAATTATGTTATTGCTAGAAAAGGAAGAGTTTGAAGTGATGATACTTAGTTAGCAATAAAGGCTTTATATAGAGCCTTTTAGCATCATTTAATAGTATATAAAATCAATAAAATATCAATGTTGAGCAAGTCTTTATTAATTATTATCGGTCGTTATGCACCGGTACCACTTTGTCAGCACAATTTTTCTCCGAAATACGGTTTCGGAGTTGAATCATTGGTACTTATCGCGTTATTTTTTCATCTAGTAGCTGGCAAAGTTCTACGTACCGATGTTAATGATATAATATCATGCTGGCTGCATATAGAAAAATTACCTAACGCAAAAATTAGTCCATTAAATCTTGCATAAATTATATTCACCGACAGCAAGCTAGTTGCATTATGTTATATGTAGATCATTAGATGCCAAGAATCGTTGAGTTAGTCTAAGTTTTCGTGAGAAAAAGATTTATAAGTCAGTTTTTATGATAAGAGTTATTTTGAGAAAACATAATATTCGGTAGATAGCTTGCTGTTTGTGAATTGTGATGCAATGAAATAGTTGGCTTGATGTGTACCAACTACCAAGTAAGTTGAATGTTTCATAACGAGTTGAATTTTTCATCTAATAGTTTGGATAATATATAGATATTAGGTTTTTCCTATGATTTTCCGCGTCGTTACAACAATTGAATTTTTTGTAGAAGACTAAAACTAAAAGTTAACTACCCCTAAAAAAAAAAAAGTTAACTAGTTATTATCTCCAAAGTCCAAGACTCCAACTATATTTAATATATACTTTTAAATTTTTTTATAAATTACTTTCTCCGTTTCAAAATAATTGCACCATTTGGCATTTGGGCACTATTTGTCAATCAACTTTAACAAGTTTTCTCTCACAATTATATAAGAAAAAACATCGTCAAGTGAGATATTATTGTTAAATTTGTCTTAATTAATACGAGGATTTTAAATATCAACCTTACTTTTATAATTTTTACTTATACGCAATTAGAGATATTAACGTTTAAAAAAGCGTCTTGACAAACATGAAAAAGCAAACGGTGCAACTATTTTGAAATGGATGAAGTATCAATTTAGTTGATGTAGTCTAAGCTTACATTTAGTTGGTCGTAGTTTGTGATCCTTCCTTTTAAATCAATATTTAATTGATTTTAAGTCATACGTCATCTATAATAGAAGTTAAAACTAGCAAATACATATCAAATTGGAATATATATATGATTTTAATATAATCACGATTGTTGATTAGATCTAACACTTTCAAAAACTCTCATATTTTACATTAGTGTTTGATACAACATTCTACAAGGGGGTCTATCGATTTGTTGAAGTTTGAAATAGAACTGATTTATTTTAAGTGATTGTAAACGAATTGAAGTATGTCACTTGTTGCAACCCCATATGAAGTTCGATCAACAACAAATCATCCTTTAGAATGACACAAAAAACAAAAAACAAAGTCTCCAAACTCTCACATGAAGAGAGATAAAACTCAAAAACTCTACATTAGGGATAATTAGAAACAATAACATAAAAAGTAGTAAAAGAAAGGGAAAAAAAAGAGAGGCTTAGCACAACCCAAAAGAATGGTGGTAATTCCTAAATTGAAAATTAGGGTTTTGTGGAAGAGAAAAGAGAAAAGATGGGAGGAGACTCGTTGTTTGTTATCCTAATTTATTTAACGTATTGTTATAGAAATTGTAATTTTATTTAAAATTTAGCATGTCAACATTGATTTACCAACAAATAAATAAATTTAGTTTGAAATAATTTAATAGTTTGGCTAATATAAGATTACATTTAATTGGTCGTAGTTTTGAAGTACAATTGGATTTAATTCAAGTGATTGTAAATGAAAAACTAACATTTGTTGCGATCCCACACAAATTCCAATCAACAAATCAATATTTAGAATCACGCAAAAAATAAAAAAACAAAGTCTCCAAAACTCTCACATGAGACAGTTTTAAGTCTTTAGTTGTTATTAAAACTTAATTATTTTATTTCATGAAAAAAAATTGTAAATTAATGTATTTATATGCTATATGTCAGTTCAAAATTATTTATTTGTGAATTGAATTCGAGTCAACTAGAAAATAAAACTACTCCCTATATTTTATTTATTTTCTTTTTTGAAAGAAATTTGTCCCTATATTTATTTGTAAGTTGGCGCAAAGAGCCAAAGACCAAGTCTGAGGCCAGAGGGTGCTAACTTTATATTTTAACAGATTATTTATGCTAATGATAATTCAGAGATGTACTGTGTGTGTTGAATTTTTGCTTAGAGGACATGTTCATCTTGTAGACTTATTAGAAAATGGAATAAATGTGCATGGTCGTCGACCTTCGTGATCCAATTGAGCAAAGATAAAATAAGAGAATGTGCCTATTGAAGAATAAGCCTTAATGTTTTGGGGGAGTTTGGGAGGAAAATTATAATGTTTGGATGACACAATTTTCATCTTTTAAATTAAGAATGAATAATAAGTCTTCACAATAAAAAGAAAATTAATTACAAAAGTAAAAAAAAAAAAAAATTTATTACTTTGAATATAAAGCAATACAATATAACAGAAAAACAGCTTCACCCAGCTTAAACTTCTCAAATTCTGAAGAGACTTTGAAGATAGTAAATCAAAACAAGCATTTGATTGTAGTTTTCTCTTAAGTCTTAATAACAGTATGAATTACTTGAAATGTAAACTCCTAAAACCCTTTATTCTCTCTTTTCTCTCTAAAACCCTAGCCTTTTCTACCTCTTCTTCAACAGTTTAGGGGCTGTCATGGATGATTTCATGCATTGTAATTTGTAAACCCCTTTTTCTCTTTTATTTTTAGTTTTTAGTTCATTTTCTTATTTTGTTGAATAAATTAGTGTCTCTTTATATGAGATCTCTTCAAACCCTGCCCTGCTATGGGGTTTTTAGTCTCTGTTGTGGAGATCTCCTTCTCCCATATGGGAGTTGTGAGTAGGATTTTTATTTTTTTTTTTAGATATGAGAAATTATTTTTATTGGTTGAAGTTTGAGACTCAACATAATAAAGGTATCGGAATCTCGAATGCGGTTAACATGACTCGATCAAGAATGCTCTTCCAAAACTATGTCAGAATGATAGACTTTCTCATCAATAGCTGCTTGATTCAGCAATACAAGGGGGTTGCGCTGTATTGCTTGATCTGGTTCATTGTAGTTTCTTCGAAGGCGAGTTTAATTTAAGCTTGTTTAATTATATCTTATTTTCTTTATTATATATTTATTGTAGATGTTTGGCCTTCAATTAATGAAATTTCTCTTTAAAAAAAGATACTTAAAATGTATATTATTGGAGACTTGTAAGTTGGACATGGCTTGGATATAGATTGGAGACGTGGTATAAATTGAGGAATTATATAGGGCGAAATGAGTGTACAAAGGAGATAGTGTAAATTGGTGACTTGTAACACTTTGGAGGGACTATGGAGTGTATGCAAGGGATTTGTTTGCTTTTCTCTTTACAAATTATAATTCTCACTTTCTCTTTCTTCGTAACAAACTAAACGTTTGCTTATATTAGTTTCATGATATTATGAATTAGAATAAAGTACTATCCAATGAAAAACAACCTAAACACAATGATTTTTCATAAACTATGAAGTAGCAGTGTCACGATGACGAAATTTTCATCTTCTTCCTTAAAAACGAACATGAAATATAAATTTCCACAATATATAAATAAAAAATAGTCAAAAGCAATAATTCTTTATTAATTTGAATATAGAGCAATACAATAGATATGAAACAACTACTTCACCCAACTTAACTTCTCAAACACAAGATACAATAATTTGAAGATATGCAAATCAAAACAATCATTTTAATTGTTGTATTTGCTTAGTATCCGTATGAAGGACTTGGAGTATATGTTGGAGATTTGTAAATTGGAGAAGGGGTATAAACTGGAGTTGGAGAATGAATAGGAGATTTGTATATTGGTGATGCGGTGTAAACTGGTGACTTGTACACAGGGGATGGAGTGTAAGCTGGTGACTTGTACACTGGAGAAGGAGTGTAAACTGGTGACTTGTATACTGGAGAAGGTGTGTAAACCGGTGACTTGTACACGGGAGATGGAGTGTAAACATGTGACTTGTACACAGGGGAAGGAGTGTAAATCGGTGACTTGTAGACAGGGGAAGGAGTGTATACTGGTGACTTATACACTGGGGAAGGAGTGTATACTGGTGACTTATACACTGGGGAAGGAGTGTATACAGGTGATTTGTACACTGGGGAAGGAGTGTAAACCGGTGACTTGTACACAGGAGAAGGAGTACTATATACAGGTGATTTGTACACTGGGGAAGGAGTGTAAACCGGTGACTTGTACACAGGGGATGGAGTGTAAACCGGTGACTTGTAAACAGGGGAAGGAATATAAATGGGTGACTTGTAAATTGGGGAAGGAGTGTAAATGGGTGACTTGTAAACAGGGGAAGGAGTGTAAACCGATGACTTGTACACTGGAGAAGGAGTGTAAACTGGTGACTTGTACACAGGGGATGGAGTGTAAATTGGTGACTTGTACACAGGGGATGGAGTGTAAACAGGTGACTTGTACACAGGAGAAGGAGTGTAAACGGGTGACTTGTAAACTGGGGAAGGAGTGTAAACAGGTGACTTGTACATTGGGGATGGAGTGTACACCGGTGACTTGTATACTGGGGATGGAGTGTAAACCGGTGACTTGTATACTGGGGAAGGAGTATAAACAGGTGACTTGTACACTGGGGAAGGAGTATAAACGGGTGTCTTGTATGTTGGGGATGGAGTGTAAACTGGTGACTTGTACACTGGTGAAGGGGTATAAACTGGAGACTTGTATTCTGGTGACTTGTATATAGGGGATGGAGACTTATAAATTGGTGAAGGAGTATACTTTGGAGATTTATACACTGGTGATGGTGTGTATACGGGAGACTTATACACCGGTGATGGCGTATAAACAGGAGTCTTATATACTGGTGATGGTGAGTAAATTGGAGACTTATAAACAGGTGATGGTGAATAAATTGGAGACTTGTACACTGGAGATGGAGTATAAACAGGCGATTTATACACCGGAGAATAAGATGGTGTCTTATATGCAGGAGCAGGACTGTAGGTACTATAATCACTGGCAGATGCAACTGCTACCAATGTTATGAGAAGGAAGGACATTAAAGAAACACGATTGAGAGTCATTTTGAAGGAATATAGACTTTCGAAAGATTTATGTTATTGCTAGAAAAGGAAGAGTTTATGATATTTAGTTTGCAATAAGGGCTTTATATAGGGCCTTCATTTGCATAATTAAATAGGAGTATAATAATGAAATCAATAAAATATAAACGTTGAGCAAGTGTTACAATATAATTATTTTCGGTAGTTAGGTAACCACAACTTTTCTCCACGATTTTACTCGGAAACAAGGCTTCAGACTTATTACATTAGTCGCAAAGTCGTAGGGAGTAGGCACCATGGTCGTATTTGCATAAATTAAATCTTCCATAAGAACTCGCTGACAGCAAAGCTAGTGGAAGTATGTTACATGTAGATGGCTAGATGCCAAGAATCGTCAAGTTAGTCCAAGTTTTCTTGAGACAATGATTTATATGTCCTTTTTTTTTATGATTGTGTCGTTTTTAGAATATTGTTAAACAAAAGATTTGGTAGCTTTGTGTTTGGAGATTGTGATGCAGGGAAACGTTGGCTTGATGTGTTTTGTGTCTAATTCATTGCTTTAATTTTTTAAGGTCAAATTTCATAAATTTTGACTATGAAATTCGAATTAGAATCCAATTCGAATAAAGATGGATCAAATACGGAGCTTATAAAATCTGAATCGTAGCTTATGCTATTGTAATAATATCAATTTTTTATAATTTTAATTAGTGTATAAAAAAAGATATTAATAGTCAAATATGTGTTTTAGAAATTCTGAAAAGGTTATAAATGGAGCAATGAATTAACGACGGAGGGAGCACCATGGAGACTTTTGAGTACAACACTGAATTTCCTAATGGGTTATACATCTTAGTTCTAGGATAATATATAGATAATGTTATAATTTTTTAGCTTGCTTCTTGAGAACAGGTGAAATGAGAGAAGCATACATTAGCCTAACCTCTTTGCAGATCATTTGGCCTATAAACTAATGTTAAAGTCACCTATCAGTAACCTTCTCTATTTGATAACATATGGTTTAGGTCCAATTTTGTCTAATCTAATATACTTCATTCGTTTCAAAAAAAGTGGAGCACTTCTCTCTTTGTGTGACAATTTTTTGGAGATAAGTGTTTCACTTATTTCGAAACGGAGGAACCATATACCATATATAGGAGGCTTTTTTCGAGAATACTAAAAGCGCCAAATAAATATGAATAATCACTGGATACATAAAATAAAACCGGTGCTTGATTCTCAATCAACCACAAAATATTATTATATTATATTAAATAATTGCAACTTTAATAATAAAATTCAAAAACGTATAATTTTTATACCAATGAGTTCGGCTCCAAATACTCCCTCTGTTTATTTTGTTCGTCCTATTTGAAATTGGGGAAAACCAAGGATCACCGTCATCTAATTTGAGAATATTTCTTGGTATCCATGTAATATTTTATGTATACTTTTTTCTTTTTGATAAGGTAAGAGAAGAAAAGTCTAGTGTTGGACATGCTATTAGACAAGTCGAATCACTATTGGATTTAATCATTATTAGATCACTTTGTCGGACACCAATATTAGGTTAATAACAGATGATCTAATACAAAAGTAAGGATATAAATGAATAGAAAAGATAGAGAATTCAGCACATATAAAAATAAAAAATCCATAATTTTTTTTATATATATATCTACTTTTTCCCTCTATCCAAGATATTCAACTCACAAGTCACAACCACGACTCTTTAATAACCCTATCCAACAAAATCCGTAACTATTAACAACCATGTCCAACGTAATTTTTTTTAGGTTACCGTGTCCTTTAACTATGATTAATCCTCTATAAATCCCGTTCAAAGTGCAAATTAGATTGTAAACACGAGTCTACCATCTAAATTATGCACATCATTTAACACAATGAACAAAACAACATCCTCAATGAACAAACTAAGCAGAAGAACGAAAGAACAACACACGAGACTCAATGAACATCTAAATCAGCAATGAACAACAAGAAAAAAAAAGATGAACATAAGAGGAAATATCTGATGAACAACCACTCAACATAATGAATCGACAAAAAAAACACAATGAACAAAGAAATATCTGCAATAAACAAACTAAGAAACATAAAGATAAATGTTAACAAAGGAGAATCGTCGAGATCGATGTTCATTGGAGAACAGTTGATGTACATTAGTTTCATATGTTCATCAGAGAACAATCAATGTATATTAGTTTGACAGGTTCATTGGAGAACAGTTGATGCACATTAGTTTCATGCGTTTTATGTTCTTTGGACTGCGTTTTGGCCCATGTCTACCATTAGAATGATAGACACAAGTCCACCATCTACCAATTGCGTTTAAAGTTCCCGGGCCAAATGGGCCAATCCCAACAGTTCTTATCTAGGACCATGAAAAAACAATCATTCTATTGTGGGCTTAAGGTTAATGGTTCAGTATAAATCATGACACATCTTAAGAAAATCAAACCATTTGAAATAAGCCCAAATAAAAAAGGCCCATATACATTATACTTAAAATACTTATATTAAAGCTTCTTCTCTCTCATTTCACTTCTTCTTTGCAGCAGCCGCAAAACCCTAGCAATTTCTCTGGTACTTTCTCTCTCTTTATTTCTTCCATAATTTATGTGTTTATTTCAATCTATCATTATCGTCTAACTTCAAATTCGCCATTTTTTGTGATTTTTTTTGTTATAAGGTTTTCGACTTTGCTCAATCTAAGCTTTAATCATGAGGTATGCGCATTTTTCTGATTATGTTGTTTTTAATTCTTCAAATTTTATGTTTTTGATTTCATTTTATCGAATGTTAAATTGTATAATTAGATAATTAATCATGAGATTGTTTGAAGTTTTCGATTTCATTATTTCAAATGTTAAATTGTTTGATTAGATAATTATTCTTGAGGTTATTTGAAGTTTTATTGAATCGAAAGTTGATGTTAGAATCTAATTAGAGCTGTGTTTTAGGTTTTCTGAGTTGTTGTTAAGTTGTGTATATTTATCTGTATTTTTCGCTTATTTTTCTGTATTAAATACTTGTGATTTTTGTACTTTTGGCTGATTTTTTAGTGTAATTAGACAAATTTGTGAAGTGACATTGTTATTATTCTCTAAAATCGTATAATATCTGATGAAATGAAATTTTTGCACTGACTAAATGCAAGTGTTGACGAATTGATGTTCACCTTTAGTAAGGTTTGACACTGAAATCCAATGTGCTGTGTATAACGACAGTGTTCATATCTTATCCCCTGTTCATTGCTTGATTATGAATTTTGAAACCTCTAGCTGTGAGATAGATTTTGAATTCGATATTTTTGTTGTTTTAGTAAGCTTCAGGGAGAAGCTGTGAGAGAAGCTATATCTGGAATTGCAAATGATGCGAAAGAGAAGAATCGCAAGTTCACGGAGACAATTGAGCTCCAGATTGGTTTGAAGAATTATGATCCCCAAAAGGATAAGCGTTTCAGTGGCTCTGTTAAGTTGCCACACATCCCTCGTCCCAAGATGAAAGTTTGCATGCTCGGAGATGCACAACATGTTGAAGAGGTAGCTATTTCTTCCCCTGCTCCCTAAAATTTGTAACAATTTCCCCTAGATGCTTACCCAACATACAACTTTGACCATTATACTCCCAGCTTTTTTTAGCCAAAACCCAAAACTTTTGAAAAATGCAATAGCGATCTCGATGATCACATCTGTTTTTTGTTTGTGTATAATAGTTAATGATATGGTCAAAGCATGTGAATCAAACTCGTACAATCTTAATTCATGGAGAAAGGTCTTGCCTGCAGATTTCTCTTTGGTCACTGTAGCAAAATGCACTTAAAAATGACTTGTGAGTTCCTTGGAAATTGCCAGTTTGCTATGTATGGTTTATGAAATAGTCTTTTTATTTTTCAGCTCTTTGTTACGTACCATGGCATGTTTCTTAACCTAGCGTTATGGCTTGAGATCGTTTCTTGCTATTATTGCTTGTAAAATAGTATGCATTTGGTGATATCTGTGTATTATTCAAGTTTCTATTACTTTGTGTCTGGATTGTATTTCCTCCTCATTACTGATGCATGTTTGATGTTATGGTAGGCTGAGAGAATAGGTCTAGAATGGATGGATGTAGAAGCATTGAAGAAACTTAACAAGAACAAGAAGTTGGTTAAGAAGCTTGCTAAGAAGTACCATGCTTTCCTTGCATCTGAAGCAGTTATTAAGCAGATTCCCCGTTTGCTCGGTCCTGGTCTCAACAAGGCAGGCAAGTATTGATGAGTTGATGACTAGTTGCAATTATTAGATGATTAGCCTATATCCTTATGTGTTTCTAGGGTACTGTGATGTAGTAACTGATTTTAGTTGAGCATACTTTCTAACCAGAGTCCAGCTGGATTCTTTTACTTAATATTGCGTGCACACAGTTTAGATTATGTTTTGTTACATCATTTGCTGTGTGTACCAATTGCACCTTGTAATATGTTCTGATTATTTCAGGCAAGTTCCCCACACTTGTCACCCACCAAGAGCCGTTGGAAAACAAAGTAAATGAGATCAAGGCAACCGTGAAGTTTCAGCTCAAGAAAGTTCTCTGCATGGGAGTCGCTGTTGGTAACTGTAGTATGGAAGAGAAGCAGATCTTCCAAAACGTGCAAATGAGCGTCAACTTTCTTGTTTCACTATTGAAGAAGAATTGGCAAAATGTGAGGGTCTTTTCCTTAAATGCTTGTGATAAGATATATATTGTGCTCATAACTTATTATTTACTTCTGTTTTTGGCAGGTACGATGCTTATACCTTAAGAGTACCATGGGCAAGCCATACCGCATCTTCTAAGAGATTGCCCATCGCCATTTTAGGTTGAATTGCTTTGTAGGAGTTGGAAGTTTTGTTGATCGCCTTTGAGTACTACAATTATATTTGATGTGAGCTTTAGTATACTTGGATTATGTCCTCGAATGTAATGGCTAAAAAATTTCTTCTTAGTTTCATTGTCCTTGGCAACTTTGATATCTATGATATTTTGACCCTTTTGGCAGTTTTGAATTTCCATTTGTTTTGATAGCTATATATCTTTGGATGGTTTATCTTCCATTAGTTTTAAGATATGCTGTGATTTTTGCAATTGTAACGTAGTACCTCTTGGAGCTGTTGATGTTAGATAGAGCTGTCGTGCTTTTTTTCATGAGAAGCATTTGGAAAATGGTTATGGTCAGTAACTCAGTATTTATTACTCCCTCTGTCTTTTATTAGTTTATTCCTTTTGATTTTTGACACTATTCACATACATGACTTTGACTATCTTTTGTAATTTGTATTTAAGGAAAAATATAGTCATGTGAGATTTTGTTTGATTGGATTCGTCTCAATGTGTATTATCCAAATATCAACTTTTTGTAATTTTTGCTTATCGAAAATTAGATATATTAAGGTTCAAATTAGTATTTCGGCAAATGTGCCCCAAAGAAAGGGGTAAACTAATAAAAGACGGAGGGAGTATATGTAGATTATGATTTTTAGTTTTCGTTAAAGCCTATGTAGATAGTGATAAGTTTTCATGTGCCATTAAACCGGACTAAAATGGCATTAAGATTAAGAACTTTCTGAACTTGTCCTATATATCGCCTTAAAGCATTCAGCATAACGGTCAATCTACAAAGTAAACATTACGAAAATTATTAGACGAGACCGTCCAATTTTAATATAAAAGTAGACCTAGTTACTAAATGGATTAAACTAGTCACCGAAAGAAATTAACCTAGTTACTATTGGGCTAATTCTCTTTTTAATATTGGGCTTATCATTGCCTAATTTTAATTTAAAAATAGGCGGTCTCTTACAAGACAAACTCTAAACATTAATGTTCTCTTTTCATGTATTATTATGGTTTTTTTTTCAGAAAATATCTAATAAAGCACAAGTTTTGAAGTTTTGTAGACCTAATAATTTTTTTTGTCTAAAAATACCTATTAAAATATTTTCGATTGTAAATAACAATAATTTTATAAATTTCAGGCCAAAACACCAAATTTCGAGTTTGACTGCAGATGAGCTTAGAGAAGTGAGATGTATAACAGAAAGAAAGAATTGAAAGAGTCTATTATAGGCTAAAAAAAGTCGCTTTAATTTGGTGTTTTGTATGAAATTCATAAAATGGTTGTTATTAACAACTGGAAGTATTATAATAGGTCTTTTTAGATAATGTTTTTTATTAGATTCTTCCCTACAAAACTTGTGTTTTATTAGGTACTTTTTGACAAAAAATCATCTATTAATTACCGATCTCTTTCTTATTCAGACCATTTTGAAACTCGAAACCCTTTGCAGTATTTCCAAATCGTCAACTAGTATTATATGCAGAGGATGTACTGTGAATAAATATATATTGTCAAACTAGTTTATATTAAGCCAAATTGTGTCATTTAATTTAAAACAATGTCACTTATCAAGTCAAGAATGATTACTGTAAAACAAATGGTAACTTTTATTCTTAAATGAGTCGCTTTTACATAAATATAAATGACATGTTAGTTTATGCAATAAAAAGGTTAATTTTTAGTAATTTATGTATGGCAAAAATTATCCCTATACATAATTAATTATTATATATCCGTCTCATACAAGAATTTGACATATGACATATTTATTGCATAGTTTTACTATGCATTCGTCTTCCATGATTAATCATTTGACAGGAGTATACATTTCTCTATGTTGTCCTGGTATTTACTAAATTTTTACTCAGCACCCTTATCTATTTCAAAGTCTTATCACTTATGGTAATCACATTTGGGGATTTTAGATTTTAATATAGTCCATTTACAAAAAGAAAGGTACAACATAATCACTTATGTCAATGTATAAAGTCGGCTTTTATTTTCAAATTTTTAATAGAAATTATAAAAAATAGATAGTTTGAAAATATTTAACTAGAATAATGCAACATATTATCTACCAATACTTGATTTTATACATTTTGAGCATTTCGATTGAAGCTAAAACTTATAAATAGTATAAAAGTTTAAATAACGAAATAGAGGAAAACGGAGAGAGTACTATATACATACATTTTTAACTCGTACGAAACGAATACCACTGTCATTAATTTGAATATGAAACCACACCAGGACTCGAGGAGATAAGCAGTTACGAACAACAATTTACCTAACCACATCATCTCCAACTACGAGGGAAGTACAACAAAGAAATGCATATATTTAACACAACAATAATTCATTCGAATTGAAGCTTATTCATAGTAATCTTATTAACTTAAGAGCATAAGAAGGAGCCATCTATTTTCGCGACCGAAAAATCAGTATTCAATAAGCTGGTGGAGTGTACATCGGAGACTCATACTTTGGTGGTGGGGTGTAAGTAGGGGGAGATGTATAGACTGGAGACTTGTATACTGGTGAAGGTGTGTAAGTGGGGGGCTTGTACTTTGGTGATGGGGTGTAATCCGGAGATTTATATACTGGTGATGGGGTGTATGTTGGTGATTTGTATGTTGGGGATGGAGTGTATACTGGAGATTCATACATTGCGGATGGTGGTGTGTAAGTCGGGGATTTGTATATTGGTGATGGAGTGTATTCGGGTGATTCATATACTGGTGACTTGTATATGAGAGGAGAATAAACTGGTGATGGACTATAAACTGGAGATTTGTAAACTGGTGATGGAGTATATGTTGGAGATTCATACACGGGTGGTGACGAGTATTTTGGGGATTCATAGACTGGCGATGGACTGTAAACTGGGGACTTGTAAACTGGCGATGGAGTGTATTTTGGAGATTCATACACTGGTGGTGCCGAGTATTTTGGAGACTCGTAGACTGGCGATGGAATGTAAACTGGTGATTTGTAAACTGGCGATGGAGTGTATTTTGGAGATTCATACACTGGTGGTGCCGAGTATTTTGGGGACTCGTAGACTGGTGATGGACTGTAAACTGGAGACTTGTAAACTGGCGATGGAGTGTATGTTGGAGATTCATACACTGGTGGTGCCGAGTATTTTGGAGACTCATATACCGATGATGGCGTGTGCTTAGAGTATTTATAAACCGGTGGTGAGTATACATAGGATGGTGTATACATAGGTGGTGGACTATAAGAAGGTGCCTCATACTCTGGAGAATAAGAGGGTGCCTTATAGCCTGGAGAATAATAGTCACGAGCAGATGAAATTGCCACCAAGCTCATGAGCAGGAAAGAGATGAATGTAGCATGATTAAGAGCCATTTTCTCAGAAGAAGATTCTCGCAATATCTTTGAAAATGGTGAATGAGGGAGAAGTTGTGAAGTACTATATGATTTGTAAAGGGCCTATATATAATTTTCCTTGGCATCATTTTATGACGTAAAATCACTAAAAAAATGTTTGAAAGTTGAGCAAGTCTTCAATGATTTAATAACTAGTTTCACTAGGTATATATCACCTTTGTCAGCACAACTTTGTCAATGAAATACATAGTTGAATTGTTCCTTTGATGTGAATGTAGCGTTTTACAAATTAGAGTACATTCATACATTAGCTGCAAGTAAGCCTACGATATGAAAGCAATGAACTTTTATATAGCTACGTTAAGTTTTACCATGGAATATTTAATGATACGTTTATTCATTTATATAGAAAAAAAACTCGTATTAGGATAGTAGAGATTTAAAAATTTAAAAGATAAAATATAATTGTGGAATATTGATACTTTTGACTAAATATCTTTTATCCAACGACCAAATCAATAGGACTATAGGAGTAGATTCAGAAATAATGGGAGTATGTGGTAATATACTAATGATAGTTGGTCGTAACTCTTAATGATAGCAAGGTATACAAGCTGAATACAAAAGTAGACATGATCAACATGAATTGGGTTTCGTATTTTAAGATTCTGATGAAATTTTGTGGATAATACATGCAAGGAAAGTTGGCAAGAACAGGAGTTGATTAAGCATCCGAGACTGAGCATGTTTATGCATGGCTGGTAGAGGGCACATGCAAGTCCATGCAGGCTTTCATTTTCCGATGCATGTATGGTGTCGCATGCTCGTGCAACTAGTTCTCTAGTTGAGATCTTTGTTTTCAGGCACCACAAGTCCACAACGAATGAGATATCACAAACACTCTTAGGCACATTTTAACGTTCTACTTAAAGGAGAGTTGTAATTAACTCAGTGTTGGACGAGTTACTATAATTTGTTGAATTGCTAGCTAATAGCATTATTAATGGTACGCTTTTCTCCTACTTGTTAGCGATGAAATTTTTTCACATATAACGACTTTTGTCAGTGTCTTTAGTAGTTGCTCCCTAAATTCTCCTATCTTTATACGTTACTCCCTGCGCTACATATAATAAACTTCTCAATTGGAGAAATGAGAAGATTGTTATCTACAACTCTTTTAGAAGATATGAAAAGTTTATTACGAAATAGAGTGAGTATTACACAAGTTTCATATATATATGAATGAAAGATACTTGTATATCTTTAATTGCTTAAGCTTTGAACTAGTCAAGTAATCCATTTATATTTGTCATCAAAATCAACTACTACTAGGAACTTTTGCACCAAAATAAAACTACTACTAGGACTTGGTAAATTTAGATGAAAATATTGTCGAGTGTTATACTACATGATAATCGACAAATCTAGTTTTTGTTTTCCATTCAAAATTTCAACCCATATATTTTGCATCCACTTGTACAAACTACATGAACAATATTAGCTTTGTTATCCAAAAAAACACACACATAAAATATTAGTATATCAAGATTATGGAAGTAAGAACAAGCCAAAGTCTCAACCTCCCCTATTTACCCGAATAGTCAAATACTAAACTTATACCATTTCAATTTATGGTTCTAAAGGTCGAGTAGATCAGTAGTACATTCATGCCTAATGACCTAATATGATGTGAGTTGTGACATGTTATTATTTGTTCTTTTATTTTATTTTTTCCATGGGTTGTTGATTTCTTAAGTTATAAATCAACAAATGGAGATTTGACATGTTATATAATTGTGTTCTTGAAATAAAAAAGAAAAAGAGATTGTTAATGAACAGTTACATATACCTTTGGAAAATCGTGATTCTTGTTGAAGCCCATTAAGTGCCCACTTGTGAGTGTCACACATTGGAGAAAGAGGAGAGAATAAACCACTTTATAAGATAAGGACTAAGGAGTTATTCCTCCTATCACCAATTGCTTTTAGGATGGAACCTCCTAACTTGTAAGTGGGCAAAACTCTCCTCCTCCTTACTGGGTTACCCAGGCCCATTTTCATATAAATCTAAAAATTAACATGGTATCAGAACCCAGGTTGCGGGTCTCGTCTAAACTGGATGTTTGATAGCTACTGGATAAGGATTTACCTCGACAGGATGTCTAGCCCCTAAGAACCTAAATCTCTATACATAATCTATTTACCAGTTACCACACATTTGGTAGGAAAGAATGAGAGTTTGGGGGTCAAAAATCAAAATGTAAGATATAGAGTGAAACTAATGCATGGGAATACTTTGTAAATAAATGTACTACCATATAATTTCAATTATA
Source organism: Beta vulgaris subsp. vulgaris (assembly GCF_026745355.1). Lineage (NCBI taxonomy): Eukaryota > Viridiplantae > Streptophyta > Magnoliopsida > Caryophyllales > Amaranthaceae > Beta > Beta vulgaris. The sequence continues at coordinate 60,316,375 of NC_079208.1, read as the reverse complement.
ATCCTACCCACCATTCATTATTGTTAACTAGGTAGTAAACTCAACTTGTCTGAAGAAGGGTTGGAGTGAGACAGGCTATTCAATTTATACTAATTTTAGACATTGAAGATAATTAAGGCCAAACATAAAGGAGTACGAAGAGTATTAACTTTGTAACTATCTTAATTAGGATAAAACTATGGGCCGGGGACAATCTTCTTTCCTGCCAATTGCCAAACCACTTTGACAAGATGGCCAATTAAAAAAATATGTGTTTTCTCTCGACAAAATGGATCCATCAGTAATAAACCTGATCAAAGTGAGCACGGCCCACAAGCCAGGTCCGATCAAAAAAAATGTTCAGGCTTGGGCAGATTTTTTTGGTCCGAATTCGAACCCAACCAGATTTTTTGGTTTGGGATGAGATATATTGTTATAATACGATAGGATTCAGTATCATAATTGATGGAGCGGATTCATGTTCAAAGATATTCGGTGAAATGAGTTCGTGGTATCAAAATTAGATTAATTATCTACGTTGTAAGCATAGACAATGCGACTTAGAGATGGCCAATCCAACCCACCTAACCCAACCCACCTCGTGGGCCGTATCGGTAGGATCCACAAAAAGCCCGGTCCAACCCAGCTCGAATTGTGAAATTGGTGGGTAGATCGTGGGCAGATTTCTTGACCCCAGCCCACTAAAGCCTGCTACTATAATCGGTCAGCCCAAACCACGAAACCTGACCAGCCGGGCCCATGAACCGGACCAGCCTACAAGTAAATATTGAATCACATTGTGTATATTTTAATCAAATTGTATATATTTTAATCAAATTGCATATATCATAATTCAATCAAATTTTAAAATAATGAAATTATTCATTAATATTAATAATTGTATATATTTTAATTCATTTTAAAGATTTTATGTTACAATAATGAATAATTTCAATGATTAAATAATTTTGAAAATGAATTCTCATGTCGGCCCGCTAGCCCGGTCCAGTCCACTAGACCCACTAACCGCTTCTCGAACCGTGAAAACTGGTAATAGACCGGTGTGGGCCAAGATTTTTCAGTCCACGGACCAGCCCGCCCAACCCATGAATTTCACGGTCCGATCCTGGACCGTGAAATTTCAACCCAATTAGCTACGACCCACGGTCCGACCCGCCTAGCTCGTACCAGCGGCCATCACTACAATGCGTTATAGTCTAGTAGAATTGTAAATCAAATTGTTTTTGAAAGAGAATAAGACTCTATTAACATATAACTAGCATGATGAAAGCTACTCCCTAGTCCCTCCTCACTCTTGTGAATTTTATGAGCAACAATACGCCTTGGTTTTAACTATCTTATCAGTTCAACTCATTTCACCTACCTTATCAGTTTTAGATTTATTTCATCTTATATTCCTAAACAAAGCCTTGGTTTTGGAACTTTTTTTTTAGGTATAAATTGCTATCAATAGAGTTTTGTAAATTATTGTTGTTTGTAATCTTAATTAAAAAATGATAAGAACATAGTTGCAGACTTACGATAGTATTAACCTTTAGTTAACTTTAGTTTATTATTATTGTTTTAGTAGCGAAGGTGCTATTCTCTTTTCTTTTCAATGTGATTACTAGATGATTATTTTATTGTTTGGATCTTGGTAAATAATGGTTAAAGAAGATGAACCTGTGGAACATGCGATATTAGACCCAACAAATGTGGCTTCCCATTCTCCTTAAGAGCCAGCCAACTTTGGCACGGCAAGCGGCTGCTAAAAATAACATTAATCTCAAATTATGTGAAAGGATCTTGGATATTGTCCGGGTCAATTATTGAGATCCTGTTCTTTTAGGTATAGTTTTGATTTCAACTCAACTCAGCTCATTTTAGTTCATCTGTTTTTTTCTCACAATTTTACTTCAATTCATATCGTTTCACTTCAGTTTGATTCAGCCCAAAAGATCAGGACTAAATTTGCTTCTAGAAAAAAGACCAAAAACTTAACTCTTGTTATTATGAGGAACAAAACTTCTTAGGCGGACCGCGTTCACAATAATTTATTGTGTACTCAAACTAACTTTATTACATAAAAACTAATTATATAAGAAAAAACGGACTAAATTATACGAAAACTGACTATATCATACAAAAACTGTTTATTTAAAAGGTGATTATATTATATAAAACTTGACTATATCAAGCGAAAACTAACTACTCCCTATGTCCCATTTTATAATTCTCGTATTCCATTTTGGATGTCCCAAAATGTTATTCTCATTTTTTAACATCACTTTTTACTCTCTCTCTCCACCTTTTCACATTGGTTTTTGATACCCTCATTTAATGTTCATTCAATCTCGTTAGTTGGGTACTAATAGAACATTGTTTACTTTTTCTCTCCTCTTTTTACATGCTCACTCATTTAATGTTCTAATTCTTTTTCATTTTTTTATATCTATAATTACAAAAAAACACAACAACTCTCAACGTAAGTACATAATAATAATGTTTTCCTTGATTCTCGTATTCAAAGAGAAACAAAAAGTATAAAATAGAATGGAAGGAGTACTATATATCATATATACTTTCCGGCACACAATTAGTTATTATGAATAGTATCAAGAATATCTTGATCTAATGGTTAAGATTGAGGTGATGTGAACGATAAGTCACATGTTCGAAATCCCTCATCCTCTTTCTTTATACTTTATACTACTTTCGTGGCTCATGGGGGTTCGAAAAAAGTTATTATCAACAGCTATATTCAAGTATCTTCACTTACCTAATTAGGACATTTGCCCTTAACCAAGGGTCATACTTCTATTTTCTAGTTCTCTCTCTACAATTATATTTTCAATGTGCGGCAGCCGGCACACTATATAATATTTGGCCTTCGCTTTTTCAGTCAAACCTTCTTGTATTCTCCGCACTTCTTTCTCTTTCCGCTCTTTCTGCCTAAAACATCTGGTAAATCTCTTTCTCTATTTTTTCTTTTTGTATATCTACATGATACTTTTGCCGATTTCTCTTTCTGTTGTACAATTTAATCTGGGTTTTTGTTACCTTTGATTTCTTTGTTGTTTCTTCTTTAATTGATTATGTGGGTACTTAAATTTACTGATAAAAATGATGTTTTTGGATTTATGTTTCAATTTGAAAGTGACCATCTTTCAAGGAAAATAACGAAACAATCAACATCATTATTTTCAGATCAATTTTGGCAGCAATTGTATTTCAAGTTTTGATTTTTTTGGTTGTTCTTGTTGACACTTGCTAGACTACACCCACCAACCAAAAAAAATAAAATTTAAGGGGATAAAATTTTATGATCAATTATTTATGCATAATTCAGTTAACAATTGAAAATTCATATGACAATTTCAACTCTTGTGATAGTTTTATTTATTAAGAGTTTTTTGAGAGAAGTGTTTCACTTATTTCAGATGGGATGAAGTATGACTGTATGAGTTATTTGTGATATTTTGAGTGAAAGAAGCACTAACAATTGATAGTTGTACTGGATGATTATTCTTGCTTCATTCTTATTGTCTCATGTAGTCCTACTGTGATTGTTAAACTGAAAGGGTTCATGTAAATGGAAATTATTTGTATGGGAGAGGAGTGAGATGTGAAATGTGTCGAAATCGCTACGCTTTTTATTGTTAGTATGGATATAACTAAGACTAGAAGCTGTATGTTCTCATCTATCATCTAATGTCAAGTGGTTGATCTGCGTTTAGGTAGTAGTTAAGATGAAGAATCTGAAGTATGTTCTATATTGTATGTGAACAATGTGGTTGGCTTTATTTACTTAAATTGAATGTGATCCTTGAATTATGTCTTGCTTGTTTCGAAGCTTTGTTGCGTTTGCTTCAAGTGAATAATTTATGGCCAAAGCCAAATTGTCTATGTTTTGGAAGTTATGTGTGAAATGGTATTTTCTTGATTCTAGACGATATAATTTGTTGAGTAAGGCAAGATGTGCAGTTGGGGGTAAACTATTACTGGAGTATTTCTCTCATTTGTTTTAAATGATTCACACATTTGTATGAGCTTTGCTTGTATGCTTCATTCTGGCATGATCGTACTTATTCTGGGAGGACTACATGCTTTTGTAGTAGCTTAGTGCTTTGTTTTCTGAGATTATATCTCAGAATTTTGCTGTTCATCGAAATTTTCTGATTGTGAATAAAAGTAGCCAACCTCCATAATTACCACAAGCTCTCTAAGTGCAATTACCTTCCTTAGCATCTAAGGACCTTGCATGCTAATCCTCATAGTGTTCACAGTTTGCCTTTTAATGTATTAGGCATGTATGCACTGAACCTAGAGTGTCACTATTAACAGTGATAGCCCACAATAACTTCAAAATAGCTGCTCTACTCCATAAGGTAATATTCGTGATGTTCCGTCCTCCTGAGATGCTGGGCAGACACATATTAGCCCAGGAAATTGGAGCTTTTCTAGACTCTTCAGTTTTCACTTTTCACTTTTCAGTCCCAAATTTTGTACACACAGACTCCACTTTTAATGATTTTCTTTGGAATTGGGGAAATTCGAGCCCAATAGTTTTGTATAATACTCTAATCATATACATGTTTCAATTTGAAAGCAACCATTTTTAAGGAAAATAACAAAAAAATCAACATCGTTATGTTCAGATCAAGTTTGGCAGCAATTGTTTGGTGTTTCGTGATGTTAACAGTAATGATTGTTAGAGTGATTCAATGGGAATTTTCTTGTATCTAGGACTTGGAGCTTTTGGTCGTGTATTCTTAACTGTTGCAACTTATAACAGGGGATTTTGGGGAGATACCTGGGGGAAAATAAGGACAGTTTCAGAAAGTGTAAGAAACAGAGTGTCTTAGTGTGTAATAACTAATAACTGAGGTGGCTAAGATTCACTCATCATGTTGTAGCTATCGGAACTCATGAAGCTGTTTTATCTTGCAATATACTCAATTGTGTTTGTATTAACCAAGTTGAAATCCTCCTGAAAATGTTGGTTGATGAATTTAGGCCGAAAAATGTCGACTGTGAACGTCCCTGCCCAATGCATGCTTAGGACCATCCCAAAGACAGCAGCTATGACCCCGATGGTCAAGTGCCCTGTATCTTTGGGTTCAGTTAAAAGCATCTCAAAGTCATTTGGCTTGAAATCATCTTCTTCCTTCAGAACTACTGCAATGGCAGTATACAAGGTAAAGTTGATCGGGCCAGATGGGGAAGTAAGCGAGTTTGATGCCCCGGATGACTGCTACATCCTGGATTCAGCCGAGAATGAAGGTGTTGAGATACCTTACTCATGCAGGGCAGGTGCCTGCTCAACCTGTGCCGGGAAGCTTGAAACTGGAACTGTTGATCAGTCAGATGGATCCTTCCTTGATGATGGTCAAATGGACAGCGGTTATTTGCTCACCTGTGTTTCTTACCCTCGATCTGACTGTGTTATTCATACCCACAAAGAGGGTGATCTCTACTAATGTATTAGTCAGGTTTGAAGTTCCTCAATTTAGTGGCAGTGAAGAACTGAGTATAGACTATATATTTCGAGTGTGTTGCTGATGCTCGTACGTCGTGGATTGTAGTTTTCTGATGTAATAAATCGCGCAATTGTTGGTTCTTGCTTTTAGTACCTCTGTTTTCTGTTGCATTTGCTGATCAGAGAAGTCAATATCTGAAATGTAGTTATTGAAGTGCTAGAGACTCGAATCGCTTACCTTAAACTTGGAAGGCCTATATCTTTTGCACATTTTCATCCCCATATTGTTTGTTGAGAATTTATCCTTTGTTTGGGTGGAATTTATCTTCTAAGAAAACCGATTTTTCTATTTTTCCTTTGTTTGGGTTGTTGAGGATGCAATGATAAATAAAATAATAGGAACTAATGCCAAAATTTTCAACCTTTTTTTACATTCCTCATTTCCCTCCTCCCATCATCTCTTTCGCATTTCCGTTTCTCCCTTTTCTCTTATATTTTTTACAAGGAACTAATCTATAATTGCGATAACATTTGCAAAATGGTTTTTTTCAAGAGAAGATTATTTATATGCTTAAGGGTGAGAAGCATTTTCGGTTTTCCCTTTCGTTTCTCTCCCACTCTTTTTCTTGGCCTCTACTTCTCTTTCGTCGTTTGCCTTTAAACTTTTCTTGTGAGAAACCAAACTGAAGAAAAATGAGTTACAATTTTATTATTATATTTGTCCAATAAAGTTTTATAGTCTATTATTGAAGATGTTTCTTCTTGAGAGCCTTAAAAATAGATCAATAATTGTTTTTTTTTTTTGCCCTCTTTTGAGAACCCGTGGTAAGATGAGTTTCCTCAGAGCTGTCCCCGCATAGGGCCACTTACACAGAGGCCGAACAGAATAGGAAGTCATACCATTGGACTCAAGAGTCCTTAGTAATAATAAATTGTTGTTTATGACAAGTCATCCATGGATGAATCATGAAACAATACAAGCTTAATGATTATTGGGCCTATGTTCTTCCTTTCTTTGATGACAAGTGATTAGCCCAGTATCATTGCTGAAGCAGGTCCATAGCCCATAACGAATGAAATTAAGCAATAAAATAGGCCTGAATAGAAAAGGTTCAATACTCTCAATCATTTGGTTAAATTACAATCAGAATCATTCCACTAATAAAAGGTTTTCTAAGTGATTAAACTTTTGACAAGTAGAGTGAGGAGAATAAGAATAAAGTGTTGTTTCTTTTTTCTTGATACAACTTTGAAAGTCTATAATTAGTATGACAATCGAAAAAGGTTGGTTGTCCAAATTAATTTGCGTTGGGAAGATCTGATTCTTAATGTTTAAATGTTAATAAACAGAAAAGAGAGAATAAAATATGCAAATTTTTGTATTAGATATTGATTTTCTTTTTGAAAACAACTCATATGTTATAGATTATTTTAAAAAAATAGCGGTAATATTTTTAAGAAGAGAAATGATAAGTTTCACATACTCTCAAGTCTCAAGTCACCCATGAACTATTTGTGTTCAGCTTGACATTTTTAATGAGTCGAGTAAAGCTAAATCTTATTCGATAAATCCGTAAACAATATCTTTTTAGCTATTTTATTTTATGCATTGTAACAATAAATAAGATAGCGAAAATGTGCATAAATACTAATGAAAACTAAGATCCTTAGAATAAATAGCAAAAAACTTATTTTATGAAAAGGTTGTATCGTAAATGTCAAACGGATCAAGTTGAGTTTAAAGGTGAGTTGAACTTGAAATAAAGTTCAACCTTGAGGCACGAGTTGAATACAAGTGTATAAATGACATTGTGAGATAACGTTGTTAACAAATAATAGTCACTTAACAATCCCAATGTCAAAGATATAAAAATAAATTAATTAATTTATCCTTTTTTTATTCGATAACTTTAACTAAAGTGAGGAAATTTAATTGTATATATATTTCTATTATAAATTTACCACAACCCTAGGCCCTAGACCTAGGTATGGGTTGGGATGGGGTCGGGCCTGTTCACGGGCTCGGCCTACGGGCGTGGAGAAATTATGGGCCAGGCTTTGAGATGGACTCGTGTCGGTAATAAAATTTTTTGACCGTGCCAGGCCCACAGCCCACATAGCGGACGCCGGATCGAGCCTCGAGCGGACTCGGGTCCAAACCGTACCGAGTCGGGCCGGACCGTGTGCTAGCCCGGGCCATGCCCACCTATAAGTCCCTCTCTAGCTCATTCGGTGACCTTTTAATATCAGTAACTTATACATAAACTTTTAATTCACTAATTCTAAGATGAGAGTACGTATTTAATTTAGTGTTGCACCATCAATTGAATAGATTATTGATATGAAAAAATTACAGTACCTCTTCCATTATATGAAAGCAAATCATGCATCCAAAGGCCAGCAAATTTGTACTATTAATCAAGAGAATCTTATCAAGTTGACCTTTTTGGTGGTTGGTTATACATGCCTTTTTCTCCTCTAATATGATTGCATTATTTGCCCTCTTTTTTAATTGAGTAAAGATCAAATTTTCATTATTATTATTTTCGAATCATAACAAAGATACAATTGGTGGACGTGAGGAAATGGGGATGCACTGCTGATGTTGTGATTTGTCCAACTTTCTTGCTTTAATTTCATAAGTTTTATTCAAATTCAGTCTATGATTAATAATGTCTTGACCTTTCGTTTTTTATGGCTTGTAATGCTTTTTTTTTTATTATTATTAGGAAAGATAATTGGTCCGAAAATTAACTTATGCTAGGCTACTAGCCTGCTGGGCACACCAACTCAGAAGCTGGGTACAAGGCTAAACAACTTAGAATTGAATGCACAACATATTATTGGATGTGGATTCGCCCGAGCAACACCCTGGAATTGTGGGTAGTACTCCACTGAGCTACTACCTCTCCCTCGATTTATAATGCCTATAATGTATCATAGTCTATAGTTAATTTTTGTAATAAAAAGTTGTATAATATTTTATTATAACACCAATAATTAATCTAGTAATCCTCTAATCTTGTTTTAAGGACAAAGTTACCAAATTTTTAAACGACCAGTGATAAATGATGAACATCGATAGTAGGCTTTTCTTGCAAGGCTTTAACTCATCATTGATTTATTCGATCTAGTTGTGTAAATATAGCTATATTACAAAAGAAAATCTTTCATCTTTACCCCAAAAAAAGTAAAGAAACTCTTGTTATAAGGTGGGGGAAGGAGATATAAAAAAAACGGTTAGTCTTATAAATAACCGTCTACTTTTACCTTCTTTAATACAGTGAATAGTTTAATCTATTTAGTGACATATTCAGTAATCACATTCTTTAATTCTTTAGTACCTAGCTAAATACAATTAGTAACTTGTTTTATCCAGTCGGTAAGACTATCAGTTTATTTTTAAATTGTCAGTTGTAGTTCGAGATATCTAGTGCGAGATTTCTAGCGATAGTATTAGGTTAAAGAAAAATGAAATGAACTTGTTAATAGAATATAGGGTTGGATTTGTCTAGTTTTATGTTAAAACTTAATCACCTATTTTAATAACTTGTGATAATTTTTTTTTGTAATGTATTATAATAATTCTTCTTTATCGAATAAAAGCTTATGTAACAAAATGTTATGGAGGAAAAAAATTTAATTTATCATATTAATATCATACCTATTAAGATATGAATATAATTCTACCTCATAATAAAATTACTCGAGCATCGCATGCATTTCAAACACTAGTTATAGAGAAAATAAGAAAATTCTTACTATGAATAAAATAGGAACACTGAATAAATTCAAAAAATAATTTTTACTTTTCAACTTGAAAAATCCATCCAACAAATCACAAAAATTAGGAGACAAGGTGCAACATCAAAGTACAATTATTAGAATGGTGCTCTTAGATCCACTTATTATACAAGCTCATTTACAATAATAGTATTAACAAAATGGAAAAAATTATTTGGTGTCACAAGGAGCATGCATGTGTACCAAATTTGATAGAACCAAGTGTGGGAGAGATCAAGATAATGGATCTCTCATTATTGTTGGATCACTTGCAAAGCAATTGATCATAAATACTCCCCTCTAGTTTTGGTGCTCTCATGTCAAGTGCTAATCTATGATTACAAGTATAATTATTTATCATATTAGCCAATAATATGCACTAATAGACCCAAATTACATAGTTCAACCATTTTTACAAGTCTATTGCAAGACTAAGGGCATGTTCTTTTCGACATAAAACAACTGAACTGATTGCAACTGAACTGAACTGAACTTATTGCAACTGAATTGAATTGAACTGAACTGAAATGGATTAAATTATAATAAGAAATGATAGTTAGAGCTGAACTAAACTGAATCGAATTGTTTGAAACTGAACTGAACTGATTGCAACTAAACTGAAAATAAACCAGGGAGAACCGGCCCTAAGATTATAAATATGAAATTTCCTCATTCTCCCACCAATATGAGACGATACTCTCATAAAAATAGTAGTCCAACAAGTATTTAATCCGGTAATAGCTAAAAAGAAATCGGATACTTCTCGAACATTTATATTTTGAAAATTATGATCAAGCTGCTTACATAAGGTATTGTTATTCATGATTTTTTTTTTTTTTTACAAAACTACACGATAAATATATTATCATGAACAAGTTTTGATAATATATTATCATGGACAACTTTAGATAAAAGGTAATGAATTAAAGAGGTAACATCGATAAATTTAGTAATCAATAAACCTTTCCTCAAGGTTTTACCTTATTCGTTCTTCTCAATAAATCGAAAACAACGTAGAGGAAGATAACATTGCATGTACATACAAAAATTAACTAAATCACTTACGTACATTATCTATGGCTTGACCTCTTAGAAAATCTATTTACCAAAAAAGAAAATCTAACAAAGTGAAGCTGATGAATTTATGTTACTTTCTACATAAGCAAAAGAAGATTGGCAAAATTGACTAAAGTCAATTTGTAAAATGCTTTAAAGTGGATAACTTACGACTATATACGTGGAAGATAAGAAAACCTTTATCTACATTAGTTAACCATTTTTGAACTTGGATAAAACAAATGCCTAAATAAAGTCTACTAAGTTAATTAAATAAAAAACGAGCAAACATCTGAAATTAAGCACGTACAACTAACTAGCACTAGTGAACCACTTTATAATTATAAACCCAAATTTGTAATCCATATACTCCTTTCATATCAAAATATAGTTCTTGTTTTCATTTTGGGAGTCGAACTTCAAAATTTTTGAACAAATACTCTCATTAACGTACATTAAAAAAAAAGTACTCATATGGGGTCTTGTTAGACCAATCTGACTTGTGTGGACCCGGTTCACGTTAACGTTAGTGTGCACCAGGCAAAACAACGTATCATTACAACAACCCACTGTATCATGCTGAAACCCGTTATATTATGTAGAAACTCACTATATCCTTCAAACTCACACTATATCATGCAGAAACTCACTATATTATTCAGACACACTCACTATATCATTCAAACGCACACACTATATCATACATAAACTCATTATAACATTCAAACACACTATATATCATACAGAAACTCATTATATCATTCAGTCACACTAGTTCATGCAAAAACTCACTATATCATTCAAACACACACTATATCAAGCAAATCTCACTATATCATGCAGAAACTAAATCATTTTATATATTAGAACATGTGTCATGATATATATACTACACAGCTTAGATTTTCGTATATGTTAAAATATTTTAATTAATTCCTCCATTATATTGCATATAATTTCACATTATGTTTTCCGTTAATAAAATATATTATATTGTATATAAGTTCACTATATTCATGTAGAACTAACTATATGAAGTTAATATCTTACCAACCCGGTGCACACCAAAGTTAGTGTGCACCTGGTCCATTTGAGTTTTTTTTTTTTGCTAAGTTCACAATATCATTTTTTTTTTTACTTTTTACTAATACGAAATAGAAAATATCATAAGTCAAAGATACGTTTTGAATACTGTGCAAAAAGAAACTGAAATTATATTTTTTGGCATAGAGGCAGTATCATTCAGGTGTTAAGATCCTCTAGAGTTTATAATTCAGATATAATATTCTACTTCTATGACTATTGAGACGGCGGTGCAAACGACGCCGCTTTTTTAGATAGTCAAAAAAGTTTTCAAAAAATGGATTATATTTTTCCCCTGATTGTTGCACCGGAATTACACGTGGGAATTAGTGAAATTACACGTTGTCTGAGGTAGATTCGCGTCAGCTTCACTTTTCCACTTCCTCTAAGTTCTACGCTCTTTCTTTTTCTTTGTTGTCATTGACCCTAAACATAAAAACAAATAATGTTATATCCAGTTCTTAGAATTGCACATAAGCATTAAATACATTTCCTAAATTGATACAGTAAAAGTTTACAAAATTTATGACAAAATTACACAAAGATTAATGTAATAAATGCTTTATTTTTTCTAAAATTTTTTCCTTTTTAAGCTTCTTATATGCAGCCCTAAGAGCTGCATATAGCATTTTCCTAAAAAAAATTAATCTACCTAACAGAATAGCGGAATAACCTATTCGAGATAGACATTAATAATAACCGTTGAAATACAACTCATCGCTTTATATTATTTAAATTTCTAGTGTGTTATCACCTAAAATATTTACGCAATTTCAGTAGGTAGATGTATTATCAATTATGGCTTGTTTGTCGCCTCTAAATAGTGTATATTATATACCCGACCCCTTTTTTGTCTATTAATGTCGAAAAGTTATAGGGATTTGTATGTAGTGTGCCTTTTATGTTGGTGATGTGGCATATATAAATACTCCCTCCCGAGTCTCGGGTATGTCACGCTGACTCTGATACCATGTCAAAAGATCATTACAACCAAAAAATTAAACTGATGGTTGAAGTCACAAGAATAGATTTATACTCTATCGGTATACTATATCGCCGACCCTTTATTTGTCTACTAATGTCAAAAGATTATAGGGATTTGTATGTATTGTGCCTTTATGTTGGTGATGTGGTAGATATAAATACTCCCACCTCTTTTTAATAATAAGGAATTGATATCTATTTAAAATACTCTCATAAAGAATATACACAGAATATTCACTTTAAAGGTTTAGGATATAATAATACTTTTGTAAAATCATATTTTTCACACATTTTGTTAACTATCGTTATTACATATATATTCTGTATAAATTCTCTAACATATATACTCTAATGATGTGAGAGATTAGATGGCTGTATATGCTCATGTGATAAGATATAAATAGAGTAATTGTGTAACATTCTTTTTATTATTTGATAATAAGATGCTTTAAAATTTAGAATATATAACAAGTATCCACTATATTATTACAAATAATTAATAAAATGCCACTAAAAGAAAGTATGGGATAGAAGATATTGATTGCTACTATATACTAAAGGAGATACGTCAAAGAAAGGTGTTAACATAATTCAAAGTGAAAGGAGGGACTAGATGATATTTAACTAATTAACTTCTAATTTTCATGATACTATTGTTTTAGATCTAATAAACCTAATTCTAAGTTATCCACGATAAATTAAAAATTATGTATAAACTTGCTAATGAAAATAAATTTTGTTCCAACTTCCAACTATGCAAAACGTTGCTCCTAATTAATTATCAAAAAAAAAATATTGCTCCTAATTTTATAACGCGTCAAGTTCATTGCTAAAGTATTGGACAAAGGAGAAAAGAAGGATGCATACCGGTGGTCGTAGATTTAGAAAAATTACCTAGTGGTCAAAGCTAAATGAATAGGTTTATGTGTATGCGCCAAACTCAATCTCTAAGATTGTGAGAGGATAGTATTTCCATGTGACGCAATAGTTGCACCTGAATATTATATTTTCGGCCTTTCTACAAAAATCCACCTTCGACCTTTCTTAACTCAATATACCCCTTTTCGACCACTACTAGTCTAGAAAAGCAACAAATTAAAAACAAAGTCCAATTTAGAAGAAATGAGAGGATTATTGTTGATCTTATCGAATCCATGATTGGTCTATCTAATTTTTTAAAACCTCTTAATAATGCAATCGTCATCATTATTATGGCTTTATATTAGCTATATCACAAATGTAATCGTATCTACAAAACTACAATCATCTAAATAAAACTGTTTAAAAAAATTAACGCATGCGCATTAATTATTTTCAATAAATATCATAAAAATCTTAATAATAATAAAAAACATGAAAAATATCTTAGTGTCTCTTATTGACTATCTATTATTATTGCCATCATAACTCCACAAACAACATATCCAAATTTGCTTTGAAGTTTGACCAAATATTACTTAAAAAATTATAAGCAAACCATGGATAACAAGAAAATAACACAAGACTAACAAACATATAAACCATAACCCCACCACAACTCCTAAAAATCCCAACTTGCCAATTACCATATTCCTTCGTCACAGTTATTAAATAATTCAACAAATGTCGGTAAAATTGACAAAGAAACAAACTTACTTTTAGCATCTCTATAAATAATACATGTAAAACTTAAACCGAGTACAAGAAACCTCCCATACGTTACATTACTATCAACACCACCAATTTTGTCAATTCCCATAATTGCAAGATCCACACCTTATATTATTATCACAGCGTGTGTTGTGACTTGTGGTGGTCCAAAATTATATAAACCGAGTAAATATTTTTTGGTCCTACTGTAAGGAGTTTCCCGCCGCCTTCAGTTAGTGGACTAATTTCTTGCGGAAGTTTGTATAGATATCTCAAAGAGTCAAAGGGCAGTATCCTTTTCAGTTGAATTTTTTTCCATATTCAAGGCTCGAATTCGAAACCTTGATTAAGAAGCGAGAGACCCTTAACCACTCACGTCAAATCCAGTTGGTATAAACCGAGTAAATATAGTAGTATTATTTAAGAGTGTTGCAACTTCCTTCCTTTGCACCCACACCCAGATCATAAGGTGAGATAATAAATGAGAGACGTACAATTGAGTAAAGTTTAAACTAAAAAAAGGTGGCACCAAAAATCCCATCTTCATATACTCTTTCATTATATTTTATTTCTCTACATAAATATCATATACTATATAGAAACAGAGGAAATATTGAAGAAAGGTGGCCCAAACTTTTATGATTTTCATGAGATCTGTTATGGCTTCTTCTTCTTCATCATCTCAACTTTTTCTTCTCTTTTTCTTCATTATTTCAGGTAACATTTATGTTTTTTCTGAACTTAAAGTTTGAATTTTTTCACTTGTTGTTTGATTTTTGTTTATGGGTTATTCTTCATTATAAATGTTGTATGAATTTATATCCTTTTTTTTGCCATTTTTCATTAAAAAGATTCAGATTGTTTAAAGTTTGCATCTTTTTATTAACTAATTGTTTGATACTATTTCATTGATGATAATTTAAGCTTGAATCTATCTCTGTTTTTCTTCTATTTTTCATTTTAAGGATTAAGGAATATAGTTAATTTTCGATAATGACATATTCTGAGATATTTTTCATTTGCAAATTTACTATAAGATTAGTTGTGTTATTACTTGGGCACCTAACTTTTTTTTTACAGAATGGTTTGAATTTTACCACTTAAGCATGCAAGTGTTACTTAAATTTTAAACCACCAGAAAAAAGTGCCTTTATTTACTATGTTAATGAGAAAAAAAAGGAAAGAAGTTATACTATGGTAAATAATATGGAGTACGAGTACATTGAGATAATGTTACAAACATAATTTGTTCTACCAATGATCTCTTGGCCTAGTGGTTAAGATTGAGGTGCTGTGAACGATAGGTCACAAGTTCGATTTTCCCTCCCCTTCTTTGTACTTTGTACCGCCTTCGTGGCTCATGGATAAAAAAACCTAATTTGTTCTTAACGGTTAGGAATTGAGCATATCTAGCTTTACAATTTACATGACCTAGATATGAGCTGATTTAGATACAACTCTACCTTGTAAAAAATATTTCACGATACTATATTGCGAGGTGATTTTAGCTAAGTATATCTTTAGGTAAATATTGAGTAGATTTTCTTTCCAAATTGGTTTTAGCGTAATGGTCAAAACTGAGATACGAAATGCATTACAATATTAGATCTACTTTTTATAGTAAGCCTTCTTATTAGAAAAAGAAAAAATTACTCCTCCGTCCCAAAATATAGTTTTCATTTCTATTTTGGGAGTCAAATTTTAAAAATTTTGACCAAATATTCTTACTAATGTATAAAAAAAAAAAACATATTCATGAGGGGTCTTGTTAGATTCATCTCAATGTATAAATTCGTAATATCAACTTTTTATATTTTTTACTCATAAGAAATAGAAGATATCGTAGGTCAAAGTTACATCTTGGAGATTGTGCAAAAATGAAATGGGAACTATATTTTGGGACGGAGGGAGTATCTAATAAGATATATTTTTGGTTGTTGTAATTTGATTGCAGGCTTAGTCCAACAAATTCAAGGCCTAGAAGTGGGAATAAATTATGGGCAAATAGCCAACAACCTACCATCACCAAGCCGGGTAGCCATCCTTCTACAATCCATCCAAGTACACCGGGTCAAGCTCTATGATGCTGACCCGAATGTCCTTTTAGCATTCGCCAACTCGAATGTCGAGTTCACAATCGGGCTTGGTAACGAGTACCTCTACAACATGACCGATCTTTCTAAGGCTCAAGCTTGGATTCAAACTCGTGTCCAACCTTATATTAGTCGAACCAAAATTACTTGCATTGTAGTAGGTAACGAGGTTTTTGATGGGGGTGACACACAACTAATGTCTTATGTATTCCCCGCGATGCGAAATGTCTATTTTGCCCTTAAAGCTTTTGGTCTAACTGACCAAGTTACTGTCACTACTGCCCATTCCACAGCCATTTTGGCAAATTCGTACCCTCCATCATCCGGATCATTTAAACCTCAATTTGCTCAATATCTCCAACCTATGGTGAACTTTCAATCACAAATTAAATCCCCATTTTTAATCAATGCGTACCCGTTTTTCGCCTATAAGGATAGCCCGAATGACATATCCTTGGATTATGTCCTTTTTAGGCCTAATCAAGGCTCAACTGATCCGGCTACCAATCTACATTATGATAACATGTTGTATGCCCAACTTGATGCTGTTTATGCAGCTATCAAACTAATGGGTCATACCGATATTGAGGTCCATGTATCGGAGACGGGTTGGCCTTCGAAAGGCGACCCGAATGAGGTGGGTGCAACCATCCAAAATGCTGCAACCTATAATGGTAATTTGTTGAAAAGGGTTGAAAGTAAAGAGGGTACACCTGGTAGGCCTAATGTGCCTATTATTGTGTATGTGTTTGCACTTTTTAATGAGAATTTGAAGCCTGGTCCTGCTTCTGAAAGGAATTATGGACTTTATTATCCTGATACTAGCCCTGTTTATAATATTGGGTTGCAAAAAAGCTATCTTCCTCAGTTCTACATCAATTCTGGCAATCAAAGGAGATCAATTTTGGTAAGTTTCTTGTATCTTATGATATTAACTATGTGCAAATCTAGACATAGATTTTGTGCATTGCTCGTAGATACTTTCTTCGTCCTAATTTACTTGCTACATTTGTTTTTGACCTGTATATAGAAAAAATAAATGAGTAGAGAAAAAAAGTAGGTGCAAGAGTGGTTGTGAGGCCCAACTGTAAATAAGAAGTAGAGATAGTAAACTTGTCAAAAGTTATCTTGCAAGATTTAGAACCTCTAAAAGAAGGCTATGAAGCAAGTAAATTGGGATGGGTGGAGTTATGTTAGTGGACCATTTGATTAGGTGGTTTTAGGTAACATCATTTCATGTGGGTATTTCGAGGAGCATTGTTTTTTTTTTTTTTTGGATTCATATGAGCTACGAAGGCAGTACAAAGTACAAAGAAAGGGAGGGGGATTCGAGCATGTGACATATCATCCACATCACCTCAATCTTAACCACTAGGCCAAAACATCCTTGGTTAGTTGACGAGCATTGTATTAGGGTAATTAAATTGCTAGTCCATTTTGCTAATTGCTACTTTCGGTGGATTTAATTTAACTAGAAAATTTTCTTATTTTGCAGGAATTGTGTACATTTACAATTTTGTCGAGCTTCCTAACGGCATTTATGATATTTTCTTGAGGAATTTGTATATTTCATTTATAGTGAAATTTGAGGAAACAAATATCGTCTCACTAACAGAATTACTATGCATGGTTGGCCATATGGTGGTGTTCTATTCAATTTTGCTTACCCTCCCGGAACTGCAATGCAGCTGAAAGGTTAGACTTAACTATACACTATTACTACCTATGTTTCTTTCAATTGCGTGCAACATTTGTTTTTTCACGGTTTTTAACTGGACTACTACACTATTCACTCCCTTTTGTTTCTTGTAAAAATGTATATTTACGAATCTAACAAAATCACGTATAATTACAATCTTGATGGACTATATAATGGTGTGAAAAGCTAGAATTTTCGCAAACCTTTTATTTTATTTAAAATATGGTAAAAAAATAGTAATTGAGAAAACGTCACTGAACGTGTCTTGATCACCATTTGCAATCATTCATATGAATCATTTTTGTGATTGAATTCCTCTTGTCTTTAACCAAAAGAATAGTACTATACATCATTATCTTTCGTCACTTTTGCTCAAAAATCATGACACTACTAATATTCAATGAAATTGTTAGAAACAAATACCATTTTTTTTTATTGTGTTTTTCCTCTAACCGCCAAATTTGAACACAAAATCTAAAGTTTTTGCGGGGATATACCAGGGTATTAGAGTATTTTGCGGGACTGTACCTCACTAATTATTTTTTTGTGGAATATACCAATCTAAAATTTAAGTTTTGTTAAAAAGTATTAAAAACACTAATTCTGACGAGAAAGTCAAATTTCCGATCTTTGACTTACTTTCTTACTCTTTGTATAGTGTGTGATATTCAATTGTTTCTATTACATTCATTTTTCTCCAACTTCCTCGTGGCTCACTCACGAGTTCCTACAAAGTCAAAGGCTGGAACTTTGACTTTCTCGCCGGAAATCGTGTTTTAGTACCTTTTAACAAAACTTAAATTTAGATTGGTATATCCCATAAAATAATTTTAGCGAGATATATCCCCACAAAATGCCATATTACTTTGTTATATCCCCACAAAAACTCCAAAAACTACGTTTTTTTTTGTTTAATTTGTGTGAATTTTATAAGAAGCTGACTTTTTTTGGCCTAGACCTTTTTGCTTCTTTTTATAAAAGAGAATTTTGCCTTATCAACCTTAGGTGGATGCTACTCTTATCTTTCTCCTCCTAAAAGTCGGCATCATCTTCTAATGAAGAAGATGGAAATCCCAGTCATTTCAATAGTGTAAATTCTGTGCTCATTTTGGAATTAAGCCTTTTGAATTAGATACATGTCATTGGTAATTTCTTTTCTGAAGTTTACTCATCAAAATCTGTCGTTACCTTATCGTTTGATATGTCAAAAAGTAGAATTTCACCAACCACCCACAAGTGTATGTAACCCTTAATGAGGACAACCTTCTATATCAAATATCTTCTAATGGAATTTTCTTGTGTCTATTTGTCGATGTTACCTAATTCGCTAAACTCCTTGAATTACAAGCAGGAAAAAAGTATATTTGTTCATGCAACTAGCGTACTATTAGAGTAATTTAGCTTAATTATGTTGTGAATGCATTCCCATTTCCATTCTTGTATCGCAAGTTAGGTAGCACTAGTATGTCCTCTTCTTCTGATAAGAGTCTAGCTAAACG
This sequence comes from Beta vulgaris subsp. vulgaris, assembly GCF_026745355.1. Lineage (NCBI taxonomy): Eukaryota > Viridiplantae > Streptophyta > Magnoliopsida > Caryophyllales > Amaranthaceae > Beta > Beta vulgaris. Next base: position 60,297,091 of record NC_079208.1, on the reverse strand, counting down.
CACGACAATCTAGTTTTTCATCTTACACCTTGTTAGGGGTGCTAATCGAGCTACTCGATCACGAGCAGAGGTCTGCTCGACTTGTGCTTGTTAGGTTTCGAGTCGAGTCGAGCTGCTCACAGCACCTCGTTTAAAATTTCGGTTCACCTTGAATTTCTAAGCATTAGATCGTTATATCTTTTTTTTACAATTTTTTTCCTTTTATACTAGATCAATTTATTTTTATTGACTGTTAATGTATTTTTTTTATTTCAAAGAAATATTAATTGGAAACATTTGAGTCGCGTGCAAAGTTGTCGAGCTTCAAGCTCAATTGAACGAGCGCGAGTTAACTCGAGTTGAGTTTTGACGGAACGAGTTTGAGCTACTATCGAGCTGCTCAACTCAATTAGCACTGTACACCTCGTGTATTGACATAAATATCTTTACTAAAGCCTAAGGGTAATGTTGTCAATTCAAAGCATTCATTATTTTTGAGATGGTGAAAAGTTGGTTCTTTCTTTAATTCTTTCCTTCAAAATAATAAGCAAGTGAATAACATGTGACATCAAGTTATGCTAGAGCCACTAGTTAATAAGTGGGGTTATAACAAGCTATCAACATCTATGGCTCAAGGGTGGGAGCCCATATTTTTTGTCATGGAAAAAGTGCCCTTATTTTTATCATGTTGGGCCATAGCTTGGATAAGATTAACACCTATGTCTGCATATGATCCAAGGCAATATCAAAAGTAAAACTTTTTGAGATTTAACTATTGTAAAAGAATGAGGTCATATGAGATGTTGCAAAGAAAAGTTTGAGATTATGAAATGGTTCTTAACACTTAATTAGTCCACCTCAAATTCTCTCTTATCTCAACTTATTGATATATGTATTTGAACTTACCTGATTATATTGATTATCTCAACTTAAGGATGTTTATTATGGTGTAACACAAAGTTTCAAATGTAGGAATTTCCAGATAATTTAACTACGGAACTATAATTCGTGATTATTTTATCTTATAAGGTTTGGTTTGTGCTCATTCAACCTTTTGATTGAGAAAATTAGCATGAATCATATTATGAGATGAATTTATCTGAAATTGCGACATTTCTTAATTTTATGTGCTTTCTTATTCACATCAGCACAAGACTGTGAGTATTTTTAGACTGCGCGCTTCTGCTTTCATTTTCATATGTGTACAAACGACCAGTTATTAATGGAATTCCTTGTCGGCTCTCTGTGAAATATTTTGGCCGAGGGATTCCAAACACGTCGTAAGCTAAACCCGTGTTGACGAATAATCAACCCGCAATAAATAGGGAAGGTATAGAAATACTGTGAATAACCTAGTATCGAATACTGGTAATAATATCAGCAAAAGAAACATCTAGATTGGTTTTTATCTTAGTTTGAAAGCAACCAACAACAATTTGTTCAGCTGCCATATCAACTGAAAACCCATAGAATCAATATCTTTTTGCTGAAATTCAAACATAGGGTATGGTTTTTCCCCTACTCTGATGGTGACTCAAACCAGTAAATTATTGGCAACATGTCTTTCTGTACAACCTAGAATGAAGTATTTTCCAATAAGGCATATTTTTACCTTTCACTTTTTTTCCTTCTTTTTGTTATCATGATAGGTATAGCTCCCTTTCAAAACTTTTGGTGAAAGCTAATTTTTCTCATGAAGATAATTAGCATGATAATCTTTTTCATACACCTAACTTGATTCCTGCTGAAATTTGATTTTACATGCAATTTTTTTTTTTTGGAACCCTATCCGATTTTCGGATCCATTTTGGATCAGACTAATCCGGATTCGAGCCGGGTCAGGCCCCAATTGGGGGAAAACTCTCCCAACACACACTGCTGCATTCCCAGGGCTCGAACCCGAGACATCTGATTAAGCTAGAACAACTCCCTTACCAGTTGATTTAAAGATGTGTTGGTACATGCAAAAAGTTCAGTGTTGTCATATATAACAACTCCACCTATTAGCATGAAACTTCACTTGTATATGAATTATGATCAAACTCTCTTCTAGTAAAGTGACGACGTTCCAGTCATATTCAGAACACGTCGTTTCTTGAGAGATTGATGTGTGAATTGAATGCAGTGCTTTAGTATCAATTAGCTTCAACTTCATTTGGTTTAACTAGTACTAATTACCTTAATTAATTGTTGTCAGACTTTACTAAAATGTACTTGAATTGTTCCTTTTTTTCAGGGAGGGTACAATATAGGAAGGCTTCAATTTCCAATACATGTGAATTAACAAGTACAGCAGAGGAGATCAATTATTATTTATATGAATTTCATCACCAGATTCATTGTTTAGTTTAGCAGACATTATTTTACTGGAAAGAAATAATAATTAAGGTCCTTAATTAGAAATGCAGGTACTGTAAGATTTATTAAAAGAGTAACAAGTTGGTGTAGCAGATATAGTAAGCAAATTAATTCTTTTGGCAGAAATTTTATAATGACACAGATCAAACTTAGCTTTAGATTAGGATCTTACACCTTTTGATTAATACATGTAATAGACTAATGTTGCAAAAAAGATAGTGTTGTATTTGTAAGTATTTATAATTAATTCAATTTTTATTGTTATTAGTTAGTTTTTATACTGTTACTTTCTTTGCCATTTCCTGCAAGTGGGAATTATTTGGCATGTTTGCACATAAAGAAACAGCTAGTTACATGCTTACAGCTACTTTGAACATCAACCTTTTAGATTATTCAGATCTCATATTACCAGAAAATATTAACATACTCCCTCTGTTTTTTTTTTTTTTATCTTTCTCACTTAGAATCTTGACACTATTCATACATAGAGAGAATCTTCTCAAATATTCTCAATTTATAAGAAAAAACATAGTCATGTGGGGTCTTGTTTGATTCGTCTCAATTAGTACTTTATTAAAATTCAATCGTTATAATTTTTACTAATATATAATGAAAGATATTTAAGTTTTAAAACGTGCATTGACAAACGTGCAAAGTCAAAGTAGGAATGATAAAAAAACATAGGGAGTACAAGTACAATAGAAGTCGCATACTAAGTTAAAGGATGTTCCATTCTAAATCAATTGGTAGTAGTTAAATATCCCACTAATTCTAATTAACATATCAGTACAATTCGGCAATCGCGAACTAAAAGTTAAAGGAGGTTTCATTCTAAATCAATTGATAGTATTAAATATTGTTAAATATGGGCCTGGGCCGCACCCATCACAAGGAGAGAGAGTCCACTTCACAATACAAAGGAGGTTCCACATTAAAACCATATGGCAATAAGGGGAGTAACCCCTTTGCATTATAAAGTGAACTCATCTCTCTTATTTAATTAATGTGGGACACTCACATGTGGTGCGCGCTATACATCATAGCTTCAACAAATATCCCACTAATTCTAATGTTAGTCATCCTTCGACATCAACCAACTTTTATATGTGGGATTTTACTCGTAAAAGTGAAATTGAAGAGGGTCAAAGATTCAAAATGCTCCCCCTCAAGAAAAAAAGAAAAAAAAACTCAAAATGCTCCAATAACTCCCAAAATTAAGTCTTTTCTATTCGTAAATTGAACCCTTAAATTCTTAAAGTACTCTCTAACCGAAATTAATGAGATATGGTATACTAAGCACTCTCACAACTCAATTGTATTTATTAAAATTATCATGTTCAAAATCATTACTTCCTCCATTCTTCAATAGATGCAACACTTTTGAATTTATATTACACTCATCAATATACAGCTCTGACTATTAGTTTATTAATATATTTCATGGTTAGTAAAATTATACAGTATAAGAATACCTAATGACCTAGTATCCAATATATAATTAAAAAATATATGCAAAGTGAAATATACAAAAAACGAAAAAAATCAAAAAACAATCATAAAAAAGATGGAGTATTATTATAGAAAATATGACAAGGAATATTTTGAAATAAGGACTCTTACTTGACCTATAAATGATGACGTATATATAATTTAAAGCACTGGGGAAATGAAGGTAGTTTATTCATAAACTTATGCTAAAAATATTCGATAACCAAATGTTTCATACATCTTTCTTTTATGTTAGAGTTTTCTAGAAAAGTATTTCCCTTATTTCAAAACGGAGAAATACCGCTTTATTACCTATAAAAAGATGTGCCCAGCAGTAGCCATAGTTTATATACTTTTATAAGGTTGGTTAAAAACGATAGTAGAAACAGTGGACAATTTTCTAGAAAATCTGAATCACCTGAAGTTGAAAGAATCATATTGACTTTACCAATTGCGGGAGATCTTGCAGTCCAAAAAATATGGTAACATGTGGTTTGATCATATGTTAATTCTCTCAAGTTTTTGGTTAAACTTAAACATCGATCATTAAGTGTAGAGCACGTGCCAAACTTTGTACTCCCCTTAAATCTTTGAATTTCAATAATGTAGCATGTGGAATTGTAGCCTACTTGTAGTCTTGCAATGTATTTAGCAAAGATTATGAATTGCATTAAATTTCTTTGACATGTTGGGGAAATTAAGAGGATTCCCATTTATTGATGGTTAGAATCGATTCTAGAACCTCCTGAAATTGAAAGGAAAACTCTAATTACTAGATTATCACTCACTCTCTCAATAACATTAACTTATGCCGCCAATATGAAATAATGAAAATTGCTGTATTGGTGCCCTCTTGATCTCAATCTCATGATGTATATTGTCAATAAATTGAGTAAACACTCCTTATTATATACTGAAAGTAGAAAATATAAATTTTCTTTAATTATATTAAGTTATATTTAGTACATAGGCTTGATTGTAGTATCATTACTTTTTTTGTCTTTAATATTATATCAAATATTTATAAATTTTAAAAAAAATTGTAAAATAAAAAATTTTCGTGTAATTTACATAGGTCTAAAATTCAAAATATCTTTATATATTTTTTTATCCTTACCATCCCATTTAAATGCTTTTAAATTTTAACATTTTAGTTATAATATAGTAGATGTCTTTAAATGATAAATTAAAAAAATTTGAAAAAGAGGGACAATAAATGATAAAAAAATTAATAATAAGACATCGTAGAACATATACTCATGTTGGTGGCGAAAGTTGCAAGGAAGTTTCGGTACGAGATTATCATGTACAATATTGTGTATGCGGAATGAGCCAAAATTATCATGTATTTTGTATGCTAAATAGGCTGATTAGGGAATATTATGCTTTCGATTGCTATTTACTTTGGCTAATACCCGAGGCATAAAAGAAGCATTTTCTACGGGATCCCGAAACCACCAGCCACCCCGACCTAATTCATGAAGCTACGATTGTCTTTTTGGTTGGTACCATAGTAGCCCTTTGGTTAGATATTGGAGCAACATTACCCATTGATAAATCCCTAACTTTAGGAATAGGCTGATTAGGGAATATTATGCTCTTCAATTGCTATGTACTTTCACTAGGATGATTTAGTATGAAGATTACTGCTTGTTTAATGTATGTTAACTGTGATCTGCCTTGTTAGCAATTTCCAGATGTTCCTTATACGCTGCTAAAAATAGTTCAAAATTGAATCTAATCTCAACTATGATTGTTTATGGGACTAATATGCTGTTAATCAAAGTAATGCTCTTAATTGATGCATGGAATTAGTGAACACTACTAATTGTTGCACATACTCTTAATTACATCTTCCGTTTGCAGCTTCTTTCTATTTTGGGACGGAGGGAGTCGGATTTCCAATGAAGCATTCATGACAGATCATCTAATCATTTAGAGTACTGCTAATCAAACTTCTAATAAATTCAAGATTGAGCATCCAACTCTTACACAGCAAGGTGGTCTCCCCACAATACTTTTTATTCAGGATTCACAAAATTGCAACAAGAACAAGATGAAAATCGGCCTAAAAAACCTACATTCATATACAGCAAAGATGCACTCTGGACAAACACAAATCATGAAATACCATTCAGTTAATTATAAGTTACAAGATATGGAAGAACCATAGACATGAAATCATCATAGGTGATAGTTGCAGAACCAGTGTAGCGCGAATCCTTCTCTTTGAATTTTTCTGTCAAACCCTGTAAATGGAAACAACATAAACCATTGAGAACTCAAAACCTCAATGATAAGATAATTCAAACATTATGAGCTAACAAACAACTATTTTCAGCAAATATCTGTTTAGGGTTGATAAATAGATTCATTTTTCCCTAAGACCATTTTTTCATAGTTGATATCTTTCAAATTTTGAGTTTTACTCAATATGTCCTGAATTAAGAAAGTCTACAGAATCAGAAATTTATTCACGCAAAGGGATTATATGCCTACCTTTACAACCATTCCGCATCTGCAAATTCGAAAAGCACAACTCATGGTTAGATAAGAGCAGCATATAGGAGGAAAAAAGAGTACATTACAGAAGCAATGTGTGTCAAGAAGCCTTACTCGATAAAACTATCGAAACTAAGCTGAGCTTTTCCTCCACTCCCATTGTTGTAACGAGAAATCAAAAGTTGAAGTACTGGTGGAGGAACTGCATAGCCTAAACTATAAAGAGCATCCCTTAGCTCTTCCAAATCAATTTTCCCACTTCGATCTCTATCAAATCTCTCGAATATTGCCTGAAAGCATAACAAACCATTCATTTCAAACTCACCTCCACAGCATCTCAAGAACATTCACAAATCACAATACTAGACAAGAACAAGATCAGCATTTATCCATGAACGACAATTAGCATTCGCCACAGCATTAAACACATAGGCCGAGCAATCCAATAGCAACAAGTTTTCCAAATGCAGATTTCGGCTTTGTTTCTCTACTCATTTCAGCTACCTTAAATGATTACGAGCTGAAATTCCTACTGTCCTTAAACAACTAGAGTTGTTTCCCAACTCCTCATCTATTATTTGAACATAGTCTACATAGCTAATAGAACTATAGAAGTAGCTTTTAGTACATTTATCATCATTTTAAGCAACCAAAGCGGAAAACATATTTAGTACTCCCTGCATAACGAATTACTAGCAACATTTGGTATTATTTGTAAGAGGTAAAATATAATTCGTTACGGAGAGAGTAGTAAAGTAAACTAGAATTCATAATAAGTAGAAAAACTTACACGCCATTCACCCAAACAACTCCACAATGCAGCAAATTCAGCAGGACCTGTGTCAGTAAATTCCAATTATTAATACAAAACCTTAACCTTAAAAAAAAAAGACACCCAATTGAAAATTATATCCCCTTTCTTAGTCAAGAAGTCAAAATCCCACATAAAGTAATAGAATTAAGTGAGGCAAAACAACTAAAAGATCAACCATCAGTTTAAGCTTTTGGTTAAAGCCCGCCTGACATAAAAGGTAACGAATTTAAATCTCATCCACCCCTTCCACTCTTACAAGAGGGGGCGTGATAGAGTATAAAATTATTTCTAAAACCTTAACCATCAGCTTAACTTTTGGTTGAGTTGGTACTTCGACAACAACAAACACCTGGTGTGCAAGACTTAAAAGAGCAAAAAACATACGAATTCTCAAAGATCTTTCACTTGGGTTCTTAAAAAGGAACATAAGTAGACGAATTGTACTAAGATTAAATCGATGATAACCAAAAGAAAGCGCATTTTGCAACTCAAAATCATCAATAAAACCACTATTATCACGATCAACCATCTGAAAGCTCCGAATAATTTCCGGGTCAGTTCCTGGAGGAAACGGGTTGTAATTATACCCATAATTTTGTTGTGGGGTTCCACCATATGAAGGAGTTGAAGTAGAAGGAGTAGGATATGATTGATGATTTACATGGTAAGTTTGAGTTTGAGGTGGGTAATTATAATTATGATTACTATTATTAGGTTTATAATCGTAATTGTAATTTTGACTGTAATTGGTAGGATTTGAAGAAGAAGATGAAGAATTCGGCATGGGAGGTGCAGAAGGATTGAAAGAAGACATGTTTTTTTTTTCTGAATTTGGGGGAAAATTGGAGGAGAGAGAAAGTTAGAGATGAAGATGATGATTAATAAGTAATTTAATGTTGCGCGTGATTTGGGTGGTTCCTGGGTAACGGTGGATGAAACGGTGGGGTTACTTCATAATTAGTCTGAATGTCAATCTCTGTTACGTTACTAACTAACCTAGTAAGATATATCAGTTTAAAGGCTGGGTACACGACTAAATAGTCGAGAACTAAATGCCTCAATATATTGTTAAGATGAAGATTCGAATCCTGATGATGCTCTAAAATTTGGAATGGTACTCCATTGAGCTACCAGTTATCTGTTTACGAGGTTAGTTTGTTGCAAATTTAAGTTTATCGACTGCTTCTATGTTAAGAAAGAGAAGGAAAAGTTTGAGACTATTATATGTTAGTATAAGTGAATTTGTCAAATAAGTTAGATGTTGAAGAGTTTGCGCCAAAATTGAGTTTTAAGAGTTTTGGTCATAGTCATGGACCTAAAAGAGGATTCGTAAGAAAGTTCTATTGAGAATTGAGACATTTTATTGGAAACAATCAAAACACACGTTTAGGGGAAATGGATTAAGTTAACACTTTATAAAAGGAGTAAACTAAATTTTATATTTATGATAAGCATATAATTTTTTATTGAATGTTTGAAGTCAAAAGAGATGGATGAATAAGGATGATCTTTATATGTTGTGAAGTCACCCGTTTTATTATGTATCTGGAATATACTTGAGCACATTTAAATACTCAAATTGAAGAATTAATTTGGATTGGACCTTTTATATCAGTAAGAAGTAAAAAAAACACCTATTTTGAGATATTGATCTTGTATGCTAATTAATCTGAGTTTTATCAGGATAGAATAATGATCTGATCTCTTGTCAAATGGTTGGTAGATTGGGGGCTGATTGATTGATCTAACCCAACTCCTCATTCAGCCATTATTTTATACTATTATTACATAAAATTACCCCTCTATTATGTTTCTAATAGTTAGACTTTTCTTTCTGAACCCTTTTTTTCATATGGTTACATTCTTACTTATTCCTATTTAAGTAGTAACATGGCACACAGAATTTTACATTACTCTCTTGTTTTTAGCACTTGCTCACCTACTTTTCACATTCTTACACATACTTTCTACATTACCACTCTTACCTTTTCACTTCCTCTCACATACTTCACTTTCTTCATTGACCCCCTAACTACAAATTAGTAGGTGCACACGTACATATGTGATGAAGGTGTGCACAATGAACATCAAACACTAGGCTATGAAAATACAGACTAATACCAACAACTGAACATATAGTCATATACTAACAAAGTTGTACATATGTTCATTTGGATTGTTAGTCATATACATATATTCATTTAACTTGTTATTCATGTACATTTGACTTATTAATCATATACATATATGCACCTTCCTTACCATACAGACATATGCACCGTCTATTGAAAATGTAGAGCCCATATCAGTTATCATAGGCCTCAATCCTCATAATCCATCCATTTTATAAAGCCTTAGTGGCAAAAAAAATGGCGGGAACTTATTGTCCTTCAATCACAAAACAACACACCGACTGACTAACTGAGTGAGCCGAGGAGAGAGAAAATGGCGAAAGAGAAATCACCGGCGACGGCGACAACGACGGCGATGGAGGCGGAGGAATTGCCGAAAACGATCGTTAGAAGAGTCGTAAAAGAGAAGCTTTCGAAGATTTCCGGCGATGGTGGTGACGTCACTCTTCACAAAGAAGCTCTCCTTGCTTTCTCCGAAAGTGCTCGCATCTTCATCCACTATCTATCCGCCACGTATTTTCTCTCTCTTTTTTCCCTTTTTTTTTCGTTCGTTAATTCACTTTGATGTTGGTTTTTATTGAAATTTTAGGGTTTTGAATAATATTTAGGGTTTTTGACTTTGCTTGTTAATATTACACAAGTAATCAAATTTGCAAGATTGTATTGTTGTGTGTTGTTGTTATTTGCGTTTTCAAATTAATCAAATGGGTGAAATTTTTTGTTAGCTGAAATATATGCCTTGAATTATCTAGCGCTAGGATTAACCAAGCACGAATTAATTTCTGTCTCTATATTATGTAAATTGGTACTTTCTCCCCTAATTGATGATTAAATGTTTCTCCTTTGCCGGTGGATGTAGCTATGTTAATTTTTGTGTGGATTGTTCTTTAATTCTTCGTTGCTTTATTGCATTCGTTATAACATTTGTAGAAATTGTGAGTTTGACCTAATGAATTTGATCTAAATTTAATAGGTTGTGGCTCGATAGTCGATTCAGTGAAAAGTTGGGAAATTTGGCTAGAATTTAGTCCTGTTAATGTGTTCAATATCTCCAAATATGTGATTTTTTGTGTTATTTTTCCAATTGCTTTGGTTCGCTTATACGTGTTAGAGTGCTTATGTATAAAATTGATAAATGATATCTTAGCCAGAATTAGAAGTAGGCTGTCGAAGTATAGTTTATAACACTTAAATAGCTTGAAGATTTATCAATGTGATTCGAGATTGTAAATCCTTTTCGTAAGGGAAATGAAAAGAATCCTGTGTTAAACCTATTCACCATATATATTTCTCAGATTTTGGGTTTGATAATTTTGTTGATGGATTACTTTTTATGAATATGTGTAGGGCACATGACGTATGCAATGATTCAAATAGGCAAATCATAAATGCAGATGATGTGCTAACAGCTCTTGAGGAAATTGAGTTTGCCGAATTTGTTGAACCACTCAGGGGCTCCCTTGAAGGTTAGTGGCATTCTTTTGCTTTCAGGTTATTGCTATCAGATTCATTTGTAGTCTTTTCATTTGAGTAGTTTTCATGTTTGATCTGTCCTTAGATTTTCACCTTTGTTGTACACTTCATGATGAGTTTTTAAGGAATTTGAAAATTTTGCTGTAATTTGGTAGAGTTAGATTGTTTGTACCATTGTTGAGATGGTTACTGTGTTGCAGAAACTCTAAGGATTGGAATTAACCCAAATCTGAGTTTTCATTTTAGGTTGCTGTTGAATTCTTTAATATCACTATACAACGGGATCGACTGTTTCAATTGGATTTAAGATATCATCCCTCTCCTTCCATCAAAAAAAACAAAGAGATTTTTTATCCCTTTACCTTCCAAGGTCTAACAACAATAAAACCTTATCCCCAATATGATTTGGGTCCTGCTAAGTGAACCGTCTGTGAAATCAAAGGAATAAGTTAAAGAGAGTAAATAGAGAAAAGCGAGGAAGTGAAAGTGAGGGAAGTAAGACGAGATAAAACTCAGAAAATATGTTAAAACAATTTGAATAAAGATTTTCGATAGCCGTGGATAGACAGTATTGTAAATCCAATCACAACTCTCTGAGGGTTGCTCTGACCCTTACCCGTCGTGCACTCATGCTCTCAGCTTGCTCTATGTCTCCATCTGCTTTCATCTTGGATAGTTGCTGTTATTCTGTTGATAATATTGATGTGGATATAAGATAGAGAAGGCTCTCTTAGAAGTTAGATGTATAATTTAAGAACTATAAATATTAATATACTTTATATCAGAATTTAGGAAAAAGGCTGCTGGAAAGAGAGCAGGGTCAGCAAAGGCAAAAGAAGCGAACAAGAAGAGGAAAGCAGATGAAGAGACAGCTAAAGGAAATGATAAAGATGAAGACAAAGTAGACAATGAAGTTAATGAAGGTGAAGACAAAGTAGACGATGAAGTTGATGAAGATGAAGACAAAGTAGACAATGAAGTTGACGAAGATGAAGACAAAGTAGACAATGAAGCTAATGAAGATGAAGATGAAGATGAAGATGAAGATGAAGATGAAGATGAGGATGAGGAGCAAGCTAGTGAAGGCAAGGATGATTCTCATGATAGCTGAGTGTAGAATCTCTTTACAGTTACCTTTAGGCCGTAGCACTTTATGCCTAGCTAAACGTCTAGCAACACATTGTGTAACAAGAACCGAGTGGGAAAATAGGTGCAACTAACTTGCATGTATAAATGGCTCTTTTATCCGATTGCAACCTCAGCATTACTTTTCTTGTGTATCTATGGGCATTACTTTGTACGGTCTGTGGTAATCATGATTAATTTATAGGTGAATTTGTGGAGAAAATTGTCTCATGGCCATGATAATGTTTGTCAATGCACCATTATCTCTCCATAATTTCTCATTACCATTTTTAGAGGCGATACTGAAGGGTAAGTGAATTTGTGAAGATTTTTTTTTACCACGAGCTTTTATTTACAAACCTGTACGTATTAATTATTGCCATTAGTATCACCAGCTGCCAAATGAGCAGTAAAGGCATATATAGTGCAGTATATTTTTTCGGGCATGCTTTAACGAAAATACAGATATGGAGGAACAGTTATTTCTGGTATACTTCTCTCATGGAGCACAATTTCTTATCTGCATTAACCGGCGTGTAAAGGGACCTATGCTGTACTGTAAGCTTACGTAGATGTAAAAATTTAGGAAGACAGAAAGCTATGGAAAAGAAGACATGGATCGAGCGAGTGATGACAATTGACAGGGATGATTCTCGTGATTACTAAGGGTATATATTCGTCATGTCATAGCACCTTAGCTGTAGCTCTTATGTTGCTTCCGAAACATGGTGCAGCAGGGTGAAGTTGCACCACTACTTCATTATTCAAGCAAAGAACAGTAGAAGTCATAAAGATAGCTGAAAAGTTGGTCGGTGAAAAAATGTTAAAGAAACAAAACGAAACATCTAATTTAAGAAGTTATACAATGTACTTCATGATTTTGTAAATTACTACGTTAGTGTGTTGTTTGATAGGGTCACACAGTCTAATAGGAGAAGAACAGTCTTCGAATGTGTTGTGGGACACTTCCCTATGGCCAACATTAAGAAGTAGAACTTCGGACTTTCTAGGAAATGCGACTTCCTTATTTTTCTATGATTTTGTCAACCAAACAACTTTAAACCTTCTAGTTTCGAAGAAGTACTACTTTTTATACAAGTATACTTCAACCAAACAACTAGAAATACAGAATGAACCTTCCTCACTCACCAGGCATTCAATCATATCTCAAGAAATCAGATAATAATAATTCAGTATGGTATATAATTGAATCTTTATAGTTAAAATTTTACAGTCACTGTAATTACACATAAGAAAATCATAAGAACAACAACAACAACAACAACAACAATTAATTCGTTATCTGTTGTCATCTCTAGCATAGATCCAATCTATCAGATGACAAACTTCAAGATATCAGCTCTAAAAATAGTGCAGAACATAGTAAATCATGCTCACTTCTCCAACATATTTGCTCATAACATTCCCACCTAGAACCACAGCACAAACTCACAAATACATAACATAGATAACTATTATTAACTCAGCATCAGAGCACCAAATGTTACTTCAGTCTCTTTTCTTTACCCTCAGGTGCCTCAGCAAAGGAGGGTGCGTGAAACTTATTCTTGTTGCGGTTTATAAAGTCATTCACTCTATCATGAAAACTATCTCGCGCAACACTGGGCTTTCGAGCAGGCACAATTGTCGGGCTTCTAATCTTCCTCCCTGCACGATCAAGATATTCCTCTGACATACCATTGATACTCTGTGCTATATATGATTTAGGCCCACCCAACATAGGTGGAAGCCTATTTTCATGACCATGTATTGGAAGAATAGTTGCCTTAGACTTTGCTTGAGTACTAACTGCAACCCTGTCAGATTCTCTCTTCCTTTCAGCTACTACTGGTGCTAATACAGATTGTTTCGAGATCCTAGGACAACGGTCTTTAACATTCGTGGTTGTTAAGGAAATCGGAGAAGCATCAATGGCAATATTATCAACTCTAGACACTCGAACACAACGATCACTTAGATTGGTAGGAGCAGTTAAAGAAACAATTGAAGAAGTGGGACTAACAACAACATCTTCACGATGCTGTTGTTTAGTGAAACGAATGGTTCTGATGAAAGGAGAAGTGTTTCGAACAGCAATATAGAGTTTTTCACAGCACGTTTTCTGCTTGTTAGAGCCATAACCATTCTTATCCATAATAAGATATGTTTGCTTAGTTATGTATGTAACTGATTAAGTGGTAATGTTTCTTGTGGTTGGAAATTGGTATGTTATTATATATAGGTTGTAGTTTTGGAATAAACAAAATGGAATGTGATATGTATAAGAAGTTTATAATTGAAGTGGGAATTTATGCTTGTTTTTCCGTAGAGTGGGAACCAACTATGGAGTGGAAAATTGAGGAAAGATGGTTCCAAAATTTTCAAACTAGTCCACTAGTAAAAAATGACTTTGTTGCAAGGTTCTAAAAGAGATGTTATGGGATCAAATTCTCTCTTTTTGTAGCATTTCTTCAGGCAATATACAAAGACTAAAACCACCTGCTTCCCCAATGTTTTGACATCTATCAATGTATGTTGTGATCGCAAATAAGTACATGCACCCAAGTGCATGTAGAGCATGGTGCACCATTTTTTAAACTACGTCTTTTTATCATTTTTAGAGTTTATAATTTAAAAAAATATTGTTATTTGCTTCCTTAAATTTTGCAACTAAATATTCCTTTTTCAAATTTAAATTTAAAAGATACTCCCTCCGTCCCTTAATAGAGTGCCCATTTCTTTTTTGGACACTATTCAAAGGTAAAGAAAGCCCTCAAAAAATTTCTAATATATAAGAAAAAAAGTCATGTGGGTCTTGTTTGATTCGTCTCATTACGTACATTAAGAAAATCAAACTTTTATAACTTTTACTAATATGAAATTAAAGATATTAACGATACAAAACGTGCATTGGCAAACGTGCATTGGAGAAATGGGCACTCTATTAAGGGACGGAGGGAGTATATGTTCTTTTATCTTGAGTGTAGATGTTCATTTACTATATGTTCTTTTAAGTCAAGGATAGGAGTTAGCTGATAAGTCATATTTATATATAGTTTTTAGGTGCATTTAGGTTGCATTTTAGAGCATTTAGTTTCATATTTAGTTTCATTATTGCATTATATTCTTAAGTTATGATTTTCTACTCCTATTCGGTATGTTTTCTTGTTTTTGATGAATTTCAAGCATTGATAACGTATTTGGAGTATGATTAGCTAAGCTTGAGGATTAGGAGCACTTGGAGGGAAGCTACATTAATGCATAAGGATCGTCGTAGATATTTTATAGTACGAATTCGAGCGAAAACGAAGCGGAAAATCATTAGAAGAAATGTGAAAAAGAGTCACGTCTACTCTTCTGATCATAACTTCTGATGTGCTTATTATAATCAAGTAATTCTAACATATTTGGAAACTACACTTGAATAGCTTTCCAACGATAGGTGGCACGCCCCGAGGAGACTTTAGTCCAGGAGTTATGCCTTTCGAAGATTGCAATGTTCCTACTAGAATCTGCCACGAGTACGCGCGGATCACTAATCCGCCTATTAATGATTTATTAAGACTTTCCTTATCTTGTAAATTACTTTCCTAGTCATATTAGGTTAAAGAATATTATTTAGATTAGTTTTTCATTCTTTTTCTCTCTCCTCCCCCTTTCACGTTATTTTTATTTTTTAGTTTAGTTTTCTCTTCCTCTTTTTTCTCTAGTTTTAGTTGTAAACCCTATATTTTATTCTTCTTCATTAATCATGATTTTTTATTAGTTTCTTTCTTCTTGATTTCTTTGATTATGCTTTTCTTGTAGATTTAGATTTCATTTTTATTTCATGATAGAGTAGTTTTTATTTCTAGGGTTTGGGAATCCATGTTTATATGCTATGATTTGATTATATTTATTCATGGTTTGATTAATTATTGATTTCTCTAATTGATTAGTGTTTTATTGTTAATCTTGCAATCTGATCACTTGTCTGATTAAATATTGTTAATATCGAGTCATAGATCGAGAGATAGTACTCTTTAGAGGCTTACCTACAATTAGCAAATCTGATTATGTTGAGCGACCGTACTAGCATATGCTGATTTGAGAGCGTTAATGCTGACCAAGGAAATACCTGTGCTCTAGATATCTGATTGATTGAACTATTGATGTATTTTGATAGATTATAGTTATAAACATGGTGAACCATTACCCTAGATCCTTTTTAGTTTGATTTTCCTAGTTTATTAGTTTAGACTTTAATTCAATTATTCTGATCTTGTTTAGTTTCTCCATATATTAGAAGCTAGATTAAAACGACCATCTCTCTGTGGATTCGACCCTACTTACCCTACTACATTGTTAGAAGGTTTTGCAGGAATTATTTTTGACGGGTGTACGACAGCCTATCATTAGCCCAAGTGGGTAGAGTGTTCCCCCTTGGCCCCTGAGGTTGGAGGTTTGATCCTTACCCCCCAACATTATGTTGGGGTATTTTCTAATAAAAAAAAAAATGTTTTTTTAAGTCATGTGTTCTTTTTTTAAAGTAGAAAAGTTGTTGAAAAAAGTTCGTATTCTTTTATATAAATGATATGTTCTTTGTGGGTGCACAATGTTCATTTTTTTTAGTTTGTGACAGAAGCAACTTTTCTAAACAAAGATCAGAGAAGAATTAACACAGAGATTTAACGTGAATCAATAACAAGATGTTAGCCGAGAACTAATTTTTTTAGAT
This sequence comes from Beta vulgaris subsp. vulgaris, assembly GCF_026745355.1. NCBI lineage: Eukaryota > Viridiplantae > Streptophyta > Magnoliopsida > Caryophyllales > Amaranthaceae > Beta > Beta vulgaris. The sequence continues at coordinate 60,280,503 of NC_079208.1, read as the reverse complement.
TTAGAAGAGAGTACAAATTTCAAAACAATAGAGATAGTATATGATTTATAACTTTATATAGTACCCTTCTAATTAACCAAATAGGATAGGATGGACCTTAACCAATTCCCCGTGCATGGTTAAACCTAGCGTCAGATAATGAAGCCATATTTCAACAAAGCACTTATACACTAGAGCATTGGATTGATGCTGCCACCTAAAAGTGTAGAATTTCTCTTGGTTCTAAAGCAATTAAGTGACCTATTTAATTTAATTTATTTCACTCATCTAGAATTAGATTGGATATTCCACTCTATCATTGATAAAGTATACTTTGGCTGTTGAAAGGGGAGCTTGCATTAGATTCCTTTCGTACTCAACATTTAGAGTGTTAGTTGTTGAAACTAAAAGAGCTCTTTCTGAATTTAAAAATGTGATATAATCATATAAAGATGCTCGAATATGACAGTAGCATTTTATGTAATTTGAGGGAAAGAAAGATATATTATGAATTCTGTGGAAAAACATAAGATTTTTAGAATGTTAAAAAAAAAAAAACACACTTCTACTTTTTTCATGATTACCGAAAAAATCGTTGAAATATGCACAATTTGTATGTTATGATTATAATTAGGAGTTTCTCATAATTAAAATGTGGTTCGGTTTACGATTAGCGGCAGACTCAACGACCAACGTGACTGACAGATAAACCGACGTTAATAACAGGTCTAATTATGTGATAAAAGAGCTCATAGCAATTGTGGTTTGCGATTTTTGTTGAAACCCAACAACATTACAAACCGAAGTCCATATGATTTATATGGTTTATGGTTTAGTAAGAATTTTAATTTCCAATTAAATTCAAGATGCAGCCAAAACATGGATACTAGCATAACTTTCTTGATAATTATTGACACTTGACTCAAATTTAAGTGACCAGAAATTAATGTGGACATGACATAGATTTGCTTAATTTATGCATCATATTCGTCACTTTTCAACAAGAAAACATTGTTAAACTTACTGCAAATGGAAAATGGTATCAAATCGTATGATACAATAGTGAAAGTTGCAAGTGGATGAAAGTCGGTAGCAAAATTTATTGTTGACCGATTGACGATTGTATAGTCTTTGATTTAAGACAACATTAAACATTAGCAACTACACTTATTGACAAATGGTAGACGCTAAAATTACCGATATTCATTTATACTTTTTATTATTATAAGGCATTTCAAATACTCGAAAATAATGTATTAGATGACGTTGAAACAAGTGTAGCAACTAAAACAACCGAGGAAAGATTTCACAAGTCATTCTCATCTCATACAGTGGACTTATTTCTTTCCACAAATCGCCTTCTCTTCTGCTACGATTGTTCGTGCAAAGATTTGATTGCATGACTTCAAACATGGATCAACTAATTGAGTACAAATTTAGCACTCGTTACCTCAAAACAAATGACATAAATTTACAATATAATGACTAATGAAGGCGAATATCGTATCCATCTTGACCATTTACCTGCTCATCCAAGGGAAGGCTAAAAGGGGCATATGAGTACTAACACAAAGTGCATAGTTTCATCTTGTGACGAGCGGCGAGTAAAACAGAATTGGATTTTCAGGGCAGGAAACAAATACAAAGTGTACACATTAAGCCAGATGATACAATTTGTTCTCAAGTAAACTATCAAAATCCCGCAATCGGATAAACAGATCTCTGAAAACAGCAAATTTCAATTCAATTAAGCCTCAAACGTCTCCTCGTATCGACATTGTTGTCGCTTCATCTTGTCGGTTGATGTACCCTTACGGATTGACATCTCTAGCAGACTTTCAACTAGGGCACTAAGATCTACCAAACAACTCTGCATAGTTCTATCGCATCAGTTTTTCCCTCTTTGAAATCTTATTTCATTGATTTCAGGGTATAGATCTGATATTCTCTGCACATATAATTAGTGTGGCATACCTATTTTCTAAAGTCTACTTCATATACTCCAAAACACTACGATTTATATCTTCCAAAAATGAAACAAATCCCATCACACTAGTGAAGCCACTCCCCTCAACATCTTGTTCTTCAATGAGAAAGTTCTCAAAAGCTGTAGCATCATCCTGCCCTCCTCGGATGAATAAGAGTTTCGGTGTGATACTTCTCTCTTGTTTCAATTTGTTTATTGTCGTCCTTAGTGAGCCTGAGAGAGCAAATGAAGATGTTAAGAACTCTCGTCATACTTAGGAAAGGGGAAAAGAGCATTATCTTTCAAGAGAATAAACTTTTAGGAAATGCTTACAGTCATGAGGTGGTGGGAAAGGCAATGCAGGATCAGCAGTTGAAGAATAGAACACTATCAAAGTCGTGAATGCGTCCAGGAGAAATATTGGACTACCACTGGTTATTAATGCAGCACGGCTCAGCGAATGTCGTGGATATGCTTGTTTATCTGGAGTTGTATATGATGTCAACACGGGATATACAGCACGATGAAGAGAACTCGGTTCCAATGCACTGCATTAGTAGATAAAGAAAAAATACAGACATTAAGTTATCATTGGCACAGAACTGCCCAGAAAGATAAAAGGAATGTGGTCAACTACAAAATAGAACATACCACTTTTGAAAATTATCCATATTCCTTATACTACTTAAGCATAAAACTCGCATTGGGGAGAGCAGCCTGTAGCACAGCACGGCATGGTACTGCTCGTGCTGAGCCCTGGGCTGTTCTGAGCCACATCATAAGATGGGAAAGCGATGCGTTAACTTCGATACTAAAAGGCGCAATCAGAACTTTTAAGCCTAGGCAAGGCACAACCTAAAACGAGTTCCCCTAGAACGTGCCGTATCTGGGGTGGCGTGCCGTGCCTGGTCAAGTCTCTTAGAAGGCATGACCCATCTTAGATATTCACCACACAGCACACCTGGTCGCTGACTCACTTGCACTCGATACTACTGGAGTGAAGCAAGGAACTTTGCTGAATAGTACCTGAAAATAACTCTATCCACTAGCCTACTCAATATTTACTGTGATGGTATACCCAAGTACTCAGATTGCTTTATTCTTTTTGAAGCAGCTGAAGAATGCCTTTTTTTGCTCCATTCTTTCTATCATCCTTTGTCGAGGGGTGGGGGTGTGTTAAGGGCTTAGGAAGAAAAAAATTCACCCCATAATTCGAGATAGGAAAACTCATCTACGCTTTATTGAGGCATATAATCATAACTAAGATTATCATCAAACTTCCATTTCTCTTACAAACATTTGAGTTCGGTTTACAATAAACTAAATAAAGTGACTTTTTGAACATTTTCTACTTGTCATATACTCTATACTTCATTACCAAGTAGCAGACAGTCATTGAGTTTTAGTTTTTTAGATCAATTGGTCAAAAACAGCCTTCTCTGCTATGACATAGATAAATGTTCCCTACAACCGAACCCCGTAACTCCAACCAAAGTGAAAGCCTCTATAGAGGCATCGGGATAATGGTAGAGATGAGGGTTGTCGTATCATGAAACCAGGTCATTTTCACATTAGTACAGAACTTCCAAATTAAGACCATCCAGTATAATTTTGGTGGCGAACTTAGCATTTTGTATGGTCCCGAGTGCGAAATACCTGAAGAGACATTGCAAGAATATCCGATAATCAGGATGAACACCCTCTTCATGCAGACGAAGCAGAGGACTTCTAAGCAAAGCAAAGATCAGACGAGGCAAAGGCTGCAACTGGGGGCATTGTGCAAATGCAACATCAATTTGTTGAACAGCACTAGAAGTTCCAGTCCCGTACTGGATGAGCTTAAGGGCGTTATTGTACTGCGCTGTAAGAATAACTAGCCAATCATGTAGCAGTATCCTCCCCTCTCGAACTCCTTGCTCCAGAGAAGCTTGAATGACCTATATCATACCAGGTTTTAAAAATCACTGGACCAAAAATTGCACAAGAATATACTTGATAGAGATACACAGTAAGACAAGAAGGGACACTATAACATACCTTGTGAACCAAAATCGAAAGAACCACCTCAGGGTCCACACTGTCATAAAGCTCATTAATGTTACGAGCAGCTCCATACTGCAAAGTTCTAATTCTTAGTCGCCGTTTGATTGAAAACTTGGGCCTGCAGATACATATCCACAATGTAATGAATTGCAAAATTAAGGAACATAGAGGGATTCGAAAAAAATTCAAAGGTCGCACAATCAAGATTGAAACTCAATTCAATGAAAAGTAAATTGTTAGAACCTAAGCACGTTCACAGCCATAATACAAAGATAAAAGATATCTTTGACAAGGAATTTTAATGAAAAGTTAAAGAGAGCAGTAGCTGACGAGCCCTACAGGACTACGCTCAGTAGCTGATGAGCCCCCCTCAAATATGGTCACCAGTGGTATCATCAGGAAACGGGTAGGACAAGGTGAAGAAGGGTTGTGAATGACAACTTCTCAATAGTGAGACTTTTTCTTTTGTATATTGAAAAAACAAAAACTTATTTCCAAATTATTATATCAAGAACTTTAAATTAGTAAAGATAACATCTTAAATATCGATTGCTAATCTACGAAATTTTAAAATAACAAGTAAAGCAAAACCTTACTATGATTCAAAAATAGGGGAAGTTGACATAATAGTTGACAGGAGTAGCCAATCGACCTAATGATAAACAAGAACTACTAGAAGTGTTCATATAAAAGCATCTCCAGGGGGTGTTCTTGGGAAAACCTTGCATCTTGGATGGTTGATGCAATATCAAATTTTTGAATATGTTCTTATCAGTCATGGCTTCAGAGAGGCCGACTACATAGCAGATATGATGGCCAATATAAGGCATTCTGGCCTAAAGTTTGATATGGTGTTGAACTGCTTTATCCATCTCTCTAGGTTCTCATCTGTAAATCACAAGTTGGGTTGGAGGGGTGAGTTGGGTTGGCTTTTGATAAGAAGTTATACCTAGTTGAGTAGTTTCCTGTCCTTGACCTATACCCAGAGCCGGAAGGGGGGGGGGGACAGATAAGGCAATAATCATTCAACAGAACCTGGCACAAAAGTAATTTGACACCTATAACACAGCCCGTTCATCCAAACAAGCTGCAAAATGAAGAGCACAAAGCAAGAGAAGCGAGAAAAAAATTCATAAATACAGCTGTCTCAACCATACCTACTTGCAGAACTCATTCCTGAATTTGAAAGCTCCTCAGGTGGTACAACCACAGAGTACTGGAAAGCAACTTGTAGCATAGGAGGTTCTGAGGCATGTCTGTCAAAGCATAGAGTACAATGCTCAAAAAGAAATGATAAACACGCATAAATTAAGCAAACTCAATCGTTGCCTGAAAATTAAACAAGTTCCCATACAGAAAACATAGAAGTGCAGAACAAGTTAACTGGTGCCATGAAGAAATATTGATTATGAATGCTTTAACTTAAACAAATGTTATTAACCAAAGAGAAAAGCTTATTCTGCCATCACTTATACAGTAAGAGATGAAGATGAAAAATGCAACCTGAGAACAAGAAATTAGGCAGCAAACAAACGAGTACCTCGAAAAGCCACTTACAATTAATTTCATAACAGTACAACTAGTTTCGAGGTGTTAGAGACAGCTAAGGTTTATGGGATTATCATAAGCTCATGTTTATTAACTTTATCATGACACATACATGCATCTAATAAAAGTCATCAAAAGTCAATCATCAACGAGGGAAAGAAAGTAGGCAGCAAACAGACGTCTACCTCGAAAAGCCCTCAACTTTGGCAAACTCAAAGTCATATGCATAGGTTGCATAAGAATCGCAACAGATTATGTGCTGAACATTTTCGTATTCTGGATCGGGGAAAAAGTGACCGTACTGCAAAAACACGCAGAGAGAAAGTTGTGGGTACAATTATGAAGAATCACTATTAACTTAAAGCAACAAGAAGCACCAACTTACCGAGCGACCAGTTTTGAATTCAGAAGATGTTCTCAATCGTAGTATACAATTGAAGGCATATGGACGACTTAACATGCGATACCTGCAAGATAATTAAGCAACTATATGAAGCCACACAGAGTGCAAAGCAGAATTTTGTTTGATCAGAATAATAAAAGAATTAATACCAAACTTATTTAACTTTAAGGCAATAGAAATAGCACAATTGGCACATTAAGAGTTACTAATATGAATAGAATTCTAATACATCCAACTTAGCAGGCTAGTGACATCTGCCAAAACAAGAACTTGTATTTTGCTTCTGAGAGTATATGCAATTTTTTTTAAAGATATTTTTTAGAGTTAATAGTTATAAGGATCCGCTTTAAGAAAACCGAAATTAAAAGTAAAATTAAAGACAAAATTTAGAATCGAAGAACTCCGGATCATAATAACATAATAAGATATTCTTTGGCTTTCATTCATAGACTATGATGAAAAACAAAGAATCGATCCTTTGAGTATTCAAAATTGCATGGGAAAAAAAATGGTACTCACATGTCCTGAGGAAGTGTAGAATCATCAGTATTTGGATAAAGAAACAGTGAACCTCCACTTTCGATGCTTAGGAACTTCAGGGATGCCAGATCTGTATACTCATTTGTAACAGCAAATAAGTCCACACAAACACCTGCTTGAACAGCGACAGCAGCCTGTGAAATATACGTCAATGCTTATATTTTCTAGTCATATATAACTATCAGAGGACTAGAGTTAAACCAACTTACCAAATCCCTGTAAAATGAGGTCTGCTCAGGAAGTAAAGCACGGTCTGCATCCTCTCGTTTACTAGCATATTGCTCACCATACCGCCTTGTATCCAGCTGCCCGGCTCCATAATCAGGAACACCAGATAAAAAAGCAAAAACCCTAGCTGCAGTATTGTTACAGAGGAAAAACGTGTCTCAACTATATAGTTTACATCGTCATTTTACTTTATGTAGCATGAGCAGCCACAGAACCTAATACATCAAACCATTACAGCTTAAAGTAGTGATACCTAAGGCAAAGGTGGTTCCATATTCTGATCCGAGGTAGCTGAAGAGGGCCTCCATTGCTGCTCCGAAACCTCGGCCACCTAGTAGTACACCATCTAGAGCTTGACTAGCAGCAGCGGATCTTTCCCATGATGTCATTGGTTTAAGATTTTCAATGGCAGATGCTATCCGCTCTTTACAAGTCTCCACCTAGGTAATGATAGGAGGGTCCAAGACTTAGAGTACACAATCATATAGCATCTCAATTCAGATAGAAGACATAGTCACAGAAGTAGTTAAGTTGCAATTGCCACAGAGTACAGTTCTCCAACAATAGCTACTTGAGGACATACTGGGGCTAAAAATGAAAACAAGGGCATGACATCGTCAAGCCCTATTTGTATCGTGGCATCTGCATCAGGAGGGATGAGAATGTTCTTCACTACTGGAACGGGCCCTTGAACATCATATAACCCCAATTTAACGCTGAAAACAGCAAGCCCAAAGAGAGCTCCGACAGGAAGGGCTGCACAAAAGATTAGATTCTCAATTATCGATTAACAGCCAAGAATAAGTATGAAATAATTCTGTAACATCACCTTCCAAAGCCGCCAGTAATGCACTCTTTATAAGGTCCAGAAACTCTTCAGAAGCTGCAAAAGGGGAGAGACATCAGCTATTTTTGATTAACTTACATAGAAATAAGTTGAAGACAAGGCTGTCCTAATATCAGTAATTATCTTCAAAAGATTAGGTTAAAATTGTCAGTTTGTCACCATCTTTCCATGCTAAGTTTGTTACTAGGCAATTTTACATGCAAGATTAACCAATGGTTACATGGGATCCTTTGACAACACTGCAACCAACCCCATTTCCCAAATATAAAAGAATACCAATCAATCTTTTATATAGCTTTTACTATTCGGACTTAATGCTCTAAACTCGAGCATATAAGACCAAACCAATTACCTAACCCCGTATCTATTGATGAATACTTCTCACCCAGTTTTTGTAGCCTAGTTAAATTCTAACGCTTGTTGTTTGAACCGACATAATCAAAACTAAGGAATTTCAAATAAATCTATAAGACTAACCTAGTTACAATTCTATAAGCCCATTGCCTGATCCCCCATCTCAGATAAAGATGGCCAATCTTATGTACAAAATAATAGGAATTATCATTCATATCACTGATGGTTCACAATACTGCCAAAATCACTATATACCCACCATAACGCAGTTCTTCCCAGTACATATTATCAATCTACCATAAGACAATCTGATAGCATTGATTAGAGAAGCAATAGATAACCTATGGGATTGTTGGAGAATCATACCTGCGCCTAACATAAATATAACATGCTAACACAATTATATATTAAAGCAGACCCCGTAACCCAAAGCTAAGAGAACAAGCAGAAGTTAATGATACAATATTATAGAACTTCCCAACTGAAGATCCTCTACTTTGCTTATGGCTTCTAAAATCTTCAACTATAGATATAGAGTCACACGTACAGCTTTGAAATTTGAGGGACAAAATTATGCAAGTGCAAGAAGGTGTACCAATGAAGTGAGAGAGGGGTGAGTGGAACTTACATGACAAGTCGACTGCTGCCACATAGACTGGACGAGCCTGCATTGATTCATCCTCATATCCTTCCACTGCGACCATATATACAACCAGCTCAATACATTAAACTTTTTTGTAAAATAAAACCCCGGTGCGAACTTCAGAATATTAAAACAATATATTTTGAATCTAGTCACTTTAATTTAAATTGAATCAAACCAAATAACGAATAGGTCCTTCTGAGCTCAATTTTTAGTAGTTCCAACAGCCAAGCAAATTGCAAACCCAAGACATCAAACAACAGCCTAATCCAAAATCCTCCATAATCGATACCACAGCCACCAAACAGACTAACAGAGTGCTGCACTCCACAATGCTAAAACTCAAGGGACATTTTGACCAACTTAAAATTTTAAACATCAAATCAGCTACAGGTATCACTACGTATTGATATAAACTAGCGAAATCTTGGTTGGACATAATCTTCACAAATTGAGCCACAAATAACACAGCAAAACTACACTAATATCCTAACACCAAAACAATCACAGTATGGGGGAAGTCTTAATTTTCTTTTCTTAGATATAAGTTGCAGGAGTTGCATTTCTCAACAAACCTTTTCCCTTATCAAATGAAACCAAAATCTTCAATCATTTCTTTTTCTAGAATGTCTTACAACAAAATACATATTAGCTTGAGGAATTCTTCGATTGATTGATCGATGCAGCAAGGTATTTCCAAATACCTCTAGATGGAAACTTGCACTAACACTTCTCATCTAATAGTTTTCCCTAAACTCTAATCACTATGATCCTATCATTCTATGTTCCTTTTTTTTTTTTAGGGGAAAGAAGTAGTGCATTAATTTAGGGATAACGTGTCCATAAGTACATAAGGAGAAACAACACTAGGACAATGATTTACCCAGCATTGTTCATAACCAAACGGCACTCCTCTAGCAAGATGGTGGGCAACATAATTACCACCTCTTTTAACATGAGAAAAATTAATAGAAAGGAAATCTGAACACAGAAAAATAATGTCCCCAAGTATAGCATCCAAATCCGAATAGTAGATAGCCGCTTTGGAGAGGCGAGAGATAATAACTTGAGAATCGGATTCAACGATGATCTTAGACAACCCTTTCTTTTTAGCCCAACATACAGCCATGTGGATAGCTTTTGCCTCTGCAACATCAGGTGGCCACCAAGCTCTCACGCGTCGAACAACCAAAAAAAGCACCTTAGCTTCCTTATCCCTCGCCATTGCACTCAAACCGACCCACCCCTCCTCATTTAATGCGGCATCCGTGTTAATTTTCACCAAATCGTTAGGTGGGCTACACCAATGATTTGGACTCGGCAGATGTGGTTTACATAACCCATCGTATCTACGCTGAGTGTAGGAATCAAAATCCTCTACTTGGCGAAAGATGCGTTGGGAAAGAACTTCCAAAGGCACACACTTGTTCTCGAACACGAACTGATTTCTCTCGAACCATATATTCCACGCAATAAAACAACCCCTTTGAACAAGCTTCGAGTCCAGATGACTCCACTTCAAGAATAGATCGAGAAACTCCATGTCTTCACCCCCTTCGATCATTGCTTCGCAACCACAATCAATCCATAGGCTTCGAATTCTCTCGCATCCTGTGAGGGCATGAAACATTGTCTCTTCGCACTGTGGGCACCAGGGGCACCGAGCATCCTCGATGATGTGCCGCCTCTCCAAAACAACACGCAAGACACTTCCATCCTCCACAATTCAACCTATGCTCCATGATAATCATCTAAGTTCCCTCCTTTGCCGAGCATGTAAGCAGTTTTGACCGTATAACTCCCATCTTTCGAATAAGCCCATATATACTCATTACTCCCTCCACGAGCATTAAGGGGGACAGCAAGAATACATCTCCTATCTCTATCACTGAAATGAAGATCAAGCAAATCGGTGCGCCACTCTCGTTTCTCTACATCGATCAAATCACCCACCACTCTTAGGCCTTCGACTTCCTCACTCTCTATGAATCGCCCCTGCTCGTCCCCAACCCAAGGATCCCTCCATATATCAATACACCGCCCATCTCCACTCTGTACATAATACCTTCTTTCTATGTTCCTACGACACTTAGAACGACAACAAGACTCACAATTGAAATCATTCAGTCTCAAAAGCAATAACCTTGATGCTGCATTACTCCCCAAACAAAACAAACCCACGTACTTCCACTCAAGCTATCCAAATAAATCCCCAGTGATTTCATTTATTTTTTAAGCAACTTAAACTAGGCACACAAAATAAACAGAAAATAGGAAAATTAACATGCAATTCCCAAATTCTCCATTCTCAACTAAAAAAAAACCTCCAATGAACTTGAAACTCATAATTTCTAACGACTATCATAACTTATAACACACTAAAACACTTACATTCGATTCGTTTTCCTTCTCTTCAAACCCCCCCCCCATTTTCCCAAATCCTCTATCATAACTTATAACAGTTAGGAATACGTTACTCCACCGAATAAACAGCAACATATGCAAATAGCTTCTCATTCATTAATTCACATACACACCAACAACCACAAGGATGTCTTGGCCTAGTGGTTAAAATTGAGGTGCTACTCCGCCGAATAAAAAGCAACATATGCAAATAGCTTCTCATTCATTAATTCACATACACACCAACAACCATGATGTCTTGGCCTAGTGCTCAAGATTGAGATACTGTGAACGATAGGTCATACGTTCAAACCCCCTTCCCCTTCTTTGTACTGCCTTCATGGCTCGTACGGATAAAAAAAACATACACAACAAGAAAAAAACACTGTAATTTCCATAGTAGGGCTACATTTAGCAGCTCACAAAATATATTCACCTCTTCAAAAAAAAAAAACAATATGATAAGAAAAGGAATGCAAAATGCAACTTACAAGGCAATTGAAGATCAATGAAAGAAGAAGACATCTCAGGACAAGATTGAGGATGAGAGTACTTAGCAATAGAATGGGCTGAAAGCCCATTAAGAGTACCACAAAGAGAGCAAGTCCAAGCCCATTGATCAAGCTCACAATAAGAATTAAAGTAAGCCCAACAATTCTCACACCTCGGTAAATTCTCACCGTCTGATCCCATCAACGGTGGATTTCCATTCTCATCTTTTCTAGAAAATGGTGTAACTGTTATTCCCCATGGTAGACCCGATGATTCTTGTTCATCCGGGTTTATGGGGAATCGGGTCAGGCTAGCCCGAACCGCCATTTTGGGGGAGGAGAGAGAAAATTTTGATGTAGTGTTTGAAGGTTGATGATGATGATGGGTGGGGTGTAGGATAAGAGGGAAATTGGTGTGGGTGATTTGTGAATTTACTAAAGTGTGCACTCTATGTGTGTGTATGTTAGTGTTGAAGTGTGTTGAAAGTTGAAAGAGATACACATAGGTGGAACCTATTGTTGTTTGCCACTTGGATGTGATGTGGCAATGTTTTCTATTGTTTTTTTTTTCACTTTGTGGGAGATTGCATATTTGGGTATTTGACTATTTGCATAGGGTGATTATAGTTAGGGTTAGGGGTGAGTGGACATTTCGGATACCCAGTTTTTGATTCGGTGTGTTTAGATCCGAACCCTTATACTTGATTCGAATCTAGGTCAAAAAAATCGGTTATGGGTTATGATTTTTGGATTCAATATTAGGTGGAACCAATTATGAGACTAGGAACCTGGTGGAAGCGGTAAGTAAACTAGATATTTGGTATCGGAAATGGTATGTTATTTTTATTTGATTTATAAAAACAAGTCTGACTCTCATAAATATCCCAAATCCAAAGCTAATCTTACCCACATATAATATTAAAAAAATTCAACATGTGCATAAAAGCAAAATGGGTACACAGTTTATGAACTGGTTCTTGCTGGATTCGACTATGTTTTTGGAAATTTAGAAACTAATTTTGGTTTCAAAGCCCAATATCGTTTGCTTGTAGATTCAGGGACGGTCAAATTGATAGTGTCTGGGTCTTGATCACCCCTAGTTATAATGACATCAAAATTTGGATTTTGTGATGATGTATATAATATTGATTTGTCCAAATCTTTATCAAATTTTCTTATGTGGACTATAGGTTTATTGTGACCATCTAAATTTATCTATGATTTAACGAAAAACTAATTTGAAATGATTAATCATGTTGGAACTTATATAAACTTATTTTTCTAAAAAAAAAAACAAGGTGAAGAAAATGTGGCTATATACTAGTTTTAGGAGTCGCTATCGCTTTAGCAAAACCCGAACTTTATTGAAGAGCAAAAAGAAAAAAAACTATCTTAAAGAGTGAAGCAGTGGCTGATCATCACGGGGACCGGGTAGGAGCCCCGGCCCGGCCAAATTTTCTAAAAATGTGGCTAGATACTAGTTTTTTAAAAAATTATTTTAATAAAAATAACTTAATTTTTATATTTGACCCCTCTAAAATATTTTTTTTGATCCATCCTACAGTGAAGCAACCTGAAACAACCAAAGTTATGACTTAAAAATTAAAATGTCTCATTGCTATTGAAATTTGAATGATGTAGGAGGTTCGACAAAAAAAACCAAAAATATGTAAGTTGATTAGCATACTGATTGAAAGAAGTATCATGCATAATTTATCTAAGCCAATATGTAAATTTCACTTTGGATACAAAAAAAAATGCACAAAAGATATAAACCATTAGAAGGTTTCAATTCAAATATAAGCAAAATGTGTACTTTCACAATGCCAGTACTTAAAATTGTAAGAACACTTTCTCTATTTAAATCAATACCTATTTGAAACTTCCTAAAATAAAAAATGTAACATATAAAAATAAAAAATCAGAGTACTTCAATTGAAATTACATACACCAATACTCAGTATGGTGCCCAAAATTTTACTCTAGAATGCAGAACTTATAAACCTATGTATATGGCATGTGCTTCAAGTAGAGAGAATTATCAACGCTCAATAACATAACAAGATCAAACCCCAATAGCTCTGGTAGTAGCTACTACTATAAGACCAGATTTAGAGCGTGTTCGGCAACAATAGCTCCGGTAATAGCTGTTAGCTGTGCTAGTAACTGTTAGTGGTTAGTGTATAACTATTAGCTGACCAAATAGCGGTATAAGATATTGATATTCGGTAAAAAAACAAAGCGGTCAAAGTAGCTATTTACAAATAATTAATTAAAAAATTCAAACAAAACTTTAATATATATTTTATGCACCACTAAACGCTACGCCGAAAGCTACAAATTATAGCTTTTCACAAACACTATTTTCACAAACACTATTAAAACACTACTTGTAACAGTAAAAGCTACTTACACCACTAACTTATCAAACACTATTATTTTTCTTAATTAGTGTTTTGACCTAGTCAAGACCTAAAAGCTACTTAAAAAACTTGTGCCGAACACGCCCTTAGGCGTTGGTAAGTGGTAACTCTAGTGTGTATCTGTTGGCTCACTGGCTTGCATGCGCGAAACCATTGATGTAAAGTCCTTGATTGGCCTACGAGCCAAAGAACCATTCACCTGCAAACAAAGGCAATAACAAACATTTCTTTCTAATAATTGGAAGGCACGACGATACAACGTAAGCACCCATAGGATGGACAAACGTATATTAGGACCAAAAATCACCAGCCACACGACAGGCAAATACTGAATCGAACATTGAGCGGCTGATATAGAATTTTTACCAGCATTTCACACATGAGCATAACTGCATAACCCAAAACCAAACTCAAACCTCAACAATGTACTTCCACAGCACCTCACAACACACATGCCAAAAGACCACTTCCAAAATAATCCAACCAACAAGACCGAGTGATTATATCAAAACTGCTCTTTGACAATCAGTCACCAAACTTTCAATCAGTCACCAAACTTTTATCAAATACATCTGTAATATAGCAGCAAAAGCACCAAATGCATCTATATATTTTAAGAAAAGCCTCTTCAGTTACTAAAATGTTAACAGCATGGAGCATCTCAGGTGATAAAAGGTCATTTTTAACATCATCAGAGGCAAAAAAATTATCAACAACTCATAGAGCTAAATGTACGTAGTCATCATTTTCAGAAACCTGAATACTTCAAAGAGACTTCAACATTCATAAAAAGCACCATCATGGACCCATTTCCCTCTCGTTCAAGTCTCCAACAAGATTGCGCATTAAAATCTCAAGATCGAAAGCCTAAATCTCATCATCCATCAAAGGCTAACAATAAGAAATAAATATTTCTTACAAATTATGTGAACTTCATCGACTTGAAGCTGAGCCCATAACTCACAAAACCAATTTATTTGTTCCCATAATAGAAACATGACTTCAGCAAAAGCTCACAAAGTACAGCCACCTCAGTTCAGGTCTCCAAATTTTTTCCACAAGGAAATTTCAGAAAATTTTCTATCATCCTTGGAGGCATAAGAAATTGACACATAAAGATAACTACTAAAGCTTCTTCAGTTCAGGTCTCCATAACGTTTCCGCATGAAATTCTCAGAAGAACGAAAGTTATATCTTTCATCATCATCAGAAGCTAACAACAAGATACAGATCTTTCTTACAGACTATGTGAACTCCATGAATTCAGAGCTGCATCAACAACTCTTAATACTAAACTATTTGTTCCCCTAAAAGAAAACTAAACTTCAGCCAGAGTTCAAAAACTAGGATTCTCCTCAGTTCAGGTCTCCAAAATGTTTTCCGCAAAGAAGATCTCAGAAAACTTTTCATCATCATCAGAGTCATTATTAAATTCTACTGAAATCGACAACCAAATTCATTCAATATCTTACTTACACTACCCAGCTTTATGTCCACCACCCACAGTAACTTCAAACATCAACACAATATATACTACAGAACACATCAATCCACATAATCAATTCTAAAAACTATAAAAAACTAGTCGACACAACTACTAAAGCCTCTTCAGTTCAGGTCTCCATAACGTTTCCGCATGAAAAATCTCGGAAGAACGAAAGTTATATATTTCATCATCATTAGAGGCTATCAACAAGCAATAAATTTTTTCATACTACGAAACTAATAGGGCCGGGTTTAAAATCTTTAACCAATATGCTACAAGAGAATATGTATCACATCTTATATACCAAAAAAAATTACGGGAAGGCACCCCAACTAAGATCCTCCCCTGCACACAACCGCAATACCCGAAAATTTTACTTGAGCAAAAATTCAGAAAACTAAAGCCTCCTCAGTTCAGGTCTCCAATTTTTTTCCACATGGAATATATCAGAAGAACGAAAGTTTTATCAGTTTTCATCATCATTGGAGGCATCCATAATCATTATTAACAAAAACCTAATACATATACTTCCTCCGTTCCGAATTAAATGCAACAATTCCATTTTTTCACTATTCACACTTTTCACTTTGACTAAGGTGTGTGACTCGTACAGAATGAAAAAACATAGTAAAGTGAGATCTTGTTAGATTCGTCTCGTGCATACTCAAAATGTAATATTTATAATGCTCAGCATGCGTAAAAGTGAATTTGTTGCATTTAATTCGGAACGGAGGAAGTACTGTGTTTTTCTAAAACACCCATTCGCCCATTTCAGCATTACCTTTAAAAACTTCAAAACAAAAAATTCACCAAATTCAATCTACTTAACAAATTAATTCAACAATATCATATTATTACTAGCATAAATTACCAACTACATAATATTTAGAAAAAAAAATCCAACACATTCAATCTACTTAACAAATTAGTCAACAATTTAATTTAATTAAATCAAATAATCACGAGCATATGTTACTAAATACATAAAAATAAAAAAATGAAATAAATGGCCTCTTCAGTTCAGGTCTCCAAATAGTTTTTCCGCATGAGAATATCTCAGAAGAACGAAAGTATTGTTTTCATCATCATTAGAGGCCAGATTAAAATCCAAGATAACAATAATTATTTGTATTAAAAATACAACATAAAGTCGAGTTTCTGCATACGGCAAGGCTCGAACTCGAGACCTCCCGGGATGCATATACTATAGTTGGAAATGTAATTACCTATACTTTGTTCGGCGCCTGTGACAAAAACGACGTCGTTAGAACTTAGAAGTAGGAATTTCTAATGTGATTTATGTTGGGATGAAATGAGAAGGTGAGGAGAGAGACTGAGAATGAGAAGCTCACCATTTTTATCAGGGGAATGAGGAGAGAGATGGAAGAGTGAAGAAATAGGGTAAATTTTTAGGGTTTGTGTTGTTTTAGGGTTTTGTTTTAATTTGGGCTGGGTTCAGTCTTTTTGGTGGGTTTGATTTTGAAGCTGGACTTGGTAGTGGGCATGGGCTCGAACTCTATTGTGAATTCCAGCCCGTAACTTTATTAGTAAGGTGAGAGAATAAAACTTGTATGCTTCAATTAGGGGTGAGCACAACCGAGTAGCCGGTCACAATTCTGGAAATTGGATCCGGATTCAGTCAGAATCGGTTTCTAAAATTTGGAACCGGAATTGTAATTGATTGGACCAGGTCCTCATTTACTGGAATTGGTCTTGGAACCAGTTGGGACCAGTTCCAACACTGGGTACACGGTTCTCTGGAAGTGTGATGTAAATTGTAAAGTAGATTTTGACTAGAGGTGACTTTCTAGAACTGGTATGGTAATCGGTAGGAATCGATTTTAGTATTGGGTATTCGGTACCCAATGGCATTCAAAAGCTAAATTGTTTTATTGTTAAGCTTAATAAAAACTAAAATAAGAACCATCGCATATTTGTATTAGTATCCATTGATATAATTTGGGCCAAACTTCTATTGACGAGCTAATAAGTTTTTAGACTAAATTATTCATCATACATAAAAAATTCCACTAGGTACTTGGTCTGAGACCTAGTTTCGTCAAGTGTCTATATTACCGAGTACCGGGTCTAAAATTTTACTACCCGTAATTGGGACCACTTGCAACCATGTCTTAAGATCTATAAACAGACCCGATCCCATCGAGACCAGTTCCAATTTGGGCCCATCGGATCCAAACGCGCCTAGGTTCGAAAACGGGTGCCCGTTTTTCTGCTCATCCCTAGCTTCAACTGTTCACACTAAAATTGTTTAGTTGGGGGTTATTTGGTTAATGGGTTATAAGAAAGGAAAAGTTGGTAGATTGATTCAATTTTTTTAATAGTTGTTTGGTTGGGGGTTTTTGTTTCTCCCTTTTTATTTCCTCTACATTATCCCAAAATCCCTCTACTTTGATTCCCCCTCCACTTAGAAACAGGGGTAAGGAAAAACCCCTTTAATCACAACTATCCC
Source organism: Beta vulgaris subsp. vulgaris (assembly GCF_026745355.1). Classification (NCBI taxonomy): domain Eukaryota; kingdom Viridiplantae; phylum Streptophyta; class Magnoliopsida; order Caryophyllales; family Amaranthaceae; genus Beta; species Beta vulgaris. Next base: position 60,262,679 of record NC_079208.1, on the reverse strand, counting down.
ACCCAACCGCCAATACAACCCGAAATTCATCTCCATGCCGGAGAACTCACCAACATCCATTGGAAAATTTCCACCACCTCCCATCTTTTGGTGTGGTGGTGTTTGTAGGTGGTCGGGTTTTGTGGTGTTTCGTTTTCTAAATGTGTGTACATATGTAAAATGTGGTGGTTGGGGAAGGGGGTCGACGACTGCGAAGAAGGGAATGGAGTTGACAACGGCGAATAGAGGAAACGTGCTCTAAATATGAGCTTATATTTTTATATTTTTTACGAAGGATGTGAGCTTAGGTATGATGAAAGATCCCCAATCAAGAATCCCCAAGAAATTCCAAAACCATATTGTAACAAGTTATGATGAAAGATCCAATTGTTTAACCAATTTGACTATCCATCATTGATTTTTCATCGTATGTCTTTTTGAACTATAATTCATTAGATCATAATTTGTTGCACCAAATATATGATTTAGTAGGTTTTGGAATGAAGTAAAAAAAAAGACTGGTTTTCAAGTATTATCTCGAATTAGTTTGAGCCATTAATTATCTACATTTAACAAAAAAAAAAAGAAACTCATCCTACTTATACGAGGAATAGCTTTATTTGTGGGAGACATTTTTCGGATACCAAACCACCGCAGTCTATAGGTCGACAAATTATACCCTGTGCAATTAAATGTAAACTATTTTTATCTTTATGTTACTGCAAAAAAAGATTCCGCATACATTATGTGCCCGCACCACTCAACTTTTTTTTTTTTGCTAATCTAAATTTAACCAAACTTATATAAACTTATTAAATTACATCTAAACTTAAATCTATTAAATCGTATAAACTAATCTGATTTGTTTTTAAGGACGAAATATGAGGTCAACAAAACATACCGTTTAATCGTTTACCATATAATCATTTATCATATTCGGAACCAAGGATGTCTTGGCCTAGTGGTTAAGATTGAGGTGTTGTGAACGATAGGTCACAGGTTTGATTTCCCCCACCCCTTCTTTGTACTGCGTAAAGTTATTACACATTTGCACCAATATTTCCACATGACATTTGGAGTTTTGGACATACCCCATAACAAACAAAGTCATTTCGCATTTTCGCTCTTCATCTGCCATCTTGCATTTCTCATCTCTCCCTAAAAACTTCTGCAAACTACGCTCTACTTACTACTTGGTAAATCTCTTCGTTCTCACCAATTTTTTTTTTTACACCATTTTGATTTTCGTTGTCTTCTTAATCTAGCTGAATCTTTTGCATCTTAATATTTATTGGTTTTTGTTTTCAATTTCTTAGCTTAAAATTTAATTTTCTACTCCAGCTGATTTTTACTAATATTTACAGCATTGTTTCTATCACTCGAATAATCGCTTGTAATTTTTTCCTTTTCGATTGACTTTTTGATGTTATCATCGTTTTTTCACGCTTGTTGAAACGATCGTTGTTTCATTTCATTTTGTGTGGAAAAAAATGGGTTTCTGGGTCGTAATATTAGGGTTTTGTCAGTGGAATAGATGATTGATATTTGTTTTATTACTCACTCTTTTTTGTGTTTTAGCATTTTCTAGAGAAGTAGCTATTGATTTCAATTTTTTTGTCAAGTTATCATTTATGTGGTTGATAGTATGATAACTGAAGGTCTGATGTTCCCATTTTTTGTTATTTACAGGTAATTGAAATTAGGTTTTATGTACATTGAGTGGAATTTGTTAAACTTCTTGTTGAAGATACGGTGGTCTTGTTTACGCCGTGTAGGTTGTTTGTGTTTTGCTTGTAGACATTGGGTTCCGTGTTTGAGTTGTTAAGATGAGATGTTATGGGGATGTATGTATTGCTTACAATAATATACTTCCTCCGTTTCAATTTAATTGTGACACTCTTTAAATGACGAACTCGTATATAATTTTTGAGGTTCAATGTGATAGGAGAGATAGAGAGAAGTTATTATCCAAAATGAAAGTGTCACAACTAAATTGAAACTTCCTAAATTAGAAAGTGACACAACCATATTGAAACGGAGGAAGTAGTATTCTTGGGTTTTTACTTCGAAGATTGCTATTGTAGTAATGTAGTTTACTTACCATTTTATGTCTATGTATGATGAACTGCGATAGTAGTGTGTGGTACCGTGGAGGTGTGGATGCTGTTTAATGTGGATCTTATATGGTTAATCCTCTGAATGTTGACATTTCGTTGAAATTGGGTTTCCTTCTAGTGTAATTTATGACATTAAAACTTGCTTGAGGTATTGTCACAAACATATCGAAAGGTTTTGTGGGATGACAGTGAAGAAGGAATATATAATTTGTTTAATTGAGGAAGTATGCCCTATTCTGACTGACCGATTGTGATTGTTGTTTCATCACCCGTTTCCCGAACATTTTTAAGTGGCTTGTGTATTAATGTGTTTTGCATGATGTTTATTTTGTGGATTGTTGGTCCTTGGAAGGACGCTGTGGAGTTACTTGGTTTTGACAAGAATTTTAATCTGGTATTCAGAAGAGTGTTTGTTACTGTTCAGCCAGAACTTTATAGGGGTTTGTTATTCACAAGGAGTCTATATATATCAGGTGTTACTTGCACTCTCTCCCTGTAACAAGCTATCCTATCAAGTCCCAAATTATTGAACTCTTCAACAACTATCATAAGTGCAATACGCTTTTTATACTTAGGTTACTGTCATGTTATGTGGCGCTTGTGGATGTTAATGTTTGCTTGATGCTCAATTGCTTTTGAAATTTTGTGGTAATTGTTTGTAGAGCTTTCATTCAGGAAGATTTGAATAATTTTTAGCACTATATGCATTTCTTGATATATTAAAGTTACGCGATGGCATCTATGATTTTCATTGGTATGATGGTTAAATAACTCTCATGTTATCTGCTTGCAGGTTTGTTCTTGAATTGTCTACTGTGATAACCATGGCAGGAAGGATTGCTGCAAGATATGTATCTAGGAGGTTTTCAAGTGGTGGTAAGGTTCTGAGTGAGGAGGAAAAAGCTGCAGAGAATGTCTACATCAAGGTAAGTATTCTTTAAAGTTACATGGCTTAAGTGTTGTTCCTATTGGTTACTTTTGCGAGTCTTGGAAGTTGGGAAAGTGGAAACTGGAAACCACTATTGACGTGTTTCCTTCACGTGTCTTGCTCTGATGTGCATATCGATTTTTTGTTCTGATGTGCATATCGATTTTGTGCTCCGAGGTGTGAATTTCTTCGACAAACATACCCTTTTTGTGTCATGTACAACTTATCCCATATTGAAGATATGATGTCATGGTCTTTTACACAGAATTTTCATTAGTGTATTCTCTTAGATTAAGTGGAGTATAATTTTTTCAAAATTAATAAACTCATCATACAAGTTCCATCATCTCCGAATTAATATTATTGAAAATTTCAGAATAATATCTGAGTTTGATCTCAAAACTTAAGCGGGACAGTTGTGGATTAATGGTGTACGACCTTTGTGAGTTGTACTGATGAACATTTTGAGTTGAGGGGTTTATGGGGACATTGATTTGTTATATTAAGGCTGCAGAACATACTTGCTTTATAACTTTGTCTTAGTTTGTCTTTGCCTTTTAAACAGTCGTGTTATCTTCTGATAGATAATTGTTTGCCACTGCAGAAAATGGAGAAAGAGAAGTTGGAAAAGCTTGCACGTCAGGTGTGAAGATTGTACCCTTTCTCTGTTTTGAATATCCTTCTGATATGGCTAATATGAGTGTTCAGTCTAATTCCTTGGGAGTGAGACAGCATGGGGACAGTATATGTTACTTGTTCACTTCATTAACCTGTTCAAACCCTTCAAAGATCTGTGACTGTGTTCCCCGTAATACTTCCTATAATGGGGCAAGAAAGGGTGTTCTTTTTATGTCTTTTAGATAAACGGGCTGTCTGATATAGCAAGTTTACCTTATAACCTTTATTTTTTCTTTATATCATAACAAATCTCCTTTGAGGACCCTGTCTAATATTTCTCTTCCTGTAACCCTGTTATGCTTATTTATCGTTTTGATACCCACTGACCTTGATGACATCGGTATGTTTAAACTATCAGGCCTCACCCCCTACTTTTGGTATAAATTTCAGCTCATAACCGTTGCCAACTTGTTTTGTTCTTACATTTTGTAGTTCTATATCAATAATAAATGTATAATCATAAATGTTGTTGAACTATGCCTTGAATTAATTATCTGGCGCTAGGATTAACCTAGCAGGGGGTCTGGCTAATCCCTTGTGTCAATTGTTCATTAATTTTGCTTCGTTAATTGCATTTGTCACAACGAATGTTGTATAATCTATTTGCTATATCAAGTTGGTGATATTCTGGTTTCAATATCCAACCTTAGTCGTTAGGTATAAATCAATAAAATGTTATGGAACAAAAATTGTTCGTATTGGTTAGAACCTCTCGACTTTTGATATACTAAAGTCCTGTATGATTTGGATTCCCAAATTGTTAGTCAGACCAATGACTTTGCTCAATTTTCACCCACTACATGTGTCATTAGTCCTGTATTTCCAAGTCTTGCCTAATCTTGTGTATGATCTCAAGTCTCAAGTCTCTCAAGTCTCGAGTCTCATCCTTAGTAAATTGAAAGCTATCTCACACTTATTGTCCTCAGGGCCCTAAACCAACCGAGGGACAAGCAACTAGCTCAGGAGCTCCAGCAACTGAAGCTGTGAAGCCAAGTGGCCCCGACACATCAGCTCCTAAGACATCGACTGACAAGCACCGCAATTATGCCATTCTGGCGGGATTGATCACTGCTGTGGGTGCTGGAGGGTGGTACTGGAAATCTGGTTCAAAGAAGACTGAAGAAGTTCAGGACTGATTGGCTTCCTAAATGCTTTGGTTCTCTCTCTATTCTAGGGCGGTGCTTGGACATGTCTGATAAAGAATCAATGAGATTCTGTGATAAAACACTTAAGACATTTTTTTTGTTAGACATTCCCTTATCCTCTAGTTTACTTGCACATGCACTGAAGAGCTCATGAGTCATGATATACTCACTATATACACTGTTGAATGGAAATAGGTTGAGTCTCGAAGATCATCCCTTATTTGGTTATTGTGTTTGGCCGCGTGGTTGTCGTAAATCTACACTCAAGTTCCCATTTCATTGCGCTTATTTTTGATGGAGAAGCTGGGTTCATTGTTACTTCATTAGTATGCATTGTGTCATTGTGTGGATGAGTTAATTGGGACATTGTACCCAGCTTACTTTAGCATCTTATGGGTTGGTGATGGTATTTTTTATCTATGTCCTAACAGTAAGTGTTACATTTTAACTTCAAGGTTTCATAGACTTTGATAAACATTTTTTTTTGTAATATATGTGTGTTTTTTTTTTTTAAAAAGACAGCAACATGATGACTTTCATATTGCAGAAATCAACCATTAATATGTATATATCACGTTGATTAGTGAATAATGAGATGATTTTAATAACCTTTTTACATAAAGCATTTTCATATATTTTCTTAATTAAAAGATGGCGAAATATTAGTGCAAAAGTCCTTGAGTTGTTCAGTTTAAGAACAATAATGAAACAATATCTTCATTAATGAATTGATTTCATGATCTCCTAAATCAAGAAGAAAGTTCTAACCAATCGAGTTATTTCTTATTCTTATCTTTGTTTTTCTGAATATGTGATAATCATCATTGCAAAAATTGTGTACCCAATATTATGTGCAAGTTTGATTTGAAAATAAGCATCAAATTTAACTATTGTAGCATAGTTGGTATTTTGTCTATAAATGATTTTTTCCACCACAAAGACCAACATGAGTATTGTAGCATAGTTGGTTAGTGCATTAACATATCAAATGAGAGGTCATAATTTCGAGTCTTAAAACACATGATATTTGTTTGTCTTAGATTTTAGATATATATATATATAGATTTACCGCATTCCACCCACTTAATCAAATGATAACTTTCCTCTCACTCATGCAATACGATATCCTCCACTAAAGCTCTGTTCTATTGGATTGCACATAATTTGTATGAACTAAATAGAATTGAATTAAATTGAATCAAGCCAATGATATGAAAATAACTGAACTGAATTGAATTGAATTTATCTGAACAGTCTAAACTACTTTCCCATTAATTTAGTCCAAAACACCTCTCTTAAGTCTTTACTATATTCTTATTCCCTGCAAAGTAAAAGCTGGACCATTTACTGTATCAAATACCCGGTAGGCGGTAACTTCACATGGTAGTGGGCCCTTTCTCCTCAGTATCTTTACCTTCCCGTCGACCGTCGACCGTCGTAAACCGTTAACCAAGCCGACCTCCTTTTCTCTCTCCTGCACCTCATAAAAACCCCTTTCATTCTGCAGAAAGGAGGAGAGAGAAAACATACATAGCTCGCAAAAATGGAAGCAAGGAAAGTCACTGTTTCTGCTCTTCAATTCGCTTGCTCTGATGACATTTCTCTCAATCTTTCTTCCGCTGAAAGGTTCTTTCTTTATCTATGAAACTTTGCTATATAATTCTTCATTTTTTAGGTTTTATCTTTTGGTAATCGTTTCTAATATCTAATTGCTTATTACATTCAAGTGAATTTTGGATTAAATTCAGTCAAGCAATATCACAATCAGTCAGGAACTTAGAATTCAGCTCATTTTAATCACTTTCAGCAGAATTTGGTTCAATTGAGTAATACTTTAGCTGAAATGTAAATATTTAATTCGCTACATTGTTGCTTTGGGAATGAAACCAATAACTTTGACCGATTATTTTGATTTTTTTCTAAGTGAAAATATAGTCATGTGTGGTCTTGTTGGATTCGTTGATGTGTAGATTAATATTAAATTTTTATAGTTTTCACGTAATGAAATAAGAGATATTAAAAGTAAATAATGCTTTAAAATCCGTGCACAACAATGTAGCAAATAAAAAAAAGGAGGAGGTAGTATGATAGAATTCTGATATTGTAAGACCTTGTTTGGTTGACAAAACAAATCATGGGAAGTGCAAATTCCTAGGAAGTAGAAATATATGAAGTTTGGTTGGCAAAACCATGGGAATTTGCACTTCCTAGGAAGTTCTACTTCCTCCAAAATGGAGGAAGTTACTTACCTAGATCCCCCTAGGTAAGTGGAACTTCCCATGGGAAGTTCTACTTCCCATTATCAACCAGAATTTCAAATACATGGAAAAAATAACTTTCCTAGGAACTATGACTTCCTATATACAACCAAACAGGGCCTAAGTTTGTAACAAGGATTAGTGACTATGATAGTAAGACGTGTTGCCTTTTTCGAGTTGATTTTTATGTGATGAAGTGCTTAGAAGTTAAACCCCCTGGTAGCGCGAAGCTGTGGAGCTTTATTATGGCAATATTTGGGACTACAGGGGGAGGAGGGAGCTCTATTGATTTATGTTGAATTGCTTCACGTATAGTTCCTTGAACCACGTTTTCTAAATGAACTAGAGCCAATCCAAATTGATCTTGTGAGAGATGTGCTACAGAACGAATACGTTTATTTTTCAAATGATTCGTATCACCGAGTGTACCCATTCCAAATTTCATTCCAATAACTTCTGTATAGGTGAATAGGTGATTGCTTGCTGTTTGCTGATGGATATTTGCCGTCCAGATTTTAATATTTTGGACTATTTTCGAATTGTTTATTGACATTTTCCTTGCATTCCATGATAAGTGACTTTTGTGTTATGCACCATATGTTAAGAACTTGTTAATTTTTGTATTGGTATTTGATCATGTCTTACAAGCACTAATGAAACAAATTCAACAAAGTATAGTTAGAAAAGTATAATATTTGACATGCAAGATTTACGTGGAAAATGCTCATTAAGTGGGAAAAAACCCACATACTATGATAAGCAAACCAAATCTAGAATGATGGAGAAAGACTACATCAAATAATTCTCAAAGGAGCATAAATGCACAAGGAGGATGAAATTGATGAAAATCTTTTAATATCTCTATCTACAATGTAAGTGTCAAAATTCTCTTAAGCTTGAGGAGAATTGAAACAGCAAAGGTGTGTGTTTGGATGTGTGTCTTTAGGTTAGAATAGGCCTTGGAAATAAATATATGAAGTTCCCATAATCTAGCCTCTAAATAATATAGAGAAAACTGATGAGCAATAAGAGTTTTGGGATGCAAATATAACATGGTCCAAGTCAGGAGCGCTTGGACAGAGCAGAGAACTTGAAGCATCAATCTCAACAATAACTTAAATGGCTCATGATATATCATTAGTATATTGAGGTAACTAGTTACATTACATTGCTATTCTAAAGTGATTTAAACTTATAATTCAAAAAGTTGCTTAAAGACAATATCGAATAGAGGGAGTAGTTATGCATATTATCCCTTGTTTGCGAACTCAGTTGCAACATTGTAGAAGCTACATTTTGAGTTACTTGACCTGTTATTTGCTTAACAGACAATGTGCTTGACTTGCCATATGTATATCTTGGTGTGGCACTATTATTTTTAAATTTCAGGAATATGTTTGTTATTTCTTTTTCAAAAATAGAATTATGTTGAATTGAAGATAAGAAGTAGCCTTGTAGATCATCTTCCTTAAGTAGAATGCTTGCTTTTGTTCTTTAATCTTAAAAATATTCCAGCCCTTCTAAGAGATATCATGTCATCTAGTAGGGTGGATTGTCAAACAATGCAGAAGCCTTATTTTGTCTTTATTAATTATTATCCTAATCGGGAAACAATCAGACTATGGTTTGGATATCTGCTGTTCCACATTGTTGAGGAAGCATGTCGTGAAGCTATGAGCTCTGTTCTTATCATAAATTGCTGAATTTGTATGCTTAAAATGGATTATGTATAGATAATCCTGCTATATAGTGTATAACAATAAGATTGGAGGAGGTTGGCCAGAAGTGTGTTGAGAATTCATGACCAGCCTGAAGCTTGAAACCTATATGCTAGAGTTACTCTAACTCAAATTCCAGATCACCAGTAAACTGGTAAAACCATGACCCTTTTGACCTTGTTGAAATACTTGAACTGCATATATAATTAGTAATGGTTAACTGAAAGTAACGAACAATGTTAAATGAAAGTAACGAACTGCAAATTTTTTTAAGAAATGAAAGAAGAAGATGAAGGTGAGAGATAAGATAGAAATTTTGTATCGATTTTCAGTAACTTCCTGCCCACAATATTCTAAGATTTCGAGTGGCTCTAAATAATTGTTAAGGTAATTGATAGTCGCATAAACAATATTCCAATGCACTCCTCTCTCATCTTTTCCCCCCTTGTCTACAATCACATCTACTGCATTACCTCCCCACCATCTAACTGACTTGCCAAGTCATGCAACCCTGACAGAATTACAGAGAGTTGCCAGTAATACCCTTCTTCTCACACTTGGACTATGTGACGTGTATGGGATGCTTAACACTAAAGAACTGATAAGTTAATAGGAGGGTTTTGTCAGTTTTTTATTTCACTGGAACTTAGTACCTGAAGTTTGACTTTCTAAGGAAGATTACAGAAGTCTGGTACTTGGATGAACAAATCTTATGGATCTTTAAGTTCGATGGTTTTTGACTAATCATTCTTCACATGAGTGGGTGACAGGGAGGGTTTAGTCAGTAAAATTTCTGATGCTTGCCTTATTGCAAAGTGCAAATTATCTGAGTGCCCCTGTTTAGCCACCCTGAAATTTATCATCAAGTCCATTACTTCCCTCTCTTAGTTTTCCCTCTCTTCTTTCCAATCTTAGAAAATAGTGCACAAACAATTTGAGGTAACAAATTTATTGTACCATGGGATATTTTCTTATCACAAAAAAATCACAAGGGGAGAGGGTAAGAAGACAGAACGAAAAGAAAACAAGGAAGAAAAACGAATCCAATATATTGAGAATATCTTTAATTATCTTCTTTTTTTTTTTTTTGGGGGGGGGGGAGAGAGGGTGGGCCAGTGGAGTTATATAGCCTTCTGAGGCAGACATCATGGAAGAACAGGGAAGAGCTTTTGGTGTAAATCTGGTTGGGAAATAAAGATGGGGCAGTTGGTAGCATATCCATCCTGTTCCTGGAGTCTAAGGATTGAGACCTCATGGGGTAGGGGGGTGGGATATACGGAGGCATCAACTGTTTCCACCTCAGCAGACGTAGGCAGCCCGACCTCAGGCCCAGCCTTCTGTGTAAAGAACAAAGAATCTTGGTTGGGTTAGGTCAATGTTAGCATATCCATCCTGTTCCTGGAGTCTAAGGATTGAGACCTCATGGGGTAGGGGGGGTGGGATATACGGAGGCATCAACTGTTTCCACCTCAGCAGACGTAGGCAGCCCGACCTCAGGCCCAGCCTTCTGTGTAAAGAACAAAGAATCTTGGTTGGGTTAGGTCAATGTTGGTGACGACTACAAAGGAACTATGTAGAGAAGGATACTACGGAATAAGGAAGGGCTTATAAGAAACTAGAGGAAATGAGTCAAGACTCAAGAGCTCCATCCTGTTCCTGGAGTCTAAGGATTGAGACCTCATGGGGTAGGGGGGTGGGATATACGGAGGCATCAACTGTTTCCACCTCAGCAGACGTAGGCAGCCCGACCTCAGGCCCAGCCTTCTGTGTAAAGAACAAAGAATCTTGGTTGGGTTAGGTCAATGTTGGTGACGACTACAAAGGAACTATGTAGAGAAGGATACTACGGAATAAGGAAGGGCTTATAAGAAACTAGAGGAAATGAGTCAAGACTCAAGAGCCATGAGGGATATTTATGTCCTTGTAGAAGTAAAGTAACTTAACCAAGAGAATAACTTCAATTGACGAAAAAGATATATTTAAAGTTTGCTTTTATCAACTATTGATGTAATAGAGCTAGAATGGGTTATAAAGCAGAAGATTGGTGGAAATCAGCTATAAAAATGTTGTGAATTTTAAAAGGATAAAGGCAAGGCTGGCCCTTTAACCCTGGATGTCAGTTGCTCAACAGGGGATGCAGTTACTCTCGGTCAAAACCTGCATTAAACTGATTAGATCTTGACCCATGAACGATGTGATCAGCAAACATTTAGGCTGTGTTATTCTTACTTGAATACCCTGAAGTTTATTCATTTTAACTGAAACAAACTTGTCTGAACTTAAACTTTGTTGTGTTCGCCTGAACTTATCAGTTGTGGATTGAACTTGAGTAGTCCTTATGTGAACTTCTTGGAACTTATTTTTCTTGAAACTAATTTTTTAAAATCAATAGAGCGAAGTTATTAGCCTTGACCTAAACTAGTCTGAAGTCTGAAATTAGTGAATTATTAGTTATAATTGTGCACTTATAGCCCTTGATTTGAATATATTAGCTTTTAACTGAAACTTTAAACTACACTGGAGATATTAGTCGTGAACTGAATCTGTTTTGAAGGTGAAACGAGTGCACTGTAAATAATGTAAAAGAGAGAAATTTGTGTGCATATGTAGCAAACTGGTTTGAAATTCAAGTTCTCTATTATCATGCATCAATGCTCTCTTTGTGCCAATTGATTTCATTAAGGGACGCAATACATGTATTCAACTTCCTTCCATTTCTTTCACCCATGTGGTGTCTCCTGATCAGTTCACATTGCAGACATAAGGGATTTGAGGGTCTGAGGTTGACAATTGCATGTGTCCATGCAGTTTCGCTTATGTATAGGGTTGTGGTAAGATAATTTGCTTGTGGTAGGTGACATCTGAGGCTGTGTAGTGATACCCTGCAGTTTTTAGAAGCGTGTTCCCAGCCTTTCCTTTACTTGGCAATCAATAATTGAAAAAATTGCTGATTTTTATCTTATTGCTGCATCCCCATTTTGTGGCTATCTTAAAGATAGTAATTCCTGATCTTATTCTTCCTCTAGGTTTCATCCGTTATTGTTCATCTGAGCTTCATTTGCGATGCAGAATATGACTTTTAGTTCTATTTTGTTGGCTACTTCTGAGTTTTTCAACTGTAATGGGAGACGTGAAAAAAGTGCCATCATTTGTTTGAATGGTTCTTTGTGGTTTGGTTTGCTGTGTTTAACTCTTTGTATTGTTTTACCTGTTTTGCAGGCTAGTGAGAGCTGCTCATAAAAAGGGTGCAAACATTATTCTTATCCAGGTGCATAATTTTGGGCATGTGATGGTTCTTAAAGAAGTTTTTTTGGTATCTTGCATTTCTGTGTGGATATTTAGTCACCATTGTGTAGATTTAAAAATTAATCTAGTACTATTGAGGGCTGTACTCCCCCACCCAAAGTTTATTTTTGTGAGGCACATCTCGTTCCATCCTTCAAATAAGTATGTGGTATGCTATAAGCTTTTCTTTTATATTCCAGGAACTCTTTGAAGGGTATTACTTTTGTCAAGCACAGAGGGAAGATTTCTTCCAGCGAGCCAAACCGTACAAGGGCCATCCAACAATTGTGAGGTGACGTCATTTTCATTGAAAATTTTAGAGAAAGTCACCATGTACATGAAACCAAATTTTTATCTTTCTTGTTGAGGCTTAGATATATCTTTACTTTTAGTGTCATGTTATTGGTACTATTGTGGAGGCATAAAATGATTTTATGTTTATGGTGCAAATCGATTCTAAAAGCACTATGTAAACTCAGAAACTTTTGGGTAAGGTTGTTCAGAACCAATTTGCAACCCAATCCGTTTCTTCGCAGTTTAGATTGGTTTGCAATTTCAAAATTTTGGGTTGGTTTGTGATTTCAATCACCATGGTTTGTGGTTTGGGTTGAGTTTGAATCTTTGTGAATCCAAACCGCACCATCAACCGCAACTATTTAGATGAACTATTTACTGGGTTTTCGACAACTTTTTACCACATATTTTAATCATTTATGCGTTATATTTCCAACAATAGCAAATTAACTGTTTTCCAACAACAAGTTTATAGTAACACTACAGAAACTCCGCCAGAGTCCATTAACATAAAAAACAAACATCTTGATTCTTAGATAAGAAAACTCATATCGCGGATGAATAAATGGTTAAACTGGAGTGCACCAAACCGTTTCATGTGGTGTTGTTTGGATTGGTTTGGGCAAAAGTGCGGTGTGGTTTTGTTTGGAAAAATGTCAAACAACATGTTTGCGGTTTGGTTTGGGTTATATCCCAAACCTCACCAACCCAACCCAACCCAGTTTTGGGAGCATTTATAAGTTCTTTTTAGAGAATACAGTGTTGTCATCTGGATAGTTAAAATTAAAAGGTGCAACATGTGGTTATTGACACTTGACAGGATGCAGAAACTAGCAAAAGAGCTGGGGGTAGTGATACCAGTTAGTTTCTTTGAAGAGGCAAACAATGCTCATTATAATTCGGTTGCGGTTATTGATGCTGATGGAACTGATCTTGGGATTTATCGCAAGTCTCATATACCAGATGGACCAGGTATTTGGGATCTGCATATTCTCTTTTCTTTCTTTTCCCCTTCCGTTTACTGCTACCTGTCAGGGTATTAGATGGTTTTCATGGTATGATGTTTTATATGTATTGTTTGATTTATCATCTTAAGTTTCCTTTTCTCTTCCTTCAGGTTATGAGGAGAAATTCTATTTCAATCCTGGTGATACTGGCTTCAAGGTGGGTACTTGCTCTCTTGTTGGAAGTTTATGCCTAGTTTGGTGCTTACATGTTTGATATCTGATGCGGTGGCAGATTCAGGAATTTAGAGATGGGGGTGTGAATACAAGCTCATGTACTGATTTATTTAGTTATGTGTTTATATTATTAATTAGGACCCTAGAGTTTAGAAATTTCACATTTAACACCGAAAAGAAAATTTTAACAATGATTGATACAAGTCGTGTAACTATGTAAGTCAAATGAGTGGAAAGGAAACAATAATTTTCAAAACAAATTGATTCAAAGTATATAAAGGGAGGATTAGAGGTGGTGGAAAGGGTAAATTACTAAAATGCTTTCTAGCAATTTTGATCCAGGTACTTACACATGCACTAAAGATAAATTTTCCGCCATCCTTACGGAGTTAATTTTATAGTAACTTTTACTTCCTCCGTTTAACATTTCCCACTTTTGGCAATTCTCTATTACTCGCAGTGGTTTCATTTTTAGCAATATGTGATCTCTTTCTCTCTCCTAGCACATGGGGTTCTCTTTTTATCTTTCTCTATCTCTCTCCTCTCCTCTCCTTGGTCCTTGTGCAAATCCAAACATTGCAAGTAAAAAAAGCACCGGAAGTATTTCGTTAAGGAGGAAGAAAGACCAAATTCTTCTTGGCAGTTCTAAACCAGGAACTCACGTATACCCAGATGATCAATCTGTTGCCTACCTTACCATTAAGACAACTATTGACTTCTGCAATTTTTTTTTAAAACTATCTTTTAGAGTGATCCATGGGGTGCCTCCCAGGGCCATGGGAGGCCCTTTGAAGGCACACTCGTGCCGTGGAAGGGTCATATGATGCTGTTCGGAGGCCCTCCTAGGCCTACCTAGGTTCGTGCCAAGCGAGCCAAAGGAAGGCAAATGAAGGTTTGAGGCCCCATGGGAATCCTCAGGCATCCCGGGGACCCTAGGGAGGTCCGGGACGAAAAACTCGCCGGGCCTCGGGAAGTCGGAAAATGACCCGAAAACTGGAAAAATCAGAAATTATAGTACACGAATCCGGGCGCCCGCAAGGCCCAGGCACCGGTACCCATGGGATGCCTCCCAAGGCCCTGGGAGGCCCTTTGAAGGCAAACTCATGCCGTGTAAGGGTCATGTGGGTCCGTTCGGAGGCCCTCCTAGGCCTAGCTAGGGTCGTGCCAAGGGAAAGCAAAAGTGCGAAGGAAATGAAGGTCTGAGGCCCCATTGGGAATCCTCAGGCACCCCGGGGACCCTAGGGAGGTCAGGGATGAGAAAACTCGCCGGGCCCGGGGAAGTCGGAAAATGGCTCGAAAACGGGAAAAATTGTGGATTATTATACACGAATCCGGGAGCCCGCACGACCCAGGCACCGGTGCCCATGGGGTGCCTCCCAGGGCCATGGATGGCCCTTTGAAGGCACACTCGTGCCATGGAAGGGACTTGTGGTGTTGTTCGGAGGCCCTCCTAGGCCTAGTTAGGGTCGTGACAAGCGAGCCAAGGAAAGGCAAAAGTGGGAAGGAAATGAAGGTATGAGGCCCCATGGGGAATCCTCAGGCACCCCTGGGGAATGGGGATCCTAGGGAGGTCCGGGACGAAATAACACGCCGGGCCTCGGGAAGTCGAAAATGGCCGAAAGACTGGAAAAATCGTGGATTATAGTACACATATCCAGGCTTCCGCGGGGCCGAGGCACCGGTGCCCATGGGGTGCCTCCCAAGGCCATTGCAAGCCCTTTGAAGGCACACTCGTGCCGTGGAAGGGTCATGTGGAGCCGTTCGGAGGCCCTCCTTGGCCTAGCTAAGGTCATGCCAAGCGAGCCAAGGGAAGGCAAAAGTGGGAAGGAAATGAAGGTCTGAGGCCCCATGGGGAATCCTCAGGTACCCCGGGACCCTAGGGAGGGCTGAGATGAAAAACTCGCTGGGGCTCGGGAAGTCGAAAAATGGCTCGAAAACTGGAAAAATCGTGGATTATACTACACGAATCCGGGCGCTCGCGGGAACCGGGCAATGGTTCCCATGGGGTGCGTCCCAGGGTCATGGAAACCCCTTTGAAGGCACACTCGTGCCGTGGAAGAGTCACGTGGTGCCATTCGGAGGCCCTCCTAGGCCTAGCTAGGGTCGTGCCAAGCGAGCCAAGGGAAGGCAAAAGTGGGAATGAAATGTAAGTCTGAGGCCCCATGGGCAATCCTCAGGCACCCCGGTGACCCTACGGAGGTCCGGGACGGAAAAACTCGTCGGGCTTAGGGAAGTCGAAAAATGGCCCGAAAACTGGAAAAATCGTGGATTAATATGGGCTCGACGGGGCTCGGGCACCGATGCCCCTGTCCCAGGGCCGTTGGAGGCACACTCGTGCCATGGAAGTGTCATGTGGGGCCGTTCGTAGGCCCTCCTAGGCTTACCCAGGGTCGTGCCAAGCGAGCCAAGGGAAAGAAAAAGTGCGAAGGAAATGAAGGTCTGAGGCCCCATGGGGAATCCTGAGGCACCCCGGGGACCCTAGGGAGGTCAGAGATGAGAAAACACGCCGGGCCTAAGGAAGTCGGAAAATGGTTAGAAAACTGGAAAAATTCGTGGATTATAGTACACGAATCCGGGCGCCCGCAGGGCCGAGGCACCGGTGCCCATGGGGTGCCTCCCAGGGCCATGGAAGGCTCTTTGAAGGCACACTCGTGCCGTTGAAGGGTCATGTGGTGCCATTCGGAAGCCCCCCTCGGCCTAGCTAGGGTCGTCCCAAGTGAGCCAAGGGAAAGCAAAAGTGGGAAGGAAATGAAGGTCTGAAACCCCATGGGAATCCTCAGGCATCACGGGGACCCTAGGGAGGTCCGAGATCAGAAAACACGTCGAGCCTTGGGAAGTCGAAAATGCCCCAAAAATTGGAAAAATCGTGGATTATACTATACGAATCTCCCACAGGCGAGGCACTGGTGCCCATGGGGTTCCTCCCAGGGCCATGGGAGGCCCTTTGAAGGCACACTTGTGCCATGGGAGGGTCATGTTGTGCCGTTCGGAGGCCCTCCTAGGCCTAGTTAGGGTCGTGCCAAGCGAGTCAAGGGAAGATAAAAGTGGGAAGGAAATGAAGGTATGACGCCCCATGGGGAATCCTCAGATACCTCGGGGATGCTAGGGAGGTCGGGGACAAAGAAACACGCTAGGCCTTGGGAAGTCGAAAATGGCCCGAAAACTGGAAAAATCGTGGATTATACTACACGAATCTGGGCGCACTACACGAATCCAGGCGCTCGCGGGGCCCGGGCACGGGTACCCATGGGGTGCCTCCGAGGGCCATGGAAGGCCCTTTGAAGGCACACTCGTGCCGTGGAAGAGTCACGTGGTGCTGTTTAGAGGCCCTCATAAGCCTAGCTAGGGTCGTGCCAAGCAAGCCAAGGGAAGGCAAATGTGGGAAAGAAATGACAGTCGGAGACCCCATGGGGAATCCTCAAGTACCTCGAGGACCCTACAGAGATCCGGGACGAAAAAAGTCGTCGGGCCTAGGGACGTTGGAAAATGGTCCGAAAATTGGAAAAATCGTGGATTATAGTACATGAATCTGGGCTCGACGGGGCCCGGGCACCGATGCCCATGGGGGCCTCCAAGGGTTGTTGGAGGCCCTTTGAACGCACACTTGTGCCCTAGAAAGGTCATGTGGTGTCGTTTGGAGGCCGTCCTAGGCCTAGCTAGGGTCGTGCCGAGCGAGGCCAAGGAAGACAAAAGTGGGAAGGAAATGAAGGTCTGAGGCCCCATGGGGAATCCTCAGGCATCCCGGGGACCCTAGGGAGTTCCGGGACGAAAAAACTCATCGGGTCTCGGGAAGTCGGCAAATGGCGCGCTGGAAAAATCGTGGATTATAGTACATGAATGCGGGCGCCCGCGGGACCCAGGCACCGGTGCCCATGGGTTCCCTCCCAGGGCCGTGGGAGGCCCTTTGTAGGCACACTCGTGTCGTGGAAGGTTCATGTGGGGCCATTCGGAGGCGCTCCTAGGCCTAGCTAGGGTCGTGCCAAGCGAGCCAAGGGAATGAAAAAGTGGGAAGGAAATGTAGGTCTGAGGCCCTATGGGGTATCCTGAGGCACCCGGGGGACCCTAGGGAGGTCCGAGATGAGAAAACACGCCGGGCCTGGGGAAGTCGGAAAATGGCCCGAAAACTGGAAAATTCGTGGATTATAGTACACGAATCCGGGCGCCCGCAGGCCCCATGCACCAGTTCTCATGTGGTGCCTCCCAGGGCCATGGAAGGCCCTTCGAAGGCGCACTCGTGCCGTTGAAGGGTCATGTGGTGCCATTCGGAGGCCCCCTTGGCCTAGCTAGGGTCGTGCCAAGCGTGCCAAGGGAAAGCAAAAGTGGGAAGGAAATGAAGGTCTGAGGCCCCATGGGGAATCCTTAGGGTGTGGTCCGGGATGAGAAAACACGCCGGGATTCGAAAAGTAGAAAATGGCCCGAAAGCTGGAAAAATCGTGGATTATAGTACACGAATCCAGGCTCCCGCGGGGACGAGGCACCAGTACCCATGGGGTGCCTCCCAGGGCCATGGGAGGCCCTTTGAAGGCACACTCGTGCCATGGAAGGGACTTGTGGTGCCGTTCGGAGGCCCTCTTAGGCCTAGTTAGGGTCGTGACAAGCGAGCCAAGGAAAGGCAAAAGTGGGAAGGAAATGAAGGTCTGAGGCCCCATGGGGAATCCTCAGGCATCCTGGGGATCCTAGGGAGGTCCGGGACGAAATAACACGCCGGGCCTCGGGAAGTCGAAAATGGCCGAAAGACTGGAAAAATCGTGGATTATAGTACACGTATCCAGGCTTCCGCGGGGCCGAGGCACCGGTCCCCATGGGGTGCCTCCAAGGCCATTGCAAGCCCTTTGAAGGCACACTCGTGCCGTGGAAGGGTCATGTGGAGCCGTTCGGAGGCCCTCCTTGGCCTAGCTAAGGTCATGCCGAGCGAGCCAAGGGAAGGCAAAAGTGGGAAGGAAATGAAGGTCTGAGGCCCCATGGGGAATCCTCAGGTACCCCGGGACCCTAGGGAGGGCCGGGATGAAGAACTCGCCGGGGCTCGAAAAGTTGGAAACTGGCCCAAAAACTGGAAAAATCGTGGATTATAGTACACGAATTCGGGCGCTCGCGGGACCCGAGCACCGGTTCCCATGGGGTGCCTCCCAGGGCCATGAAAGGCCCTTTGAAGTCACACTCGTGCCGTGGAAGGGTCATGTGGTGCCGTTCGGAGGCCCCGCTAGGCTAAGCTAGGGTCGTGCCAAGCGAGCCAAAGGAAGGCAAAAGTGGGAAGGAAATGAAGGTCTGAGGCCCCATCGGGAATCCTTAGGCACCCCAGGGACGATAGGGAGGTCTGGGACGAAAAAAACTCGTCGCGCCTCGAGAAGTCTGAAAATGGCCTCAATACTTGAAAAATCGTGGATTATTGTACATGAATTTGGGCGTGCGCCACGCCCAGGCACCGATTCCCATGGGGGTCTGCCAGGGCCGTGGGAGGTCCTTTGAAGGCACACTTGTGTTGTGGAAGGGTCATGTGGTGCCGTTCGGAGGCTCTCCTAGGCCTAGCTAGGGTCGTGCCGAGCGAGTTAAGGGAAGGGAAAAGTGGGAAGGAAATGAAGGTCTGGGGCTCCATGGGGGATCCTCAGGCACCCCGGGGACCCTAGGGAGTTCTGGGACGAAAAAATTCGCTGGGCCCTGGGAAGTCGGAAAATGCCCGAAAATTGGAAAAATCGTAGATTATAGTACATGAATCCGAGCGCTCGCGGGGCCCGGGCACTGATGCCCATGGGGGCCTCCTAAGGAGGCCCTTGAAGGCACACTCGTGCTGTGGAAGGGTCATGTGGTGCCGTCTGGAGGCCCTCCTAAGCCTAGCTAGGGTCGTGCCGAGTGAGCTAAGGGAAGGCAAAAGTGGACAGGGAATGAAGGTCTGAGGAATTCGGGGGATCATCCGGCACGTGGGGAGGCTTTGAAGTTTTTTCGGAGGCGTGAATTATTTTCCAAGTATTTTCCCCTATATTTCACTTTTTTTGGCCTATTTTTGCCCATTTCCCGTCAAAATGCATTAATTTTTGAAAAAAAAATATGTAAATTAAGTACACGTCGAAACATATTTTTCAAGATTTTTCCAGAACTTTCCCAAATTACCCTCTATTTTTCTCTATTTTTCGCCTTATTTGGCCCATTTTCCACATAAAATATGATTCTTTCCAGAAAAAAAAAAAAACGTAAATTAAGTATACGTCGCAAAGTATTTTTACAGATTTTTCCCTATTTTCCCTCTTTTTTTCGTTATTTTCTCTAATTTTCGCCACATTTAGCCCATTTTCCACAAAAAAAAAAAAAAATGATTTTTTTCCAGAAAAAAAATACCTAAAAAAACTTCATGTCATATATAGTGGATTCATGAAAAAAATACTGGGCACTATCATATCATTTTCGTGAGTAAAAGGCCATGTGATTCTACTGTCAAAAGTGTGTTCATTGGGAAAATAGCCCTTTTTTCCACTAAACCTCTTTAGGGGATAGTGATTGGTGATGCTCTAGGCCTCCCCATGGGCCATGGCTGCTTGGTGTTTGGTGCTTGCACCTTGCACGGTGCCCTTGTGGTGCATGAAACATGTATCAACTTTAAGGTCAGCTATGATCTAAGTTCCATCTTTTGGCTTGTCTCTTGAAGGATGTGTTTGTGAGTTTGATATGCCACATGCAATTTGAATTATAGTGTTGTGTTATTGTTACTTTCTGAATGTTAGGAAAGAAAATAGTTTATTAACTTCATGCGTGATCACGATCAGAAGGTCAAATGAAGAAAATCTCAAGTAAGAGTGACATTGAAGTTTTCTTGTTTAAAATACATGTTGCATCTGTTTGTACCTGTAAACCAAACTCCTAAGGCAAAATAAGCACAAGGAAAGAGCAATAGACCAGTCACCAGACCAACCTACAAAAACGAAACGGTCACAGAATTCCATCTCGATCTCATAGATACCTATCGAATTCTGTGGAAAGCCGTATTCGGTGAAAGTCTTGTATGTTCGGTTTGGAGTGTTTTTGGCTTTTGTATCTTCTTATCATGCTTATCATCCACTGTGACACTTATGAACTCCCTTTGTAAATTTGGGCTGCAGGTGTTCCAAACTAAATTTGCCAAAATTGGAGTTGGTAAGTTAATTTTCTCGGCATATGTATTTTTTCCAAACTTTAGTTGGGCATATGCATATAGCCTTCTGATTCCATACGTCTTGGATTTTCATCGTGGAATGCATGGTTTCAGAATGGCAAGTGAAACCTTTTGCAGCCTTCCAATAATCTCCTGTATTGATGTTTGCAGGAATCTGCTGGGATCAGTGGTTCCCAGAGGCGGCTCGAGCCATGGTACTTCAAGGTGCAGAGATATTGTTCTACCCTACAGCAATCGGTTCTGAACCCCAAGATGATGGACTTGATTCTCGTGATCATTGGAAGCGAGTGATGCAGGGACATGCTGGCGCTAATGTGGTACACCAGCTTATGCGATTTAGTACCTAATTTTTGCTTTTTCTGATCGCAAGTTATTGCGATTCCTGTTCTGGTGTGATGTTCTTATATTTTTCCAGTCTCCTGACCTGTCAGTATATTTTTTTGTAGTAATTGTTATCATGTTATATCTTTTCCGTAGTCCATTGAGGGTTGATGAAACATAGGAAGTGGTTTTTAATCCTTCTTCATTGAAGATTTCCTAGTTACTGCGTCCTTTTTTGCCGTGTTGGTGAATATGTAAATTGATTGTTTGTGTTTAGATTAGGACATTTGAGTCTTAGATATCTCTTTGAGAGACGATGTTGAAGTTGCTTTTACTTCAGCTGTCCAGCATTGATAAGAATTGGTATACATAATTGATGACTCCAGGTACCATTAGTGGCTTCAAATCGCATTGGAAAAGAAACAATTGAGACAGAGCATGGTAAAAGTGAGATCACCTTTTATGGGAACTCCTTCATAGCAGGTATTCAATCATTTGTGAAACCTCCTTTCACTATTATTTAATTATATGTTTTGAGCTATTATTAAATAACTTCTTGAACTTGATTTCTTCTTTTATAGGTCCCACTGGAGAGATTATTGCTGTTGCTGATGACAAAGAGGAAGCAGTTCTTGTTGCTCAATTTGACTTGGAGAAACTAAAGTACAAGAGATGTAGCTGGGGAGTATTTCGGGATCGCCGTCCAGAGTTATACAAGGTGCTCCTAACATTGGATGGTGGCAATACCCATTCTTGAATTTCCTTTTCTTTAAATGAATAAAATTAGTGAAACCCGCTTATAAGAGGCGGTTAATCTTAACAAATTTTTAAATGTTTCACAAGTGACATCATGTGATAAACATAAAGTTGATCCTTTCAGGGGTTTCTTATACTTAGAAATGATCACCGGATGAGCAATCTTCACATTCAAAGTTTTGGTTTCATTGTGTGTTCTTTACTATTCCATTCATATTCCATGGATCTCACACCTGTTCTGTTCTTAACTTCTTGTCTACGCCAGTGTTTTCTCTTTTATTTTCCTATCTGGCCCCAGATATTTTGGAGTGAGTCCCAATAGATATAGTATACAATGGTTGAGTTCTGCTGTGACTGACAGAATTTAGATTCCTGAGTTATTCAGATGTACAATTTCCGAGATGATATAATACCGCTACATATTGTTTCTAAATTTCTAACTGGTTACATGATAACATTATTGCTGAGCATGTCAAGATCTGATCTGAGCACTTAGAAATGCAGGAAAGGGGTAGTAATTGCACCTTTTTCATACACTAGGTAATACCCAAGCCATGATCGATTTTTCCTAATTATCGTGTATGAAAAAGTTGGGGAATTAGTAAATTAGAATTCTAATTTTCGTTGTGGTTATTAAATAATCTGTATTAATTGACTAATTTGTAATTTTATAGCAAACATTTAATTGATGTCCTATTAGGCCTCTAGAGAGAGTTCTAAGACAATCTTTTGTTATATGTTTAATATGTTTAGGAGGGAAAACATGCTTTAGTAGTTTTTGTTTTTGTATATAGTGTAACTTCATCTTGTGAAGTGCAAGTATTGTTTCAGATCGTTTCATAATAAATTTGTATGATATTGAAACTCATCCTCGACAAAGTAAGGAAGCATAAGAGCATGTACAATGGGGCTCTCCAACTAGCTCTCCAAGGAGAGAGACAAATGAGAGCTATTTCTACCCCAACAATGGGACTCTTGGCGAGTTCTTCATGGTCTCTCCATGGAGATACCTTGAAGATAGATAGAGAGCCTTCACTTTTTTTATGAGCATGACGTGTGTCATTTTTTTTGCCATGTGACCACATAGAGTACGGAGAGTTTGTTAGAGAGCCAAATAACATTGTTTATATTTTCTTAACATGGATCTTGAAAGAAAGAGATAGAATGAAGGCGAGAGTGGAGAGACCCTTGGAGATACATTTACCATTGCACATGCTCTAAGATCAAAATCATCAAACAGTCATCGCGGCCTTGGTCTTATACAAGACTTTGCCGCGCATTGAATATATCATAATACTGTATGTATGATCTTCAATTTTCCTCATCTAGAGCTAAATATTAATATACACAAATTTCATTCTTGCAATATTTGGGAGCCTCTGTATTTCCTCATGAGCAGAAGAAGATTAGTATTATTTTAAAATTCAAATTTAATTATTTTCGCTGTGCGGAAATATTGTTCCATTTCTTTCCTTTCAAACTCTCCTTTCGGCCAGCAGCTCCTCGTTTGAGAACTCATCTGATCTTGAAAGAATTATCCTCTAGGAAGCCATCACTCGAAGAAGAGGTTTAGGTTCAGGACCTTCTATCCGTCTCTCTCAAGCGAATTATTCTCAAAGTAAGCTGATCAATCTGCGGCTCTACGCCTTATTAGGACAAATAGTTGTGTCTCTCTCAGTCTCACACTCTCTCCATCAGTGAATTAATTCGAGGCATCCTGGGAACCTCTTACTCTAGATCAGACAGTATCTAAGCATTACACTCATTTTCTCCGTGCTGCTACTAACAGTTCCATTATCCTGGACAAAAGATGTGATATTCTTTCTACCCAAAATATTTCTCTTTTACAGAATTTTTTTTGATGGGGGGTTCAAAGTTCAAACTATATCTTAAAGCATCTCATTGATGTAACTTTTAACTTTTCTTTACAAAGAATCAAAACGTGATATTGGTGGTTTATCTATGCTCCTTTCTTAAGGTGCCAACTGATGTCATTCTTTTCTTTTGTTTGCTAATCACTGCTAAATAACTTTGTGGTGGTCTTTTGGCCCCCAATTCCACTTACTTTAAGCATACATATTTTTGCTTTTGCTGTAATCAACTCTTACCTCTTCTGAGTTCTGACTTTTTAGCTTGTGTCTGGTCAACTGAAAAAAAAAGTGATGCTTTTACTGTTTGGTGATTATTTAGTAGTCATTTGAATATTTTTGGACCTCAACTTTATGCTCATATTTGTTCTTCTCTAGCTTGAAGGATTATGTTGTGTTGGAGGTACAGAATTCATAGGTAGAAAATATAGAATCAGATTTTTTCTTATCTCATGTTATGTACTAACTTATCCTGATATAAGAAAAGAGGTTTTCACTTTTCCAATTGATGTTCTCCACCGTACATTGTTCGTCAAATTGTACCGTTTTCATGTTATCTATTAGGCAAGTAGCTGGTCCCACACAAATTGACTTGTGAAATTAGTTTCTGGTAATGCTGGTGATATCTAATTGTCAGAAGCTGGAATCTGAATCCTAATTATTCAAGAAGATTTCATTGGAGTTGTCTAAGATCCTTGTTTCTCCTCCTATTACTGAGTTTCATGGATGCAATATTTAATGGGGATTCAAAGTGGTTCCAAGTAGACATTTTTGTGATGTCAAATACTCCCTCTGTTCCGAATTAGTTTGATAATCGATCAAGGTGCAAAGTTGTAAGAGATAGTTGTTTTGTAATATCTATATATTTATTTTTAAAAGGTAGATGTGGTATAATATAATGAGGGTATATGTATAGTTACTTAAGTGAGAATGTAGATGTAGAACGAGATAGAGGTTTCAAAAGAATTCCCAAGAATCATAAAAAAAAAATTAGTGGGACCAATAGTAACATATGTTTTCATACTATTATGACTTGGATAAATAAGAAACCTTCAAAATATATCGAGATAGAGAGAGTATTTTTGACAATTTTCTCTTGTTTTTTTCTATTATGGCCTTCAGTTCAGTTTAGTCCAATTCAGTTACTCTCTGCAGATTAGTTCCTCCGAGTCCCGTTGAGTTTCTCCAAGTCCAAAAGAACGGGACCTATGTGGCTGAACTTAGCTATCTTTCTTTTTTCGGAAAATTTAGTATCGAGTGGGTGGATTTCCCACCTCTAGCATACTTTGATATGTGGGATCCAACTTAGCAACAATGATTGTCTTTGAATAGTCTGTTACATCTCGAAGTGGGGTTATCTATCTAGTGAATAAATGTAGTTCTTTTTTTAAAGAAAATGGGCATGCGCTTGCTCGCCTCGAGCGCGAAGTAGGTCCACCTCTGTAAATCATCTGTGAATTGTGATTGAAGATGCAGGATGTATATGTGCCTCTGAATGACGTACTGTCAGTTGTCTGGTAAGATATTACACACATCGTCCTGTGATGAACTTTCCACTGTCACATTGGTGTATATAGATACTCGTCAGCATATATGTCATTGATTCTATTCATGTCACTTGGATATGATTTATGTCAGTTTGTTGACACAAAATCATTTAGTCATTCATTGGATTGTTTTGTTCTGTAAGAAAAGTGCAGAGAACAGTTTCGTGCAACATGATAAGGTAATAATGTTATCTTTTCACATATGATTTGAAACTAGGAAAAAAAACTCTACAAATAAATTAGAAAATGCAAAGAAATATGGGAAATATACATATCTTTTTTTTTTTTTTCTTTTGGTTCAGGAATTTCTTTGGCGCACACATGGATTACTACTTTGTCTTGTTTAAAAGGATGCACAAGCTTTTAATGAGAATCAGTGAACTGGGTTAAATTTCTAGCTTGTTCCTCATGTACATAGATTCAGACTTTCTTGATGCAAAATTTACGATGAATTCGACCTCAGTCCATATCCTGACATAAGAAGTCCAATGAGAGCAATGCTTAAAATAGCGATCCATAAAAAAATACCAATACTGAGATCGGCTAGAACAAGGTGAGAACTAAAAGGAATTACTAAATAACTTAGTAGAATTGATATGACTGCAATCGAAGGTCCAAGCCTGAATCTGAGTTTGTACAAGTATTGTTAGTCAGACTCCAATATAATCTAATGTACTTACACTGATAACTGCATCTGTTAGCTCTTTTCCTCTTTTTTTCTTTTTGTCTGTCTAGTTCCAATTAGATAAGAGGACCATTGGTTTTCCTTCCCTGGCTATTTTTTTGTGCATTTTAACATGCATGTAGTATAGATGTTAAACTCTTTTAAGTTGGTTTCTTTAGTCATAACTTAAAATTAGTGGTCATTTTGGCCTGACTTTTAACATTGAATTGCATCATTTCTGTTTCAATGCTCAGTTTGAACTTTTGGCTAGTGTACTGTTTGTTCAAACTTAAAACTGGTTCTCTAGAATAGGTATAATAAGAATTTAGAGTACAAAATCTACTGTATGAGGATCTATTATTCTTGCATGCATCCTCTTGTTTTGCAAAATTCTGGGAACACAAATTTCAGAACTCTAATAACTGATTTGGCAGGCTACAAGTCTTCTTTACTCCTTCTGGACATCCTTAACTTTTAGCCTCATCTTCCTCCTTAAACTCAACTCCTCTCTCTTCCTCTTCTATCCTTTTAACACCACCAAATTTTCCTTCTCCACCCTCTCCATTATCATCATCTTCAACATCGTCGTCATCATCATCATAATCATCATCATCTTCAACAGTAATTTCATCATTATCATCTTCTTCAACAACATTGTTGTCATCATCATCATCTTCATCGTTTGGTTGGATAAAGGTTAAACGGAGTCGCCCGTCTTCCCTACTAGCTTGAAGACACTCATGTGTCGGTGTCCTAACCTCCTTCAACACAAATCTTCCATTTTTCCTGTAAGACTCAAAGGAAACAGACGGTTTTCCTGTCTGTCCTATGTAAGGTATTGGTGGAGGGAATATTGTCCTTCCATTGAGTCTTATCTTCCTGCAGTAAGAGTCATCTGAATGTCTTCTAACATGCAGTTTCTCTCCCAAATTATGGTGACTATTGTTGTTACTACAACCATTGTTCTGAGCCTCCATCTTCAAATCCTCCGTATCGTCCAAGCTCTCAGAACCTAACCCTTCAGTGCACAACTGCAGGCTGTCAGAATTCAGAGACGAAAAACTTTCACTCTTACAATGGTATGGTTGCAAGTACCCATCACTTGTCTTCTCATCTTGTTGATTCTCATTGTCAGACCATTGTGAAACTGAGTTAATAACAGGAAATGATGCTGCTGCTGATGCTGATGATGACGACGAAGGTGGTACAAAGAAAGACGATGATGATGATGATGATGATGATGGTGGTGGGAAAAAAGATGATGGTGATGTAGTTTGGTTAGGATGAGTTTCTTTGAAATGAAGTTCACCAAAGATCTCAGTAAAAGAGTGATCAAGAGGTGGTTTAAGAGTTCTTATATGTTTCCACGACGATAGCGAATCTATCAAGGAAGATGAAGTGGAGGAGTTGTTTTCTGGTATTGTGTTCTCAAAGATGTGTCTTAAGCTTCCACAGGTTGCCATTGCTATTTTTTCTTGAAGACTCTTTTTATGTTTTTATGCCTTCAATATGAAACCTGGATAAAAGTCAAAAGATTATGCGGTGTTAAAGAGAGTTTAGGTTGTCAAAGAAGGGAAGTAGAGAACATCACGGGATTGATGTGAAAACAGGGTTGATCTGTTCAAAGATATAACAGGACGGTGAGTTTCTTCTTATATTTATGGTATTTTTTTTTTTTAATCTTTTTTTGGGATAAGAAAAATCAGATCTTTTCTTTTTGGGATTGGAGAAATCAGAAATAATTGATTTGTGAGGTAGACCTCCTTTTTTCTTGTAAACCCTACAAAAAAAATATATTTTATATTAGTAATATATTTTATTTTCTTAAAGCACCAATAAAATCAAATCTATTTTTTTATGGAGCGAAAAGGAAAATCGATATTTTTTGTTAACAAAAATTTTGGATGTTTTTTTTTTTTTTTTTTCCTTTTGACAAAGACGATAAACAAGTTAACTCATGAATTCAGATGGGGTTGTTATATTTGCATATTTTGAATAATTCTAATAATCAAGGCCGTTTTTTTCAGAGTAATATTTAAAAAAAGGGTCGCGTTTTTTGCATTATGTAGTGTTGTTGGATGTTTAGCTTCTTTGAGAGAAGATATTTGTGAAAAGGGTGTGCTAGGTATTATTGGGTTGGAAGAGGTGGAAGAGAGTGGTGGAGTTGTTCTGTGAATGCATCTAATAAACTTATCTACCCCTTAGGTAGTTGCATGGGCTCACTATTTGTAGGTGAAGTTAAGTAGCAAATGGGAAATAAAGTGATGGGAATAAAGAGAAAGAGTGGAAGGTTCCTCTTTTTTTTTCTTTCCAATTAATTTCAGCCATTTGTTTTCACCTCTTTGATAGTGAGTGTGCATAGCAAATTGATGTGGGTTTGCTGTTTGCATGATACGGGTACCCTTGTATTATTCATGGCTAGATTCTCTTGATTTTCTTTAAATTATAAGATTTTCTTTTGGTAAATATTGGGCCCACAAGGATTGTATCTTAGGGGAGCAACTATGGTGGAGAAAATCCATAAGGGATTGGGTGTGGAAGGTAAATTGTGCTAGTATTTTGCTGAGAATTACTCTTGCTTAGGCTTGGCCAAGCACTACCTAGGCACGGTACGTTTGTGTCGTGTCGGATCAGTCAAATTCAAAATTAAGGCGTAAATATGAAATGGTTAGTTGTGTTGTGTGTAGGTATATAACCGTGATATTTTTGTTGTTGTGCATTTTTATGTCTCATGTTGTGTTGTATTTTTCCGTCCAAAAATTTTGATATTTGTATAGCCCGATAACCTAACACACACAATAGTAAGTTTGCCTCTCTTCCAATGCTAAAATTTGTCTTTTAGGTAAGGGAGAAAGTTATTTTCCTAATAGGAAGATAAATAGTGGTTGCTCTTGTACATAGGCATATCAAAGTCATGTTACCCAATTTGTATAGAAGAAAAGAGAAAGAGGGGGCATCAAAGCATTGGAAACTGATGAGTGGATGAGAGAAGGGGAAGAGGTTGTCTTCTAACTGCACGTTTGCACATCTCACATCATCCAACTTTTAAACATACCTAATTGTAGATTATTAAATGGTGAGAAATATTGCAAAAATTATGTGTGGGAGTATTGTAAAAAATACGAGCGTAAATTCGATGACTATAAATTGATGACAAACCACTAAAAGTAAGAAAACATTAGTTTTTGCATTAGGGTATGAGTGAAATGAGAGAGACAAAAAGAATAAATAATCGATAACCAGAAAAATTAGTCTAATCATTACATATACTATTAAAAAATGTACTTGAATTTCCAATTTCCATTTCTTAGCATTTTTTTATTGTAATTTTTTTGGTCAATATGAGGATATTCCCACCAAATCCCTAACAAGAGTTGTTCTTTAATTTTTTGACAAAGAGTTGTTCTTTATTGGAGATGAAATCACTGGCTACTCTACCATCTTTCTTGTCAAATTGTCAACTATAGACAAATAAAAGTAGTGACGCTAACCTCGATTGAAAGTGTCATCTTATATCATTTGCCTAATTATTGGTCAAGTAATTCCAAACTTCACTTTGGCATAGCCACTGATTATGCCATAACGTGGTATGATGTGCAAATAACTATGATTTATATAATCAAAATCCTAACCTTCTCTGTTGCTGTTATTTTATCAAAAGTTTTCAGGCATTGTTGTCAGTGAAATATAACAAGCTTGACTAGTACTGCTTAATGTATGTGCTTAATATATTTTGTGAGGTTAGACGCTGAGTTGATCTTAAATTAGCTCGTTCCGATTAATCGGCGAAAATCAAGTTTCACTTTTTTCTTTTCTTTTCTTCTCGTGAGATTTTTTTTGACAGAAATTTGTGAGTTGATACCAAAGATATAGCGTAGCTTTTTCTTATTTGAGGAGATCTAAGGACTTGCTCTAGCTATGTTTTGTAGAGTTATTTTACAACTCTAAAGAATTCACACGCGTCAAGATGACTTAGCTCTTTTTTGTTCAGGAAATAAGGATGGGATAATTGGGGAGAATAAGTTTACAAATTCCCTTTTTCTACAAAGGTACGATTGCTCTTTTTAGAAATATAGATAATAAAAAGTTGTTTTTTTTAATAATACAAAGTATTTACAGAATTCCTCAAAAAATTGTATTTACAAAAGTAATTCTTCACACTGCTAAAAGTGTAAGAAAGGTAGTGTTAGAAAGAAAGTTTCAAAAATAGAAAATTGTTCTTCCTTACCTTCTTCTCTTTGATTTTGCATTCATCCTCTTTTAATATTTTTGTTTGTTCTCTAACAATTCTTGTGAGCAACCCAATAAAGGGAAACAACTAACAAGTTAACTATTTTGTTAATCCTTGGAAGATATTCTTTCACGGAAAATCATTTTCCATTGAAATTTTTTTCCGTCAAACCAAACAGACCCCCAAAGAATCACACTTTTCCGAAGATTAACAGTGACAAGCACCAGTCTACGCTACGGGAGCCAGAGAATCCTGTTAGCTATCCGTGCTATGTCACATAAGATCATCCAGCTAGAGCACCCAGGAAGAAACTGGGGCAAAAAGAGATGGAAAGAAAAAAGAAAAAAGAAAAAAAAAATGAAAGCAAGTGAGAAGTGTTATCTCAATTTCAATCTTCTCCAAAACATACATGTGCAGTGAGCATACCACTTTGAATCAATGGGCAAAAACTACACATATGGTCTAAGCAGAGTTGCTTTTACCGCCATGCTTCGATACGCTCTATCCTTGAACTTACACAGCTAAGGTTGCTCTTGCTCATAGTCCTCGGCTTCTCTGTGGGTCCCACAGGAGGCCGCCTGTTTAATTGCACAGAATCTTTCCTGACAATGGAAATACTTGATTGAAACACGGGTCCCGAATGGATCTTTAGACTGGCTTGAAACCCCTTAAAAGATTGCCAGTGAAATGGAGAATCATCAGATTCATCTCCATCCTCGGACTGTTTGGCGTCATGGGGGCTATCAAAAGCAGGTTCATCATCAGATGAGTAGTGCTCAACTTCTGATCCCTCAGTTTCTTCAGCGAGATAATCTCCCAGACAAAGCTGTGATGGGCTTTGATGGCCGCTCTCATCAGAAGGTCCCGAACAGGAAGCAAAAGCAGGGTCTATCCTTGCGTCTTCTCTGTCTTGCAGTCTTTTTGTGATTAGAGTTTTGAGGAAGTTCATCACTTGAACAGCGTACATCAATGCAGTTAAAGGATCTGCCATCTACAGTAGAAAACAATTCATGACTAACAGCCTAAAAAAAGCCATTTCTCTTACAAGCATTCTTGTAAAATATAACAATCACTAAGAAGGCATATTATATTCCAGGATACAAAGCCTATCAATATTCAAACCCTCAAAAAGAAAAACCCCTCCCATACAAAGTTTATACTTCCTCTGTTTCTAAATAAGTGCAACACTTCTTGTTTTCACGTTTGCCAATGCATTATTTTAATCATTAATATCTTCAATTATCAATAAGTAAAAATTATAAAAAGTTGATATTATAAAAATTCACATTCACACGAATCTAACAAGATCCCATATATGTTTTTCCTAAAATGTAAATCACCAAAGCTAAT
This sequence comes from Beta vulgaris subsp. vulgaris, assembly GCF_026745355.1. Classification (NCBI taxonomy): domain Eukaryota; kingdom Viridiplantae; phylum Streptophyta; class Magnoliopsida; order Caryophyllales; family Amaranthaceae; genus Beta; species Beta vulgaris. Next base: position 60,231,218 of record NC_079208.1, on the reverse strand, counting down.
TAAAGTTTAAACTGTGAATAAACACTATGCAAATGTTGCACTTATTCAGAAACGGAGGAAGTATAAAGATATAAGAGTCAAGAATGGTGACAAAAATCAAAATTTCTGACAGAATTACCATCATATCAAGAAATCTTGCTGCTACTATTTGAAGTCAATGAGGCAGGTACCATTACCTGTGTCATATTTGGAGCAAACACCATAGCAATGTTGTGAGCATTCATCTTATTGTAGAGTTCTTCTTGAACAACATCGGCCATCAGGTTGATGGCCCAGTCAAGCAGAGCACTCTCTGTTGGAGGGAGCAGGCTCACAAGCTCGATACAATCTTCTTCAGACTGACACTGCATCACGTCCTCAGGTGCCAAAGGATCCAGAACTCCGGTTGGAAGTTCTCTAAACCAAGCCTAGAGAGCACGAAAAAATGAAGTGAGCTTAACAAATTGGCTGAAAAGACCTTAATTTATTCGCAAATTTTTTTTCAAGTTGATGTCGTGGCCCAAGAAAAGTAAAATGAGAAGGTAAAGATAATAATAAACAATTGGTGGGACGATTCAAAAAACAGAAAAAAAAAAGTGGGTAAACTAAGAAGGGACAACTTAGAAAAGAAAATGGATAAACAGTAAACTAATAAAAACTAGAGGGACTCAATCGGTGCAGCACTCTTGTCCATTGCAATTACCATGAAGTAGATCTTTCCGTGGATTATGTTCACCAATAATAGTGATTCAAACTAAAAAAAGGTTATTGAAATCTTGTTAAGAGTCCGAAAAAGTGAGTACATTGCTGCACAAAGGACAATTACGGCCAAGAAAGGGCCTAAACCACGTTGCAGATGCCACTGAGCTGAATTTATGAAGCAAATCTAGTGACTACAAACACTATATGACTCGCATTTCATGTAATTTCAAACAGTTCTCTACAAAAGATACACATTCAACCAAAAACAAGATCACTTGTCAATGTATAGCAAATTTATACCTTGATAAGACCGGCCAGACAATGAATATCTATGTCATCTGGTATAATACCCCCATTTAATTGGTCTCTAACAAACTCCTCCTGATTGTTGTCTCCAGTAATTCTAAAAATTCCTTCCTCCTGCAAACAAATATTTATCACTTTTAATAGCACGATTGCTAGAGCATACACATGAAAAGCACATTTGAAAGGAGAGGAACATCCAGCGACCGATAATCTCCAACCAACTCAAAATGGGGGTGAATGCAATGACATCATCAATGACAATAAAGAATACAGAGAGGATGCAAGAGATAGCATGTACCTGCAAGCCTCCTTGAGCATAGAGACACCTTTGCATCAAAATAAGTATCGTTGGCACACAGTTGCCTCTAGAGTCGTATGAGAGTTGCATGGATTCCGTGGAAACACCAAAGACTGATGTACTGCATATGCAAATGAGTCAAGGATAAGAGAAAGCAAAACAACAATGCACAGTACAAGGAGCCATATCATAAAGGTAGGAGGACTGTATACTATGTTCACTAAGGAAAAGACCAAAACTTTCATCCTGATGATTGACATAGAGGATCTTCAGTCAACCATACTACTTTTTCCCCCAAACTCCTACATGGCATGCTTGCCTACATCCCTACCTCACACTCAATCTACTCATTCAGCAGCCTATACATGCATATATCACCTCAGCACCTTCTCATTCAGCTACATCAGCTGAGACTATTTCTTGTACCACATCTTCTGCTCCTTTTAGAAGATCAAGCAGAACCCAACCTCATAGTGGCTTAATGACAATGGCACTCCTACATCTCTCCCTGTAGATAATCTAGCTTTCCAAAGAATTCAACCTGAGCTCATTCGCTTCCACACCAGATTGACAACACTATTGCTGATCCTCTACATTTTAAACATTCTAACAAACATCATCACAGGGAGCAAGCTATAGATATAAAGTAAAAACTCTTGAGCAAAGCAATGCTCACGAGGTGACCACCTTACCACCCAGAAAAAAAAAAAAAAAAAAAAAAACCATGGGTGTAAGTGGTCGCACAAAACCATGTACCGAACTACCAATATCTATTCAGAGATCTTAATTTTGCAAACAAAATTTTGGTGAAGATTGCAGTGAGTTTCCCCAGTACCTAAAATGGCTACGGTCAGAACTTTACAGCTCACTGGCTACGGCAGCAATCTAAAACTGAGTTACAACTCAAGCAGATGATTGATTCTAATGTGGTAATCTTGAATAGAATATATACATGACATTTTCATAAGCTTATACATGAGTTATTCTTGTTGAGGGGGAGTCACTTCCTCTCAAGCTACAATCTCATCAGGTTTGCAAAATGCAAGCTCAAACAAGCTCAAGGCAGTAGTTTATCAAACTGTTACTATCTTAGAAGTACAGTCCAAGGCAGATCACAGCTTATTGATCATGTGTTATGATCACAGGATTACCTTGGAGCTCATCTATGATGGTTTACAAACTTTGACATAACTCCCCTTAAGACTATGTTGTCTGATACATTCAATATAAAAGACCTCAGTCCTCTTAAGAGCTTCTTAGTTAGCACCTCAAAGGAAGTATACTTGTTGACCTCAAAGAAGTCATTATGACCTCCTCCAAACCTCTTAGCCTTCCTATAACTCACCCCACATAGGGGGTGTCCTTTGCCGAATGCCACTCCTTATCAAAGACTTCTTGTATAACTTATTTGCCTCACCATAACCAGATTGATATAGCCTTCTTGATCCATAAACTCACAATCGTTCATATATTGACGCTAAGAGGCTTCTTCGGCACTTAGAATTTCAACTCGGTTCACTTTTAGCCTCAATGTGCATACTATGATAGTGACTAGGAGAGCTTCCCTCTGACCAAGAAGTTGATATCTGGTTTCTGCATTTGTTGGGAAAGCACAGGTCTAATGCTGAATTAGTATATAAGCCATGGGTCTAATCATTTGTTAAGGCACTTGGCAGTGTTGACAACATACTATACTGAGATGCGACAGCCAAACAACTTCAGCAATGGCAGCAAATCTGGTTTTACACCCCTAAGAGAAACATAATGTAGAAATAAATTGTCACTTTATCAAAGACATAATTGAATCGGGCTTCGTTCACACCTCCACTGTCCAAGTTGAAGATGTTTCTGCAAGAGATGTCTAAGAGTTGTGCAAAGTGACATATCTTACAAGGCCCCTCATCTTAGAGGGCACAAAAATCTGAAGTTCATTGTTTTTTTAGTCACATTGTTCTAAACACTTAATATATTAATCTTAAGATAACTTTATTAGGGCTCATTTTATTTATTTAGCACAAGGCCCCCAAAATATTTGAAACGGTGCTGATTTTCACCAAGATCTTGTCTTTTACGCAGCACCACTAGAGGACAAGAAGAGTAGAATTTCGATTCTTTTTTAAGTTAGTCACTGATGCCACTATTGAGAAAGTAAAGATAGAAACAGTATTGAGAGGTAAAGGTAGAAAGTTTATTATCCTCTTGTTGGATATATATGAATGCATTGGGAAACTTATTCTACATTCTTTCTCTATCTGCCTCTAGCTCAAAATTCTCTGCATTTATTCAAGGAGATATACTCATTAATGTCACAAGCTCTGGATTTAATCCCCTAGAGACGACTACATGGCATTTTGTACAAAACAAACTTAATCAACAAAGTCAAAATTACTAAAAGCCACCGATTCCATTCTTTGTCAATCAAATTTTGTGGCAATTTCAATTTTCATCGTCGATTGGTGATCAGGAACAAGCTTCAAAATTTTCAATCAATTCTAACTGCATTGCTCACACGACATTCTTTCAATCACCTAAAGACAAGCATTACCATGTGACACACAAACAAACAGGCAGAAGAACACTTGGAATCAAATCGAGTAAGTTTGTGACAAAGTCTAATCTTGCTCCATCCACACCTCCACTGACCAAGTTGAAGATGTTTTCACTAAGATCTTGTCTGTTACGCAGCATCACTAAAGGACAAGAAGGTTAAAATATGGATTCTCTTTCAATTTAGTTAGAGAATAAAGGTATAAAGTTCGTCAGTATTGGGAGAATAAAGATAGAAAGTTTGTTATGCTCTTATTGGATAAATAGGCATGTATTCACTTCTTCCTCTATCTGAAATCTAGCTCAAAATTCTCTGCATTTATTCCAGGGTGGTACAATCTTTAACGTCAAAAGCTCTTCAACATTGTCATTGATCCTCTACAGAGGACTATATAGAATTTTGTACAAAACAATCAGAATCAACAAAGTCAATATTACTAGAAGGCCAATCCATGAATCATGTTTCTTGTCAATCAAATTTAGTGGCAATATAGATGCTCAAAATCAGTTTATGAGATACACACTTCCGAATTCACAATCAAGCCTCGGTACCTTACTCGGACAACATTCTTTTGATCAAGCAAAGACAGGCATGACCATGTGACATTCCAGACAAACAGGCAACATAACACTTAGAATCAAATCGAACAGGTTTATGACAACATAAGTGACCAGTCAAAGCAAAATGTCATGAACTCTGTGACCACAATAAGTTTAAAGGAGCTTTCCCCCTTCTTCAACCCACGCCACTCCGCCCCTCTCCTCTTTCAAACCAAATGACCAAGAAAAAAAAGGGAAATCCCTTCTCTATGATTGATTATCTGTTTCAAAAATTGGACATAAAGAATGCATTATCTAGATTCACATGAAAACAGATACACATTTCCAGTGCTTATGCCCACATCAGATTACACAAAAACTATGCCCTAACATTATCAAATAACAGATTAAAAATTGGCAATTTCAAAACCAACACAAGCACCCACATCACATTATCCCTAAAGTTGACCAAATTACAAAAAAAAAAATCATTAGAGAAAATACACCAAATTCAAAAACCCAAATAAAGATTAAGCATAAAAACCATTAAGCACAACCTAAAAACCTCCCAAATCACACTAGAAAAAGGAAAAATGTACCTTGCACTAGGAGCCCTCCTAGGAACTTCAGGCTCAAACTCAACAGGCAAACCTAAGAAGCCATTAAACCTATCAAATGTGACATGAGCCACGTGGCGGACATTGGTTGGCCAACCAATATCCATAGCAGCAGAAATACGAGCTTCCCTGTCAGTTGTGCAACCAATCAGAGACTTTCTAAACAAAGTCACAAGAATCGCCAGGAGAGAAAGTTGTTCCCTTTCTTTCTCTCTCCTCTTTATATCTTCACTTCTCTCTCTACAACTTGAACTTGAATCACATTCACAATCAACCCCTCTTCTTCTATCTACATAATTTCAATTAGGGTTTTGATTATATTAAAGTTGTGTTTTTTTTTTGTTGCAAAATGAAGAATCAGAAGGTGTAATAATACCTGAAGATGATGAGAAATGTGATGGAGAATGTAATACTTCTGTCATTGCTGTCAATTAATCAATGGGTATCAGTAATATTCCTCAATTTTTTTTAAAAAGATTGAAACTTTCAAAAAAAAGATTTGAAGGAAATTTTCAAAGATCAAATTTTTTCAAAAACTTGGGTATTTTGAGCTCAGATTATGGGTAAAAATGGAGGACGTGGGTAACATGAATGAAGATTGAATCAAAGATGGGTGCTTTTTTTTTTCCAGCTCTGCAAAAAAAAAGGAGCGTTGAAGAAGCACAGAGAAAGAAAGATAGAGCATGAATGAGGGAAGTTTGGAAGTTGTTTGTTCTTGGAGTATTAAATTTGAGTAAATTAATCATTTATTGAGACAGTTTTTTTGCCCACTTTTGTATTAATACTATTTAGGTGGACCACTTTTTGTTGATTAGGAGTTAGTTTTCTTCTGTATTTTCTCTTTTCTTGTTTTGATGGTTTGTGTTCTTCAAAAAAAGGTCTTCCCTCCAAAATGTGCTATGTTTGTTATCTGTGCTTGGAAATTTTGTGGAGTAGTACTCTACTACTCCTACTCCTACTCCTACTCCTACTCCTTAGGCCTGTTATTAACTTATTTTGCGACGGTTTCAGTTTAGTTCAATTCAATTTAGTTTAGTTTAGATTAATTTGATTCAGCTTAATGTAATTACTTTTCTCTCATATATTGTTTCAATTTAGTTGAATGCATCAAAAAAACAGGGGCATTAGTTCTTACTCTTTAGTATGTAATAATCAAATGGACGTGTATTAATCTCTCATTATATAGTTTGTACCCTACAAATGTCATCTAACTTAGTTGGTAAAGTCTTGTAGGGGATAATACTAAGACGTGAGATTGAATGTCATCTAAGCCATTGCGCTTAATCGCTCATTTACACCAAATAAGACATAGTATATCGTGGTATATTATTTGCATGTTATGTTATCGTTATTTTATCATTTTGGCACCAATAAGATATTATGTGAATTTCTTAATCATTTAAAGCATCTTTTAGGGAAAAGAACTAGTTATTAGGCCCGGGCTATGCCCCGGATAAGGAAAATTTTCATTTATTAATATTGTACTTTAAAATAATAACACTAAATATCACTTGGTCTAGTGGTTAAGACTTTGATATATAACCTTGATGTCATGGGATCAAACCTTGTGCTATGCAATTTCTAGTTTTTTTATTGTATGCGGATTACGTGGAGTAAAATGCTTTAGGGAGAGCGCGTATGCGGATTACGTGGAGTAAAATGCTTTACGGAGAGCGCCACGTGGTACCGTTTCACGTTTAGGAACGCCTTTAAATATATTAGTATAGATAGTTATGTTTTTTTTTATTGACAGGAAGAATAGTTATAGTTATAGTAATACTTATATTGATCCAAATCGGAAATGATTTATTAGAATGAGAGATGAAATTATGAAAAATCCAATCATGTGTTGCATACATGACTTTAGCCTTTAGTAGTTTAGTATATACTTCCAAATTAGCAATATTTTTCCGCTAATGTACTCAATGACTTATTAATTAGTGTTTATGAATGTCTTTCTCGTTTTTCTCATTTATGTATAATATGTACCCAATAGATATTGTATCTTTAAAGATACAGACCATCTTAAAATGTACTTCCTCCGTGTTTTTATTGTTGCTATATAGAGAAAGTGGTGGGGTTTTAAGAAAGGTAGAGAGAGAAAGTAGGGACCACCACTTTTTGAATAAAAAAATATTTGTTAAGGAAAAAGTATGAGTATTTTAAAAGAGAAGGTGGGGGACCACCAACTTTTTAATAGTATTTTAAGATTTTTATGGTGAAAAGAAATCCATTTATGGTATGTAGCATCTATTATGACATTTCCATTTAAGAGAAATGTAGCATCTATAAAAAAAACGGAGGAAGTAGCTTTTGTGCTACCAAGTTGGATTTACTAAGCAATATTGTGTAAATCATTTGATTTTGTTCATTGCTCCCTTAAAAATTATGAGTTCTCTAATAAATTAAAGGTCTTGTTAAAATTATGGGGTGCTTTTGTCTTGGATAATTATGTCTCTTCCACATTTTACTCACCCTTCTTTGTTTTCTCACTTCTTTCTCATTCTTTTTCGCATGTCCCCCTACACTACTTGTCAAAGGACCAACTCAACCAAAAGTTTAAGCTAATGGTTGAGGGTCCAGGAATAGATCTATACTCTATCATGCTCCCTAACGCAAGAGCCATTTGGGCTAAAAGTGTGGATGCAACACAAGCCTCTCTCATACTTGGCGCTAAATATCCCACTGAGAAGGGAGAGGGTGGATGAGATTTATTTTGTGTGTCATCATAAAAGTATGGGGTTGTTTGGTTAATAGTATTATTTAACATAAGAAGTTTGAATTTTTAGAAATTGTTATTTTTTGGTGTTGTTTGGTTAAGTAGAAATTCCTAATAAGTTCCACTTCCCACAAAATGGAGGAAGTTACTTACCTAGCAGGGGGACTTAGATAAGTGGAAATTCCCATGGAAATTTTCATTTTCCTTAAATCACGAAACAACATTTAACAATTCCTAAGAAATACAATTACATGAGAAGGCAATATTCCGAGGAATTTATACTCCATGCATTCAACCAAACAAGAATCTATGACAGTAGACTAGCTATGAGACCATAATGGTATTAGAACATGAACATGGATCTATATATCTATGGAACTTGCAACATGATTGACATTGTCTTACGATCATCACGCATGCATGTACCGCACTAATGCCACTATGCACTATCATTACATTACATAATCGCCTGAAATTCAACATAAAAACAGAAGCACAAATCATATCATAGTACATATTACATGTTATTTTCAACATAAATTAGTTTAATTATATTAGAACATCATGATTATGTTGTCACTATAAGTTCATGTTTGACTAATAAGCCATAAAAGAAGCTAATCAGAAACTACATGGATAGAATCTTATCAGTTCCTAAGGATCTAACGGTCTCTTTCGGTCATCTTTCAAAATTATAACATGTATTTGATCACATGTCCACGGCCACAATCCAACTGTATCTTACCCACCACTTTTAGAGTAGGTCAATGAGTTTCCCTCTTCATGTCTTTTTCAATGTTTCAAAAACTTATAAGTTAAATTTGTCTAAGGACTTGTTCTCCCCATCTTATTTTCAGTTCAATTCAGCTCGGTTCGGTTCAGTTCAGCTCAATTCTCAGTTCAGTTGTTTTATGTCGAATAGAACATGCCCTAAATTGCAAGATTATTTAACTACTAATGACTTATATAATAAACGATAATATATAAACATATTAATAATGATGATAACGGTCTCATAGTTCTATAGGGCTATTAGTCTCTTGATAATGTTAATGTAACTTGTATATTTGTAGTTTTAATTACCATATCTAAATACAGAAACGAATAAAATTAAGAAGTTTGAAAGGAAAATGCGTTATTTAACTACTAATGACTTATATAATAGATGATAATAAACATATTAATAATGATGATGACAATCTCGTAATTCTTTAGGGTTAGGCTCTTGATAATGTTAATGTAAGTTGTATAATTTATGTATTGCCAAGCCATTAGAAGATCCGTCACAAGCAAGGCCCATTTATAACTTCAATTTGGGCCCATTTACAACTTCAATTTGGGCCCATTTACAAGTTGATTTTGAAGGAGTATTGCCGTTTGGGGTGGAATCTATCATATCTTCAAGTGAAATTGTATAATATGGCATCCAACTTCAATAATATGTTTCATCAAGGCTGTCTTAAAAATTTCAAGGTCACTGTGTTAATCACAATTTGGAGCCTAATTATAAAATTATTATACCTAAATTGTAGAATTATAAATAATGTATTCTACAAAGTACTTATATCATTGTTTAATCTATTTTTGATAAAATAAAGCTCGAGTTTGAACAATATAGCTAAAAAACATTAAATTTAAGAGTTTTGACCTCTCTACAAAAACAGGACCCTATACTGTTGGAGTCGCTTTACACGCCCTATTACAAAGTCTTATGTTTCACCAAAAAAGAAAAATTCCATCACGTGTCTTACAAGCTATAAAACAAGTTTCAACAGATATATAACAAACTTTCTTAACGTCAAAATAAGTTGCACAAAACACAATACGAGTTCTTTTAAATTCGCAAAATAAAAGAGACAACACAAGAAAAGAAAGTTATGAATGGGCTTTGTTTCTCATTTCGGCCCTTGGGTTATATAAACACTACTATTTTGTCTATTCCATATAAATTAACATTACAACATTGATACAAAATATAATCCATATAAGAAAAAAAGTGGATCAAAAACATACAAAAGTTTCACTTAACAAACATTTGCATACTAGACTCATTTTCCTGATCAATAACATCAAGCATAACAGGATCAACAACAATACGACTATCCACGTGGACCTTAAACCTTGGGCTCCACAAAATCAATTTCGCCCAACCACAAATATCCACCTCAGCATCTAATACCATCATTCTTTTACCCACATCACTAATAAATCTTTTAGCATGTTGAACCAACTCTTGTCCATTAAGCCGAGCCTGAAGCCGAAGCAGCTGGCATGAGTTAGCCGGCTGCGAGCCAGCTGGGACATAGGCCGAGCCTAAAAACGAGCCGTCATAATATATTGATAGTGACGTGGCAGAGTACCTGACAGGTAGGATATTGGGGTTGCTGACGTGTATGGTCAAGATGAGGTCAGCATCAAGACGTGGAAATTTCACATTGTCTTGATTTTGGTGTTGTTTTTCTTTGGTTGAGTTTTTGAATTTTAGTTGTAATGATGTGAGGCTAACAAGCCGAAAGTTGGGTACTTTCGGCTTGGCTAAGAAAAAAGTGGTTGCGGCTGTGGCGGCGGTTGCGCCAATTATAGCCGAGGTCCAACTCCATTTTACTTTTTTACCCATATAGGTTCTGTTTGGCGATAGCGTTTGAGGTAGCGGGTAGAGGTTTGACAAGGTCAAAAAGCGACTAGTGTTGGGAAAGATAAGGTTACGACGAGGGGTATAAATGTCTTTTTCTTAGCGGTGGCCGATGAAAGGAGTTTTTTTGGGTGTGAAGTTATGGTTGTTGAAGAAGAAAGTAAAAGGGTAGAGAGCAACTTATTTGTTGGGTATTGACGATGTGGGAGTGTATACCAAGATAAAGAGATAAAAGTTGGTGGATTATATTATTATATTATATACTTCATCCGTTTCATATTACTCGCTACTCTTTTTAATTTATGGACTCCTATGCAATTTTTGGAGAACAAAGAGGTAGAGAGTAAAAAGAAAAGGGACTCATATGAGGGAAGAGATATAAAAAGAATTTATTGACCAAAAAGAAAATGTAGTAAGTAATGTGAAACTTGCCACAATGGAAAAGGTAGCGAGTATTATGAGACGGAGGAAGTAAATTTTGTCATATTGTGATTTGTTTTTTTCAATAATTATTTTTGGGTGATAATTGGTTTTAAATAACTTAATTATAAAAGGTAGGGTCGTTTGTACATTTACTTTGTGAGGGGTGAGCACTTGAATATAAAGATAGTGGGACTGTGGAAGGCAGACTTTTCTTTAGTGCTCATTTTTCAATATGCATCGAAAACATGTTTTTGTTACATTTATCTATGTTTTGATCAACCGTCCAGTCGTCCACTATATGATGGAGCATACTTTGGCTCTATTCTGTTTAACTTATTTTAATTTATTTAAAATCTTATAAGATTAGATAAGATGTTTTGTTAACTTATCTTCACTCAGAAAAAAATAAATGAAATCGGGTCAGAAAATATTGCAATTAATATGAAAATTCCAGAGAAATGAAATATCGTAATTAAAAAAGAATGCATAATGTAATTACTTTATGTCCATATTAGATTAATCTAAAATTTAGCAGTTGTTTCATATTAGTATCACATTTTACTATTATCAAGTAATCATCTTAGATTAAGCACAAATTTACAATAATCTAGAAGGTTATTCGATCCCAAGTCTCGATACCATCTTCATAATGATATCAACTAAACTAAAAAGCATCCACAACTCCACATGTTAAAACTCATATTAGATCAGAAAAAATAACTTAAAATTAGATCAACTAATAAGATGAACTAAACATAGTCTAAGATTGCAAATTAAATATTAGAAGCGCAGCTCAATTAGAGTTGATAAAATCAGCTCGGCCCGATTTTTGGGCTGGTTTTGGGCAGATTTTTTTGACTCACGATCGACTTGACTCGGTTTTTTTTTGTTTTGGACAAACTAAAAATAACTTTTTAGTCTATTTTTCAACCCTAAATAACAAGCTTTGGGCACAAGATTTTGACCCAATCCCACCCAACCAATGGACAATATTTTTAGGCGCAACCCGGCTCAAACCTGACCCATAATCACCTAATCATTAAACTTTTCATCACTTTCATTTCCAATTTCCCTAAAACACGTGATTTCATTACTCTTAATTTATAACACCAAAAAAATAAGACAAAAATATTAACTTTACAAATAACAAATTAACAATGATATTTTTCATAGCATCTCAATCTTGACCATTCGGCGAAAATAGTGTTCAATACAAAATAACAATTAACATCAAGAAACAAAAAGCTCCATCTGAGATCTATTATCTTGATCAATAACATCAAGAAAAACAGGATCAACAGACACCCTACTATCCACATGTACCCTAAACTTATGTTCCCACCACAACACTTTCGCAACACCTTCCACATCAACAACAGCATCTATAACCATCTCTCTCTTAGCCACATCAGACATAAACCGGCTAACATGATGAGCCACCAGCTCCAACCCACTAAGCCGAGCCGGAAGCCGAACAAGCCGACAAGACCTAGCCGGCTGTGAACCAGCTTCAAGCCGAGCCGTTCCAAGAAGTGAGCCGTCATAAAAGATAGACATAGTAGTAGTATCATAATTGATGGCTACGATGTTAGGATTGTTTACATGGACGGTTAAGATTAACTCGGCGTCTAAAGCTGGGAAATTGAGCTTGAAAGATGTTAAGTCGATGGAAATGACTTCGAAAGCTGGGTCTTTTGGCTTGGCGGTTATTAGTGCTGCGGTTGTAGCTGCGGTTGTTGCGCCGATTATGGCGGATGGCCAACTCCATTTTTGTGGTTTTGTTGTGGTCATGGTTTGGTGGTGGTGGTTGTTGTTGTTTGTGTTTTGGAGGATTGGGTGGAATGAGTCATGAAAAAGTTGGGGATTTGAGGGTGTGAGGAAAGAATTGACTAATTTGTCCTTGTTTGTTTATGGTTTTTATTTTTATTTTTTGGTGTTTTGGGATTATTTTGGCCTTTGGGCCTTGTTTTTTTTAAATCTTTTATGTGTTTAAAGTGAATGGTTAAATGTGGTCTTATTTTAGTTAGGATAAGTTTATTGTAAGTCTTAAAAGGAGTTTTGATTTGAAACTTTTGTGGATCTTGTGCAATAAACTACTCTAAGACTCCATAGTCTTAAAGTGAGTTTTGATTTCCAAAACTCAACTCAAGACTCCCCTTGCCAGATGTCTCAATTCTTAGAATTTTTTTTTAAAAAAATATTAGCCCAAATAAAAAAAAATCTTATTAATAAAAAAAAAAAAGTGAGTCTTGATAATAGTCTGGGGATAAAGTATAAAAGTAAAGAGAGTCTGAAATTAGTCTGAATTAGTGAAAAGCTGATGTGGTAGAGTCTGAAGTATAGTCTTAGAGTCTTGCAATAAACTTACCCTTAGAGTCTGTTCTTCCTAAGTTTATTTTCAGTTTAGTTTAGTTTAGTTATAATCAGCTTAGTTCTGAGATAAAACAAAGATGAGTTGTCAAGAACATAGAGGAGGTAGGATGGGCAGTTGGTCAAATTCAGTATGGATCGTACATGGACAGTAGTTGGAGTCGGCGGCTCTCCTATGGTTTCCTAATCTTGGATATGGGGGAAGAGGAACAAGTTGGCCCTTGTGAACAGCTTGATGCACTATCTCCCTTCAACCTTTTGAGCGAAATGCGGCACAAAGGAATTCAATTCAATTCAGTTCCAATTATCATTTCTATTAGTTATAATTTAATTCATATTAATTCAATTCAATTCAGTTCAGTTGCAATCAGTTTAGTTCAATTCAATTGTTATATATCAAAAAGAACATGGTTGTCATTGTTGATGATTGATTAGTTAGAACGATTACCACCTGATGGATGAAGGCATGAAGCTAAGGTGGAGTGGAACATCTGGAACATAGTTTAACATAGTTTATTTAACTATTTTTCTCTCACAATCTTACTTCATTTCAATTTAATTAAGCCAAAAGAATAAGGGGATAAAAGTTAGATATAATAGAGACTATAGAATGAGAGAAACTTAATATGTTAGTGGCAATTTTTCACTTTTAAAAAGCGATAATTACCATAATTCCTCAAATCGATACTTTGTCAAAATAGTTTTTGTCAATATAACATAATTTCTTAAAATGTAAACAAGAGTTTTGACCACTCTAAATAGATTTAGATACACGTAATGCATGTTTCAAGTTGTTAAAAGATGTAAATATTAACATCAAATTGTAAAATACTTTTTAAAAAATAAAGGACATTTAAGATTTTTTAAGTGGACACCAAAATTCACAAATATAATCTTATACTCCCTTCATTCCATAATATAGTGCTCATTTCTCTTTTTCACGCGGCGTTGATCTACAACAACCACAATTTCAGTTTCTTTACACTAGTAATTTAGTATGCACCCCCTTAACTTTATCCCCTATATCTTGGTCTTCAATTATCAATTGTAACTCTTCCAATACAAAAATTTGAAACCGCTTTTGTCTGCATCCTACAAGTCATCTCTAACTTTTTTCCCAACAACCAAACACATAGCAAATGTGTGTTTATATCGTTCATGGGCTGAGACCACTACCGAAAGTGAACCATAATATTTTGAGGCATAGGGGAGAGCTAAGTGATGGCCTACTGGCCTTTCCATCTCCCAGACATCCACCTAGAATTAGGAGTTGGAACTCGAATTCGGACCAGAATCGAACCAGACAGGAAAAATTCTGATCCGGTCTCTGATTCATGAAAATTTGAAATTCTGTGTTTCCGATTCGATGTGGTCCAAATTCGAAAATTTTCAATTCTGATCGGGTGACCAAAATTCCTTTTTTAATAAAAAAAATAGGTTTAATGGTTAAAAAAATCTTTAAAAACTATAAAGTTAAAACCCCATCTTTATTGCCTTTAAGATTCTTGCAGATAGAATTATTAGTAAAATTGAGTTATTTGGGCCCGGGGGGATTGACAGGACGAACTGCTAGTTTTCGGATACGAGATATCCACCCTAGTCCCTTCTTTTAATGCATTGAATCTAATATGTCTAAACCTAAGAAAAAAAAGATGTTTTTTGAATAAAAAATACAAATTGTGGTAAAAAAAACCTGGACCGGACCAGAATATTTTGGTATGGTCCAGACTCCAAATCCACAAAAATTTCAAATACTGATCCATACCGGTTCCTGGTCCCGGTATCGGACCGATGCACACCCCTACCTAGGATCAATCCCTCATCTTAGCATCCTTAGACCTTATTCGGAAGTATAAGAGTTTTTGTTCCAAGTCACATACATGCCTATATAAGGGTCTGTTATATTCAACTTATTTTTGTTTACGTAAACTTATTAGACCTTATTTTGCAAGAGTTACTTGAACATAACTTATCTGAACTTATTAATTTTTAAAATAATATGAGGTTATGTGATACACTTCATTGAGCTTAATACAAACCCACACTAGAGTAGAGTTTTGACTATATATAAGGTTAGTAGGGTCCCATTCTAAACCAATTACTAATAGGTGGAGTAACCCACCGATCTATAGATTAGTAATTCTCTCTAATTCTTCAATTAATTCAATTGTAGGTTATATCTCTTAATATTACTTGAACCTTTTTTATAATAAGAATTAAAAAAAAGATGAACAAAACATATCTTCAAGTTTTGAAACTTATGATAATGCTATGTTTTCTTGTACTGTTGTACAGCTATACTGCTGTGACTTCATCGAAAACTTCTTTCACAAAACAACGTGCAGATTACATGCAGCCAGAATTCCGGTGTCTAGAAACTGCTTGAATTGATGCGTTCATTTCAATAAATATGCAGCTGAATTCTAAGTTATTTCTAACACATTATTAGCATCACTTTCATGTTTCTTAGTTAAAAAGTAAGTAATTTTTTTTTTTACAAAAACAAGGGAATAAAGATGGTAGCATTAACGATGAAATTATCAATGAAACTCGCGCTATTAGAGCTTCTTTTGATGAGTTTAAGCATTATCCCATCTTATGGTGTTCTTCAGGTGGGCTTCTATAATGGAAAATGTAACACCACAAATGTCGAGAAAATAGTTTCTAAGGTTGTTAAGAAGCATTTCATCAGGGACAGGTTCATCACAGCTGCCCTTGTTCGCATGCAATTTCATGATTGCTTTGTTCATGTAAGGAAGTATATATATCGAAGGAAGTATATATATTATGCGCGTTTCTTTTTAGTGGTTACACTTATTTCGTTATGAACTTATGACCTGTGATGCGTATAATCCTTAATATATTTGTTACATTTTGTAAAATGATAAAAAAGTTGATATTTTGAATCTATGTATCAAAATTGATCTATCAGAACTTCACTTGATGATATAGTTTCGTTGTGATGAATAATAACCTTTTTACATAATTTTATGCATATGCACTAAAGATTAATTTGGAATGCATTGTTGATTAAGAATAGGGATGTGATGCTTCCATCTTAATTGATGGAAATCAAACTGAGAAGGATGCTCTTTCTAATGGAAGTGTCAAAGGTTTTGAAGTTATTGATGAGGCAAAGGCCACTTTGGAGAAAATCTGTCCTGGAGTGGTCTCTTGTGCTGATATTATTGTTATAGCTGCTAGAGTATCAGTTTTCTTGGTAAGCATACTTATTACTTTCTCCATTCTATATTGTCGAACTACTTGACTTTATGCACTATCTAACCAAGGATGTCTTGGCCTGATAGTTAAGATTGAAGTGCTGTGAATAATAGACCACAAGTTCGAATCCCCCCGACCTCCTCTTTTTTGTGCTTTGTACTGCTTTCGTGGCTCATATGGATAGTTGATTTATCTTGCCTCCTCAAGATATGGCTTGAAGTTGTCATTCTTCAATTGTTCATTTTCAGGATCAAATATACTAGTCCGTTATAGGATGTTTCTTTAACTTTAAGAGCCATAATATGTAGCTTGAAGAATGAAGAGAAAAGGCTATATTTAAGGAGCTAAACCAGTATTATTCGTCTTGATTAGTATTTCCAAAGTATCAACTTGTTATAGTTTTTTTTGGTACGTATTAATTAAAGATATAAATGGTCTAAAACTTGTATCGGAAACTAAAGAGTATGATACATTTAATTGATGCGGGAGGGGGTGTCACAAAGAGAGAGAGTCACTTAACAAATCAATGTAACATTGATATGATCATGTGTAGGATGGAGGAAAATGGTACCATGTCCAAACAGGAAGAAGAGATGGTCTCATTTCACAAGCAAGTGATGTCGATCTCCCTTCACCATATCTATCAATATCTGAAACAATTCAAGCATTTGCTAAGAAAGGACTAAGCATCCAGGACATGGTTCTTCTTTTAGGTAACATTGACGACGATAAATAATTGCTTCTTAATTTTATTCCTAAACTAAATACAAGGTGTATTTGCACGTGTGCGACGGTAACATATATAGTGCAGTTAAGTAAATTTAGTAACAAAATTAGGTAAATAGCAACGGATAAACGAAGAATCCGCCAATCAAAGCAGCGCGTTTAAAACCCGGCCCGTAGCTAATTGCCTATGGTACGTTGCATAGTGTAACTTGTCACACGCAAAGCAAAACTTTCTCAATTTATGTGGTAACAGTAAAAATGATGATAATAAAAATGATTTTATAAGTTATTTGTGAAGAAATTAAAATTTCATACTTAAATTTATGCTCATCATATCTGTCTATTCTTATATCTCTTATATTTTCTTCATAATTTTCTTTATCATCCACCATTACTTCAAAGTCGATTTTACCTCTTTTATAATTATCTTTATCATAGGGATGAGGAGCTAGCTCATGTGGTAGAGCACTCCCCTCTGATCCTTGAGGTCAGGGGTTTGATCCTTACCCCCAGCCCTTGGGCTGACTTAATTTCCCAATCAAAAAAAAAAAAAATTATCTTTATCATCCAATGTTACTTTAGAGATGATTACCTCTTTTATTTTCTTCATATATTTCGAAACCATCTTTTACCAATTTAAAGATGATACCGAATGATCTATGAAATTCAAAGAGAAACAATTATGTAGGGATGAAATTCCACTACCATATGAGTGTAAATATTATTTCTTTCGTACTATTTTACTCAAAAAGATTCCAAACAAGAGGAATACAAATAGAACATAGAAAGTACTATGAATATGAGACTCTTTTTTCTATATGATGTACAATGTTTTTTTTTTAATTAATTCATTGTCACCATTTGTTACGACTTACCATGATGCATGCACTGATGCATGTATGATAAATTTCATTAGGCCCGTACACAAGCTCATGTCGAAGAAGAGAGTGACCACATAAATGTTGACAAAGTTCCATCCTAAAACCAATTGGTGATAGGTGGAGTAACCACCAATCTATATGTTAATCAGTCTCTCTCTAATTCTTCAACGTGAAACAATTATTCCTAACTCACATGCGGGCTTTACTCTTAACAATATACGTATAGGTGGTCATAGTGTGGGAATGACGCACTGTACTTTCATCCAAGATCGTCTCTACAACTTCCAACACAGCGGGAAAACTGATCAAACTATGAATCCAACTCTAGCACAATTTTTGAAAAGGAGATGCCCTAAGGACAAAATTGGCCAAGTATTAATCCCATTGAACTCCAAGACCAATAATGTTAATCTCATAGACAACTCTTTTTATAAGCAAATATTGGTAGGAAGAGGTATACTTCAAATAGACCAAGAAATAGCGCTTGATTCTAGGACTAGTGACTTTGTTAAGGAGCTAGCAAAGAACAACAATACTTTCCTAGCTAAATTTGGTGAAGCTATGGTTAAGATGGGTGCAATTGAAGTGCTTACTGGTGAACAAGGAGAGATTAGAAGGTCTTGCAATTCTAGCCTTAGGTAAGCAAATGGAATGGTGCAGGATTACAAAAGTGGATCTACAACAGGTTCGACAAGCTTATGAATCCGCAACTTTTTGTACAAAAAATAGTTTTCCCTGTATCTCTTTTTAATTTTGTACTTTTACTTGATGTCAAAAAAAAAAGGTCTTGCAATTCTTTAACTTATAAGCGATGAGCTTAGAGATGTTTTACATTTGCAAATTGAATGTATTTTTGGGTTCATGAGAATGTTTATTGAGGTTATCTTTAGCTCATGAATGTTCGTACTCAAATTTGTTTTCCTTTATTTGATTTGGCAAAATCACTTTCTTGTGTTATGATCGGAATTCTTTTACACCTTTTATCCACAACGATTCACATTCTATGATGAGTTTGTTGTTACTTTGTTATTCAAAATTTATGACTAATTTAGTATATACCTAAGTTTTAACTACTTATTATTTTCGACAATCACTTAATTTCAATACTTTGTTAACTCGTTATATTCTTGTTAATGATCGTGGTCATATTGTGTTTAAGTTGGAGGGAGAACAAGATAGAAAACCAATAAGACAAGCACACTAAACAAATAAACAACCTCATGTGAACCTATTTCAACTAGAACAACATTGAAGTCTCTTCATCTAATTAAAAGTATGCTTAAAATTGAACAAGAATAATTCCAAAACCCAAGAAAAACAAATGCCAAGTTATTTGAAAGGGTGCATTTGGACAAGTTGATCCACGTTGATCTTTTTTCCTATGACTTCCATCAGCTCCGGCCACTCCCGCGTATGGAAGGAACCCCCCCTTTCCTTGGCTAACTCCCGAGCCACCACCTTCATTACCACGTCCTCTTCCATGACCGCTTCCATGACCACCGCTACTCGCACGACCTCCTCCGATTCCTATTGCTACTACTCTACCGCCACCTCCGCCTCCGCCTCCACCTCCACCACTACCACCACGCTTACTAATTGCTGTTATATGCACCCAATGATCCACTGATCCCACCTTCTTAAACGTGCTATTTTCCTGTCCATTTGAGTCTTGTCCACCTAATGTTATGTAAGGCATACAAGTGTAATTTGGTCATTTTAGATACATGAAATTTTTTTGGTCCTACTACCAGAAATTTTCCACTGCCTTTGGCGAGTGGACTAATTAATTGCGAGAGTTTGCATGGGTACCTCAAAGGGCAGCATCCCTTCCCACTTGGATTTTTTCCATATCCAAGGCTCGAACCCGAAATCTTGATTAAGGAGCGAGAGACCCTTAACCACTTACGTCAACCCAAGTTGATCAGATACATGAAAATTAATGTACCTGTTTTTTCTTGTTTTTCTAAGTTGGTGTGGGGGGAATGTAATCATTTAACTGCCAAATACATTTGATCCGCTTTTAGTGTGATCCATATCACGCAATACCAATCTATCTATCTATGATCCATCAATTTGATGTTATTGTCATGAAAAAAATCATTACTTTTCCCGTGCAGAATTAATAGTCACTATACGGTAAATTAAACAATAACACAAGTAAAATTTGTAATATATAGTCGCTAAAAGACATGTTTGTTGAGTTGTTATAATATACTAGGAGAATTTCGCAGCTTCATTATATATTCATTATCAAGTATTCAATCAAGGATTTTTTGACCTAGTGATTAAGATGAAGGTGCTGTAAACGATAGGTTACAGGTTCGAATCCCCCCTCTCCTTCTTCGTACTGTCTTCATGACTCATATAGATTAAAAAATTATCAAGTATTCAAATAAATATGTTATGTTTATGATAATAATTCATAATTACTTCTATGTAGCAAAATTATAATTAGCAGGGAAATTGAAATGTAGTATATGGAACCAAAGAAAGTGAACAAAACAATTGAATCTGGATTATAAAGAGAGAATGAAAGAGGAAGGATCATACCTAAATTGGAGCCTTTGGATGCAATTTGGGAAAACTGAAGATGCAAAAAAACTACCAAGGAAACAAGATAAAATCTCATGCTCCTTTTACTTTTAAATTGTGTTGTTTATCTCTTGTAATTTTATGAGCTTAATTTTTTTTTGACATCAGAAAAACTTGCATTAATAAAACTCGAATGAGTTATTGAAAGTGGTTTCATTTTTCACTTGCGTTAATAAATGAATAAACATTTATATAGACTTTGACCAAGAGTTTGTTAAGGAGGATAAACCCATGGTTGTAGGATTATTATTATTATTATTATTATTATTATTATTATTATTATTATTATTGTTATTGTTATTATTATTATTATTATTAAATAATAATAATAATTTGTCATTTTTTTAATGTTCCTAACCAAACAACATTTTTAATCAAAGAGAAACCTTTTCATCCTCTTTATAACCCTTTATCATATCCTTTCTTTTTCTTCTTAATGAAGCAAATAGTAATGGTTGGTAACAATGTTAGTTGAGTGACTTAGGATGTGAAGGTACTTAAAATCCTCAATAATATTCTATAAGGTTTCTAAGCTGACCCTCGATGAAAATGTATACATTTTTTTCGATATTTATTCATCGCAACACTTTGACTTATATATTTGACAACACATAATTTTGATAATAAATTATCTACTCAGAAAGAATGAAACAAATACCTACATTTTCACCAGAGACAAAAAGGTGCCTTTTCATCAAGAGATACTTGTAAACCCTTGTGTTCATGTTCAATTCATTTGTGATATCAAGTTAAGCCTATCTTATAAAGAAGGAGAGATTATAGGTTGGGATATATAATTTATACAAATTGTATTAATTAGTTTAGTATTTTGTACAAGTTGGATGGAAAATAAGAGATCAGAGAGACGAAGCGAAATAATTATAACCAAAATTACTAGGAAAATTTACATTTGTAGAAAGATATCTTGATTTTATATATTAAATCTCTCGTTCCACAATTTGTGTATTATTTACATGCCACTTTTTTTTGTTGCTTGATATTATCACTACAGCTCACCAATTTTTAATTCAAATATTTACACACAAGCCCGATCCCGGCAGTTTCTAGGCCAACGATTGTATGATAGATTTTTTTTTTATTAGGAAATTAAGTCAGCCCAAGGGTTAACCCCTAACAAGGCTACTAGCCTTGTAGGAACTACCAGCACATTGGCTGCATGCTAAGGAAATTACCCCAACATAATGCTGGGAATAAGGATCGAACCCCTGACCTCAAGGATAAGAGGGGAGTGCTCTACCACATGAGCTAGCTCCTCATCCTTACGATTGTATGATAGATGAAAGCCCTTTATGTACATATATTCTAATATAACATATTAATCATAGAAAAAAAATATCAATTTCGTTGAAATATTCTTTATATTACATAATTAGTAATGCATTATGAGTTCTTTTCTATTGGGGTTGTGGTATAGTTTTGCAACTCTTAAACTAGTTGAACTACAATTAACCTAAATAATAAGCTAATAAAAAGCTTAAAATTCAATGAAATAGATTTTTACACCTAACAAAAATAAAATTAGAGTTAACCCAACATGTGCAGTTGGACAAGTTGATCCTTTCTGCCTTTGGTGGCCATGGGATCTCCTTGCAGCTGCAGCTGCTGCTCCTGCTCCGGTTGCAGCTCCATAATATGGTCGACGTCCTCCTCTTCCACCGCTACTCGATTCACCACCACCGCTTCTTCCGCCACCATAACCATGACTATAGCCACCATTATGACCACCACCAATGCTATGACCACCTCCGCCACCATGACCACCACTGCCACCGTGACCACCACCACCATGACCACCAACGCCTCCACCTCTCTTACTGATTGCTGTTATTTGCAATCTTGACAATGCCTCTCTATCCTTGACACTATTGTGTACTTGCATGTCTGTAGGATCATATGTACATGATATTGTCAACATATATAAATCACAATGAATCAATAAAATTGGTGACTCCACTTCTGACACCAATTAGATCTTACTACTACAATAAAATTTGTGAACACACATTTCTTAATTCTATAAGGATTTATCCAAATAAAATGGTCTTATTGAAAAAGCTTATAGGAGAACTAGTTTTTTTTTTTTTATTGGGAAATTAAGTCAGCCCAAGGGTTACCCCTACCAAGGCTATTAGCCTTGTAGGAACTACCAGCACATTGGCTCGTAATGCATGCAAAGCATGCTAAGGAAATACCCCAACATAATGCTGGGGGGTAAGGATCGAACCCCTGACCTCAAAGATCAGAGGGGAGTGCTCTACTACATGAGCTAACTCCTCATCTTTAGGAGAACTAGTTCGTTAGTGAACAAGAGAAATTGCGTGGACTAAACTAGTCACCGAAAGAAATTATTAAATTACCCCATCATACCAGTTATTTCCTGAACAAAAATTATTAAAAGAGACGGTCTAATTTTAATATAAAAGTAGACCTAGTAACTAAATAGATTAAACTAGTCACTGAAAGAAATTAACCGAGTCACCATTGAGCTAATTTTCTTTTTAATATTGAGTTTACCCTTTCCTAATTTTAATTTAAAAGTAGGCGGTATCTTACGAGACAAACTCTTTGCTGAAAGTCGTTCTTGAATTACTATTAGAATAATATGTAAATAATCTTTGATTATTCTTAAATACTACCTCCGTATTTTTCTAGTTGCACCATTTGATTTTGTGGCACTATTCATCAATCAACTTTGTTAAGCTACCTCGCATTATTATATAAGAAAAAACATAGTCATGTGGGATCTTATTAGATTCGTCTCAATACGAGGATTCCAAATATCAAATTTTTCCTATACCCAATAAGATATATTGACGTTCAAAAAATCGTCTCGATAAATGCGAAAAAACAACTGATGCAACTAAAAATTACAAAAATTGTATTCTTTATACATCGTCTACCTAATTTAAAATTAGCTTACTATGTCGTAGTACATTGTATTCAAACCTATTTTAGTATTGAGAATAGTCAGGGAATATCTTCCTAGAAATCTACAATTACCCTTAGTCGGACTTAAGAGCATCTCCAATAGCTCTCTTTAGCACTCTTCCCTCATAAAAGTTTTGCCTTTTACCCCCACATTACGTGAGAGAAGAGTATGACATTCTTGTACAAACACTATTCTAGCAAGTTATATTATGCCACACTATGAACTATTCAGCAGTAGCACAATAACTTTTGATGAAAATTAATATATACACAATCACATGAGTCATGAGGGATCTAGTGTGCTTCATGCTCTTATTTAATTCCTACTTAGGAATTAGGATCCTAAAGTATTTTTTTCTCCAAACCCATCATTTATCTTCCCAATTTATATATATATCTGAAATCCAAGACAAACAGATATCATGTTGTCACATGTACTCTCTCCTCCTCCACGCAATCAAATGAGACATTAAACCGTAAAAATGTGTATTTCAAAACTCGAACACTTGACCTCTCATTTGTTATGTTAATTCTAACCAACTCCCTAAAATGCTCATGTTGGTCTTGTGGGGGTGACAAAATCATTTAAAGACATATATATATTTCTATTTTTGAAAAATTCAAATGCACTTCATTAAAAATCCAGAACGTATGATACCGGACAAGAATTGGTTACTATTCTAAACCATATAACAGTTATTAAACAGTGAGATATTATAGTAGTACGTTTTTACTTTTTAACACATACTTCTCCATTTCTTTCTCCTCAGTTTTTACTCATGTCATCCATTTTTTAGTTTCTCTCTTCATTTATATAATTTTTATCTCATACTTTTACACTTCTTCCTTATTTTATTTCAAAATAAAATGAGTAAACTAAATATAAAGGGAAGAACTATGACATAACCTTTCCTAAACACTAAATACAATTATATTTTCATTTCTCACCAACATATTAAGAAAAGAATTTCCTAATTTCTCCTATATCTCTAATATCTTCCAAAATTGAGAAAAATTTATTTCTTATATACCACATCTTTTTTTTCTATAGTTATAAAAAAATCCTATCTTTGTACATCATTCACAGACCAACATTTCTTCCTAATTAAATAAATTATGTCTTCTATTGATATTATAAAAACAATATATAGCTGAATACTAGGCCCTCTTCTATTCACCCTAATCTTACTAAACTAGAACATACATACTTCAAGTATAGTAGTAGTATTTTACTAACTCATTTCCCATTTTGTATTTGTTGTATGAAGTCATTTGATTTTTACAGATCATTCAAACTGATTATTTCTTAATAAACCTAATTCTTACTAATTAGATAAATTTTTTTTAAAGAATAGGGCCTATGTCATATCATTGAAACAATTTCTAGAGCGTCAATCATCGGCTCTATCAGATAGAGTATAAAACTATTTCTGCGACCTCAACCAATCAGTTTAAAAAATAGTTTTATACTATACAAACAAATCTTTAACAGTTTCTTTAAACTATTTCTTCAAACATTGTTGTAATTTAGCAGAAATATATTGAATGTTAAGGAGAGAGAAAAAAGAAGTGTACCTAAATTTGAGCACTTTGAAGTGACTAGCAAGAGATGAATATGCAGAAAAAATACCCAGAATAACAAAAACCATCTCATATTTCTTCAATCTTTCAGTATCTTCTTTTTGTTTTTGCAGTTTCTCTGTCTTTTTTACGTGGTACTCTCAAACTCTCTTCTTTTCTTGTGCTAAGAACAATTTATATTTATGGGAAACTTTACTTTTTTCTTTTACTTTTTATGTGGTAACTAATAAATTAATTAATAAAATTAGAAATAGAAGAATTTGGGAAAGAGATGATCATCATTCATCTCTTGTCTATCTAAAACAATTTGGATTTCTCTTTCGTTTTCGGCTCCCTTAAATTTTTCTCTTTTGGGCTTTTTAAGGTTTATCATGGGCTTGTTTGTGGGCTAAGAGTGCAAGTAAATCCAGCTTAGTGTTGAGTTGTTGATGGGTACATGTTTTTTGAAAAGTTGTAAAATGAAATACCCTACTGAAGTGGCACCTCACACTAATATAACTAGTCAGATTTGCAGGTCAGACTCTCGGAAGGAGGAGGAATGGTAAGGAAAATCTCACACCCAAAGAGTCCCTAGTAGGATTTGATCCCATGACGGCATGACCTTGAAATCATGAGGCCAAATCTTTACCATAAGTTTTGTTTGGTTTTTTGGAATTGTACATGTTTTGTTATACTCCCCTCATTTTATTTTGATGAATATTCTTGCCTAGAGGTGGGCATGGTCCGGGTCGGGCCTGTTCACGGGCTCGGCCCGCGGGCTTGAGTAAATGACGTGCCGCGTTTGGCCAGGGCCCATGAGTGGCGGGCCGGGCTTAAAATTAAAAAAAAATTCCAAGCCTCGGCCTACGGGACCGCGGGCCGGCCCATGTTTTCTGTTGTATTTTTTACAGTTTTAGGGTAAAAAAAACAAAGGAAATGAGTGTTCGTCCCGCGGGACGGAAATAAAATTTCTTGACCGTGACAGGCCCGCGGCCCACCTAAGCAGACAACGGGCCAGGCCTCGAGCGGGGTCGGGCCCAAATCGTGAAGGGCTGGGCCGGCCCACGTGCCGGCCCGACCCATGCACACCTCTATTCTTGCCTATACAGGTAGTCAGGTACCACACCAAGTAGTACTTGGTCTAGTGGTTTGGTTTGTATCTCACAACCTTGAGGTTGTGGCCTGTGGGATCAAACTCCACTAGAGACACTTTAGAGGTTGAGATTTTTCCCTACCATTCCCCTTACTTTCAAGAGGTCTTGCCTGTAAATCCAGATCGATTGACCTGAACGAGATTTCGATCCGATTAGGAAGCTTATTTCTCCTTACCTTTAAAAAAAATAGTCAGATATTACGCAGGTATTCCTTTCTCCTCTCACTCACATTCCATCATATTATCATTTCAGTCGCTGGACTCCTCCACGCCAATCCTACTTCAAGTTAAATTTTGATAGATCAGTCACAAGACTATTTCATATTTAATTAATCTCGGAATTGTTTTGGACTATTATTAATCACTCCCATGAATTCATTTAACATTTGTTCTTTATAATGCATTTCGATTATTTAAGATAATGTTGGACTATTTAAAATTGTTTGGTTTGTTTGATCATTCTATTAAAGAAATAAAAATATTGTACCATTATCTTATTAATCAAGAAATAGAGGTTCTTGAAACTCGAGTATAATATTGTACTATTAGAAGACTTGAAATAAGTCAAGGCCAAATCCTTGTTACACGTATGTCAAAGTAGTGCTTGCCATGCATCTTAGACTATGTTTGGCACAACTGACTGAAATGGAGCTGAAACTGATAAGGTGGCTGAAACTGATTAGGTAGCAGCTGAAACTGTTAAGGTGCTGAAACTGTTAAGCTAGCTGATTACATAACCTGTTTGGTAATATTATTTATGAATGTAGCTGAAATATCTTTTTAAACTTAAAAAGATAAAAAGAAACTATCTTTTTCGGCTTAAAAGGATAAAAAGAAAATAATAATTATAAAAAAATTTCAGCACCTTATCTCAGAAGCTATAATTTACTCCAACTCAATTTCAGTCAAATTTTGGACTTAAATTTTATTTAAGTTCCTCCACCAAACATCACTAATCATATAAGGTGACTTAAAATTGTAGCATCTTATTATTTAAGTCACCTAAAATGCTTCCCCAAACAGTGTCTTAATCAATTTAAGGAATATTACATTTTGTAATTAGTATAAAAAACCTTATGCACCACCTCTAAAGCAAGATAACTTCTAACAAACTTTGCTACATTTGATTTTTTGAGGTCAATGATCTCTAACCTTGACTTTCAATACAACCTTTTGATATTATAGCCTTTTGCTTTATCTTTCCAAAACTACAATCCAATCCCACTTTTTAAAGTAATACTTTCTTCCTCCTGAAAATAAGTGAAATACTTGTCTGCATGGTACATTCAAGGCCTCAAGGATGTCTATGAGATACCGACATACCATAATAGTAGGCATTTCAAAGCGTGCTAGTGAAGAGATATAAAACAATGCGAACCCAAAACAAGATAAATCGACAAGTGTTAAATTTATCATGAAACGTCTATTATTAAAGTGTTAAAAGGTATTTAGAAGCGAAGGAAGTGAAAGCTAATTAGCTAGGCCGAAAGTCAAAGATACAATAGTTGGCATTACCAAAAAAATTGAAGAGTCCATCAAAAATTCTCAACAAATGCATGCCTCATTAGTTGATATTTTGATAACTGAATATGCATGCCTGATTAGTTGACTATTACATCAATAATTATAAATCTGATAAGCTAATTAATTAATGTTTTGTTAAGTTGATCAAGGCACGTTAATACAACACTTACTAGGGAATAAAGACCTGTCTTTGCGCTAAGTAGTCTCGAATCCCTCTATAAACTACAACAAAAATCTATAGCCATGGCCATGGCCAGGGCTCGTTCTTCGTGTACCGCGACGCTAGCCATTGTTCTGCTCTTAATGACCCTCGTTGGTGAGTCTTATGGTCAATTGAAGGTTGGTTTTTACACTGGAAAGTGTGGGACGAACGACGTCGAGAAAGTTATATTCAGCATTGTCAAGGCAGCTTTCAACAATGACAGGACAATTGTAGCAGCCCTTCTTCTATTACAGTTTCATGACTGCTTTGTTAGGGTAATGTTTCTGCATCATTTATTTTAAGAGTTTGTCTTATAAGAGACCGCCTACTATTAAATTAAGATTAGACAATGGTAAGCCGAATATTAGAAAGAGAATTAGCCCAATAATGGCTAGGTTAATTTCTTTTGGTAAATAATTTAATTCATTTAGTGTCTCTGTTTGGCATTACTAGCTGAAAATAAAGTGAAACTGATAAGTTAATTGAAACTGATAAGATAAAGCTAAAACCTGATAAGGTGCTAGAACTGATAAGGTAGTTGATTAGTTTAACTGTTTGGCAAAATTAGTTGATTAAGTTGATAAATTATTTTAGCAAAATTAGTTGTCAAAATTCTGGAAAGATTTTCCAAAATTCCAGTCACCTGATATTGAAAAGGTAAATTTTCAAACTTATTATTTAAGTCATTTTAGCCACCTGAAATTTTATTTTAGGTGCTCCCTAAACACTACAAATCATTTTAGCACCTAAAATATGTTAGCACCTAAAATATGTTAGCAACTTATCATTTAAGGTACGTAACTAAAATGCTTCTCCAAACATAGCTAGTGACTAGGTCTAATTTTATATTAAAATCAGACAGTCTCTTTTAATAATTTTTGTTTACTTAAAAAATTTGTAATTTCGTGTTAATAAGTTTGATGGTACTACATGCTAGTCTAATTGATGCTTAATTATCTTGTCTTTGTAAAATAAGGGATGTGATGCGTCCATTTTGTTGGATGGAAGCAACACAGAGAAAACTGCATGGCCTAAACACATTGTTAGAGGTTATGATATTATAGACACAATCAAGGCAATTTTGGAGCGAAGGTGCCCACAAGTTGTCTCGTGTGCGGATATCATTGTCATATCGACTAGAGTTGCAATTTTTCTGGTAAGCAAAATACTCATAGAGCAAATATTATTCATAGTTTCATACATCTATTTGTAGGAGTTAGGACAACCTACTAATAATTAGAGTACGGGAGTACGTGATGCTTGAATTTTCACAGTTTTCAATGCTCATCTTTGATTATAATATATAGAAATTAAGAACAATCTCGTTATGACTTATGAGAAAAATATAAAATAAAGTATCTATGTATGTCTTTGAAAATATTTATAAGAAAATATTATTATTATCAAGCACTTGCTCCGTTCATTATCTATTGCAACATAATGGGGTTGGACACGTTGTTTATTAAGGAAATAAAAAATAGCAAGGTAAAGCAAGGGTAATATTGTCAACTAATTAGTTGGTGGGTAATTAATGATAGTTTTAATAAGGTAAAACAAGGGTAATATTATCAACTAAAGTTATTTTTTTAACCAAAAATAACATTGTTACAATAAATATGAAACTAACATAAGTAGTCATTGTTGCAATAGATAAAGAATGGGGGAAGTATATAAGATGCTGATAGGTAGCAGTATAGATGACAATATTTTATAGTTGTCATATATGCAAATAGGTACATATCATATCACTACGGGCATGTTCTCCCCAACTTATTTTCAGTTCAATTCAATCAGTTCAGTTCAGCTCTGAACAATACTTTAGTATTGTTACTCTCACATATTACTATTCATTTAAGTTAAGTTCAGCTGTTTTATGCTTAAGAGAATAGACCCTACGTTTAGTTCTTTACTTCTAGGGAAAGTGAAGATTTTTTAGAAATTCGCTGAGAAACTTCGTAAGATACACTAATTTTCAGTTCAATTCAATCAGTTCTTTACCTCTAGGGAAAGTGTATGACAAAGCTCTAAATCATTCAATCTAATTAGGCAGGAGGAGTGTGGTACGATGTCGAAAATGGAAGAAGAGATGGTGCCATTTCACTAGCTAGTGAGGCTACTGCAAACCTTTCTGCAGGATCAACAACAATCCAAGTTCCCCATACTGTTATAGAATTTGCTACTAACTTCTTGACTGCTGCACAAATCAATGGTGTCGTTTCGACTGCCATGGATGCTGCTGTTACTGCAAACCAATATACTGAAGGGACATTTATCCAAGTTCAAAATGATGTTCTAAACTATGCTATGAGCACCTTGACTGGTACTCAAATGATGACATTCTTGAGCATATACACTAAAGTAGTACAAGAATTGGGAGGATCTCAGAAAGCCAAAGATACACTTGAGAAAAGTGGTCAGCAAATTTTAACTGAATCATCACTTAACACACAATATGTCTCGCAATTCGTTTCTTCGATGAAGATACTTGGTAGAACTGGTGTTCTTGCCGGATCAGAAGGCCAAATCAGAAAGAATTGTCGTCGGGTTAATGATAGCATACTTAAGCTTGGGACTCATGGATTTTGAAGTGATCCATCCCCTTAATTCTTTCATTACTGGTTCTCTTTTATGCAGTTTACATATGAATTGAGTGTGTTTTTAAGTATGTACTTCCTCCGTTTCCTAAAGATCTTCCCTCTTTTCGTTTAAGTGCGTTTATCATATGGTCCACCATTGCATTATTAATTCAATTTTACTCTGTTTCTCTCTCCTACTTTAACCCCTTTTTATTTGTTTATTTATCTTAACTCATTTCTCTCTTCTACTTTACCCATCCCATACCCCACGCAAATAGATCCTCCTTGGTATTTGTAGGAATAGTAACAAGGAAGATCTTTAGGAAACGGATGAAGTACAATGCAGTACAAAAAGATATGGGAGCTCAAGGAGGCAAAAGTCTTTACCGAATGGTTAACCAATTTGCTGGATTTGGTAAACTCCCTTGATTGGAGTGATATAATTGATCACGATATATAGGTTACAGGCTAAGACATATCCTAAACATATTAGGGAAGCTAACTAGAATAGGATTATAATTATACAAACTATATCCAAATATAAAAATATTGCACATGATATTTTTATATTCTATCACACCTTCGCAATTTTAGCGGGAGGATGGTGAACTAAGATTGGACTTAAGATCTAAAAACAAATGTCGTGGAAGTCCTTTGGTGAATATGTCAGCAAACTGATATTGAGTAGGAACATGCAAAACTTGACTAATTGCTAAAATGTATATCCATCCCAACGTACATATTGTTGACACTTGAGTAATCGATATTTAAAAACTTGCATCATGTGATCAATAACATTTGCATTTTTGCATAGCATTGTTATATTACTAGAATTCACAAACAAGGAGAAGGTTAACACAAAAATATGATTACATTTGTGGAGTTTTTGCAATCCTTAATCTACATATCAACTTAAAAAAACCAACCTACTAATAATTGATGAAATAGATTCCAACACCTAACAACAATGAAGGTAGAGTTAACCCAAACTTTGCACTTGTAGTTGGACTAGCACTAGCTGATCCATTATGGTGATGGTGGGACATGCTTGAAGCAGTAGCTGCTCCTGCTGCACCATATAATGGAAGACGTCCTCCTATTCCACCGCCATGCCCTCGGCTACCTCCGCGACCACCACCAATACCAAAGCCACCTCCACGACTACCACCAATACGAAAACCAATTTTCTTACTGTCTATGTGATTATGTTCTTCCATATCTGTGTGACAAATACAATAGATCAGTATCTATCCCCACATTGAGTATGTTAAAATTAATAATTTGTTCAATTTAATAAGAATCATTAGTTCACCAAGGATGTCTTGGCCTAGTGGTTAAGATTGAGGTGATGTGAACCAAATTTCCCTTCCCTTCTTTATACTTTACCGCCTTTGTGGCTCATATGAATGAAAAATAATAAAATAATGATTATTAGTTTATTCGAATTTTTGTTGCATGGATACTTAGGAGTGATGTAAAGTGTTAAAAAATTGACTTGTTAGATTTAGAAATTTGTCAAAAGTAATTACGTTATTGTTCTACCAATATGTGTACTACTTTGTGTATAGATATGAGTCATATGACCCAAGTATGTTAGCGGACCTGTGACCAGAAGATCAGTCCAATAAAGTTGTCCAACAACACTATTGGCGTCCATCTAACACGAAAAACTAAGGGAATCTTTCCTTATGTAGTACTTAGCTACATTCTAAACACTAATTTCTCTCTCTACTTTCTCTTTTTAAATCATTCGTGGAATATTGACTTTAAAAATAATTTACTTTAAATCATTCGCGGATACAATACTGACTTTGAAAATAATTTACGTTTGTTTCCTCGCAACTATTCACTAGCGGACGTCCACCTCATATAAATAATGAAAATATGATATAGCAGTTTGTAGTGGACTAAATAGTAGTAGAACAACCAAAAAGATTGGAACTTGAATTAAAAGAGAAAAAAGTAAGAAGTGTACCTAAATTGGAGCTTTCGGAAGTACGTAGCAAAAACTGGAGTTGCAGAAAAACCACCAAAATGACCAATAATAGTCTCATCCTTTTCCGATTTCTTGTTTCCTGTTAAGATTGTATTGAAGGTAAAAGATTGAGCATTATTATCGAACTAATGTCAATATTTATAGTACATCAAATAAAACCTAATAAAGATAATATAAGGAATTCAAATCTTATCATAATAAATTATTATCTTTAACTAAATAATATCCTAACCAAATATTATCGCTAAAATTTTATGTCTTCTTTCTATATGGGAATCTTGAAACTTAGTTGTTATTATGGAAGCATTTAATGATATATAGCGGTATCTTCGAACTTCGAAGCTTACACGTTGATTTTTTTTTTTTTCCATTTTTAGCTTTTTATATATAGCTCTTAGGGTTTCATTTCACTTTTTCTTTTTTGCAATATATTGTGATGATGAATATCAAAACAGATTAACCAGAAGTTTGTTTAGGAAACTATGATTTAAATGGAAGTTTTTTGGGGAAAAAGATCTCGATTTTTCTTGCTATAAGGTAACTCTTTACAGTTTGTAATTATAGTTTTTTTTAAAAGAAATTTTATGTGCTTCAAATTCTCATGTTCTTGTTGGGCTTTTAATTTTAGATTGGGCTGTTATTTTGGTTTTGCGTACTAGCCTTATATGTATGCTATGCAGAGCGTAGAGTGGAATTGTTGTGCATATTTTTTAGGGATCGGTTTTTTCCCTCAAATTAGAGGACTACAATTTGGATTTTTTGTTTTTAAGTAGAAAGGGTGGACACAATAATACTTAAGAGCTTTTATATATAATAGAGGTAAGAATATCCCGCTTAAATCGAACTTACAATTTCATGGACCCGCTGTTAATCTTTAAATTACTTAGAAAGGATGAACATCAAAATATTCAAGAGTTTTCATATATAATAAAGATCAAAATACAAACTTAAATATCGAACTTATAATTTCATGGGCCCGCTGTTAATCTTTTACTTTGTTCTTTACGTTTGGATGAGCAAAGTGGCATTTACTATGGATCATTACCTGTTGTTGGACTCTCTGACAGGCCCAATAGTAAAGGTAGGGCTTAGGAGGGTGAGCACTTTTGAAAACCACTACTCGTCTACTCCCTATATCACTCTTATTTTTCTCACTAGATTGAACTCCACGAGTTATTTACATTTGGGTTCAATATATATTCTACACGAGGGTGTAACATAAACTAACTAGTCTTCTTGCTCACTTATTTTTTTTGGTTGCAAATGAGCCATAAGGACGGGGATGAGAATTGACCTCGAGATTACCTGAAATCGGGAAGGAAGCTCTAATCAACCGAGCTATCCCTCACTCTTTTCTTATTTGTCGAGATCCAAATAAGCAAACAAACCATCATCTTGCTGCTTGCATGGTCTCACACATCTCTGTCATTTTATATGACTGAGACGAGGTTTATGTTATCAGTTTATAGGTATAAGATTATCAGTTATGAAATAAACTATCAGTTTATGAGTTTATAAATTGATAATTAGATATGTTGGGTTTAACTAATAGATGTCTAGATTACAATTATATATGTTGAATTAATTTAATTAATAGTTGTTTGGTTATACTGATAGATGTATAGCTTAAATTGATATCCATCTCAGCTTTGTCTTGGACTGAGTTGGTCTCACGTTAGACTTTTCGATAAGCAAAAGATTAACGAATAAAAATAACTGAAATTTTTGGATGTAACCGTTAGAACTATCCAACACTCTTCAGTCCTACTTTTGAGTTGCATGTATTCTTGATATAGTTTAAGCAACATTTGGTTATATTACTAGAAATCAATAATTATTAAAGTATAAGGTTAACACAAAAACAATTATGAGTATATTTTTAACAAAGGAAAATACTGCCTTTACTTGGTTTTCTGATCACTTTGCAACGTAAACCTTCCGAAATCATATTCATATTCTATACAAGGAAAAACAAAACAGAAAGCAACCAAGCACAATGACAATTACTCTGTTAGGATAGATTTAGGTTTAGGTTAATAATAATTCGAACCTTTTCCCTTCAATTTATCTTGTCACACACCTCCGACAATTACATTTGTGGAAATTTTGCAATCCTTAATCTACATATTAACTAAAAAAACAACCTACTAATAATGAACTTATTATTGAATGAAATAGATTCCAACACCTAACAATAGTGAAGGTAAAGTTATCCCAAACTTTGTTGTTACACTAGCTGCTCCTTTATGGTGGTTGTGGCCCTGGTGTGACCTGCTTGAAGCAGCAGCTGCTCCTGCTGCTCCTGCTGCACCATAGATTGGAATAATTCTTCCTCTTCCACCGCCACGACCTCCGCTACCACCACGACCGCCTCCACGACCACCACCACCTCCACCACCGGCTTTCTTACCAATTGCTGTTATATGCAGTAATCCATCTTCTGGCAATGCTTCCCTCCCCTTTATGTTATTATGTTCTTCCATGTCTGTGTGACAAATGGATCAGTATATTCAGTGTTTCAACCTCTCCCTCCCAATCCGGATTACTTCCTCCGTTTGTTTTTACTCACTACACTTTGACTTTCACGCTTGTCGATACACTATTTTGACTATTAATATATTTAATTTGTATTAGAGTAAAATATAAAGATTTGATTTCATGAAAATATAACGAATCCAGCAACATATTACATTATGACATTTAATTTTATCTAATAGTAAATAATGCATGGTCAAACCTCATATATGAATAGTGGAATTTTCACAATGTAGCGAGTAATTTGAAACGAAGGAAGTATTAGTTTGTTGAATTTCTGTTACTTCTTCCGTTTCCTTTTAACGTGACACTTTTACTTTTCACGCATGCATATGCAAAAATTTAAGAATATATATCTCTAATTTTGTATTTGTAAAAATTATAAAAAATACATATAAGACGAATCTAACAAGATCCCACGTGACTACACTTTTATTCATGTATGAATCAGAAACGATGGTCAAAGTAAATTTGTGAATAATGTAAAATGTCAAAGTGTCACATCTAAAAAGAAACGGAGGAAGTACACGAATCCTTAACATTGACGTAAAATATTATAAAACTGACTTAGGGCCTGTTCTTTTCGGCATAAAACAGCTGAACTGAATTGAACTGAACTGAAATGAATAGTGATATGTGAGAGTAAAAGTATTATCCATAGCTGAATTGAACTGAAAATAAGTTGGGGAAAACAGACTCTTAGACTAAGAAAGTTGTCTAAACTAATTAAGTTATGGTTCTACCAAAATTCTACTATGATCAATCAAAACAAAGAAATTCGAACTTTCACTCGTGGCGGTATTTAATTTCCACCGGCCAACGTTAAATGGACACTAAAATCCCGTGGGCCGTGTTTAGTTGAATAAATCATGACAAATACACATTTTGAGATTATGTGACATCACCTTTTGGAAAGTGACTTGATATTTTGAGATTATGTGACAAATAGACATTTATAATTTTATATATTGTGGTTATAACTTATAACAAATATGACCTTGGAATAATTATAGGCTCATATTTTCTTTGAGCCTATATTTATTATTATAACCATTATAGAATCTACAATGATTTTGCAAATTGTATAAAAAAATTATATTTCAATATTCATTATATGTTAGACATAAGAAAACATGGGAAGTAATAAGATTATATTCTTTGAATTAAAATTAATTAAATTGAATTGCGAAAAGAAACTAATTAAATTAGAATTGAGTTCAAAAGAGCATTGTCTAAATTTTTTTTGGTAAATGTAAGATAGAGAACTAAAACTTTGTAATATTTCCATTATGAGGAAAAAATATAGGAAGCTTTATATAAATTTGAGCATCTTATTGAACAAATTCTACTTTCCATATAAACTAAACAACCATTTACACTTCTAAAATAATTAAATAAATTGTCTATAGGGCAATACTTTCTAAAAGAGCTATTTATATTTGGAATCGTCGATTGAAAATTATTTCTTAATTATGAAAATATGATATACTCGACAGCTTATTTGGTAAAGTCTTGAAAGGGGATATTTGAGACTTCAAATAGAATCCCGTGTACATCACTGTGCTTAGTCGCTCATTTACATTAGTTGCTCATTTACACCGAAAAAAGAAAATATAATACTCTCTTCATCTCCAATAAACTTTTCATTTCTCCTTTGCACGTTCACTGCACAATTTGTATGATTAATATCTCCTATTATTTATTAATAAAAGTCATAAAAGTTTGATTATTGTAATGTATGCAATACAAATGAAATAAGATCCTAAATAACTACTCCCTCCGTCTTTTTTTATTTGCTACAAGCACTTTTTCACAAAGACCAAGCAGGGAGTGGGGACCATTGACATAAATGGAATTAACAAAAAAGCAAATAGGTAAATTGTGGGACCTATGTATTATATATGGAAACATTTACAAAATCAAGAAGGGAGTGATGACAAATTTGTAAATAAAGTGTGGGACCTATGTACTATATATGGAAATATTTGCAAATGTAGCAAATAAATTGAAACACCCCTAAATGGCAAAATGTAGCAAATAAAAAAAGACGGAGGGAGTATATTTTTTTCTAATTGATGAATAGTGTCGAAATTAGAAATGAGAAGTCTATTGAAGGACGGAGAAAGTAATACATTGTAGACCGTAGTGGACTAAATTGATAGTTTGGTAGTACAACAATATATACTTCCTCCGTCCTCTATTAGTCTACCCCTTTCTTTGGGGCACATTTGCCGAGATACTAATTTGAATCTTAATATCTCTAATTTTCGATAAGCAAAAATTACAAAAAGTTGATATTTGGATAATACACATTGAGACGAATTCAACAAGATCTCACATGACTATATTTTTCCTTAAATACAAATCACAAGAGATAGTCAAAGTCATTTATGTGAATAGTGTCAAAAGTCAAAAGGGGTAAACTAATAATAGACGGAGGGAGTATAAAAGATTGTAACTTGAATGAAAAGAAGAAAAAAAAGAGAGGAAGAAATGTACCTATATTGAAACAGTTGGAAGTGAGTAGCAAAAACTGGAGTTGCAGAAAAACCAGCAAAAAAATGACCAATAATGTCCTCATCCTTCTCCAAATCCTTATTTTCTCTCTCCTCTCTCCTCTCTGTGTAGGAACCTTGAAACTCAGTTGATATTATTGAACCATTATATCAGTTACTTTGAAGTTCAAAGCTAATTTTTTCTATAATTTATGATATTCTATGATAATAAAATAGCAAAGTAGAGGAATCAGAAGTTTGCTTATGAAACTATTTTGGGAGAAAAGATGTTTATTTCTCTTGCAATAAGAAAATTCTTTACAGTTTGGAATTATTATAGTTTTTTTTTTTTTTAAAGGAATTTTATGTGCTTTAAGTTTTAAGGTTCTTATTTGGGCTTTTACTTTTAGATTGGGCTGTTATACGGGCTTTGAGTTTAATTATATCAAGCTTATAAATTCGCGGGCCCTCTGTTCATCTTTAATTTTGTTCTTTTTCTTTGGATTGGGCAAGGAATTGGTATATATCTTCTGAAATGTACAAGCAACTTTTTATAGATTTTTATATCAGTACTCTTCCGTATATGAGAAGGCAAGAATAGAGCTGTTCACGAGTGGGACGGCCCACTAATTCCGCCTAAATCGACTCGTTAAAGTTGCGGGTTTGGACAACAAATTTGAAAAAGATTTTAAATGGACGGGCCAAGCCCAACCTGCTACTATTAATGGGTGGATATGGACAACCTTAAATATATCATAGTAGGGGTGATCCGTTGGACATAGATCCAATTTTTCAAATTTTTTGAGTCCTTGGAATTTGTTCGGCTTGGTGGTATCAAAATGCCACTGTGTCGGGATATCTTATCTGTCTCTCCAGGAAAATGGATATCTCCCGAAAAGGCTAGCACATCCGGCCCGTTTATTACAAAATCTATTTTTTTTATGAAATTTAATTTTTTAATCTTACTAATTTAGTGCTGATTTATCTTTTGAAATATATAGTTTATTTGCGCTAATATAGCTTTGGCAACAAATAATTATTTTTATTCTTTCCTTCCCAACTTAATTTGTCATCTTCAAACTTTTTTTTTACGAAAAATTTCAACTCTCTTTATCTTACATTGCGGTTATCAACTTTTTTTTGTATTTTAACCAAAATTATGTTTTAATCTATATATATAAAATAAAGAAACTTAGCTAGACTTATTTGAAAAATAAATAAATAAAGGGTCCCGAAGAAGTCTAAAACTGTGACTTATAGCCTTCAATTTTGATCGTTTTAGGGTTCCTCCGGACCCGATTATCTTTTTCGCCGAAAACCTACCTATGGGATGCAACGCGACTTATAATGCATTCCGGTTGCTTTGCACCATATGAAATGCCCCAGAATGCCACAAAATGCCACCAAACAACCCATTTATGATTGTGTGGTGCATCCACGGAATGTCCCCGAAATGGTCGTAAAAGTTGTCCTTATTCCCGTTCAAAGTCGTTGAAGTCCTTAATATACCATCCCAATGTCCCCTCAAGGTATCCCATGGCATTCGGTGCACGATTCCCGGGGACGTCTAAAAGCGTGAGTTATAGCCTTTAATTTTGTCCGTTTTAGGGCTCCTCTGGGCCCGATCATATTTTTTGCCGAAAACCTTTCTATGGGTGTGGCAAGAATTATATTGCATCCCGGATGATTCGCATGATATGAATTGCCCCAGAATGCCACTAAACCACTCATTTATGATTTTGTGGTGCAGCCACGGAATCCCTGAAACGGTCGTAAAAGTTGTTCTTATTCCCATTCAAAGTCGTGGAAGTCCTTAATATACCATCCCATGTCCTCTCGAGGTATTCCACGGCAATCAGTGCACGGTTCCCGTGGACGTCTAAAAGTGTGAGTTATAGCCTTTAATTTTGACTGTTTTACGGCTCCTCCGGGCCCGATCATATTTTTCGCCGAAAACGTTCCTATGGGGTTTGGCACGACTTATAATGCATTTACGGTACTTTGCACCATCTGAATTGCCCAAAATGCCAACAAACCACCTAATTAAGATTTTGTAGTGAAGCCACGGAATGGCCCCGAAACGGTTGTAAAAGTTGTTCTTATGCCCGTTCAAAGTTGTGAAAGTCCTTATTATACCATCCCATGTCCCCTCGAGGTATTCCATGATATTCGGTGCAGGGGTCCCAGGGACGTCTAAAAGTGTGAGTTATAGCCTTCAATTTTGACCGTTTTAGGACTCTTCCGGGCCCGATCATATTTTTCGCCGAAAACCTTTCTATGGGTGTGGCACGACTTATATTGCATCTAGGGTGCTTCGCCCTATATGAATTTCCTCTGAATGCCACCAAATCACCTATTTACGATTTTATGGTGCAGCCACGGAATGACCCTGAAACGGTAGTAAAAGTTGTTCTTATGCCCGTTCGAAGTCGGGAAGTCCTTAATGTACCATCCCATGTCCCTTCTAGGCATCCCACAACATAATGTGCGTGGGTCCCGAGGTCGTCTAAAACCGTGACTCATAGACTTCAATTTGGCCGTTTTAGTGCTCCTCAGGGTCCGGTCATATTTTTAGCTGAAAACCTTGTTATGGGATGCGGCACGACTTATAATGCATTCCAGCTGCTTCGCACCATGTGAATTGCCCAGAATGCCACCAAACGACCAATTAATTTTTTTGTCGTGCACCCACGGAATATTGTAAATGCTTTTCTTATGCCCGTTCAAAACCATGGGAGTTCGGTGCACATGTCCTGTGGACGTTTAAACGTGACCGTTTTAGGGTTTCTCCAGGCCCGATCATATTTTTCGTCGAAAACCTTCATATGGGTGCGACATAACTTATAATGCATCTCGGACACGTCGCACCATCTGAATTGCACTAGAATGCCACCAAACTACTAATTTATTTTTTAGTCTTGCAGCCACAGAATAATCCCGAAACGGTCGTAAAAGTTATTCTTATGCCCGTTCAAAGTCGGGGAAGTCCTTAACATACCATCCAATGTCCCCTCGAAACATCCCACGACATTCGGTGCACGGGTTCCGTGGACGTCTAAAAGCGTGACTTATAGCCTTCAATTTTGACCGTTTTAGGGTTCCTCCAGGCCCGATCATATTTTTCGCCGAAAACCTTACTGTGTGCGGCACGACTTATAATGCATCTCGGGTGCTTTGCACCATATGAATTGCCTTAGAATAATGCCACCGAACCACCCATTTATGATTTTGTGGTGCAGCCACCGAATGGCCCCGAAACGGTCGTAAAAGTTGTTCTTAGTCTCGTTCAAAGTCGTGGAAGTCCTTAATATAGCATTCCATGTCCCCTCAAGGCATCCCACGACATTCAGTGCACGGATCCCAGGGGCGTCTAAAATCGTGACTTATAGCCTCCAATTTTGACCGTTTTAGGGCTTCTCCGGGTCCGATCATATTTTTCGCTAACAATTTTCCTATGGGTTGCGGCACGACTTATAATGCATCCCGGATGTTTCCACCATTTGAATTTCCCAGAATGCCACTAAACGACCAATTTATTATTTTATTGTGCAACCATGGAATAACCGCGAAATGGTCGAAAAAGTTGTTCTTATGTCCATTCAAAATCGTGAAAGTCCTTAATATACCATCCAATGTTTCCTCGAGACATCCCACGACATTCGGTGCACGGGTCCCGTTGTCGTCTAAAAGCGTGACTTATAGCCTCCAGCTTTAAATGTTTTAGGGTTCCTCTAGGCTTGATTATATTTTTCATCGAAAACCTTTCTATGGGTGCGGAACAACTTATAATGCATCTTGGGTGATAGGCAACATTTGAATTGCCCTAGAATGCCATTTTACCACCCATTTATGATTTTGTGGTGCTGCCACGAAATTATCTTGAAACAGTCGTTAAAGTTAATCTTATGCCTGTTGAAAGCTGTGGATGTCCTTAATATACCATCCCATGTTCGCTCGAGGCATCCCACTACATTTGGTGCACGGGTCCCGGGGGACATCTAAAACTGTGACTTATAGCCTTCAATTTTGACCGTTTTAGGACTCCTCATGGCCCGGTCATATGTTTCGCCTAAAACCTTCATATGGG
Organism: Beta vulgaris subsp. vulgaris; assembly: GCF_026745355.1. Taxonomy (NCBI): domain Eukaryota; kingdom Viridiplantae; phylum Streptophyta; class Magnoliopsida; order Caryophyllales; family Amaranthaceae; genus Beta; species Beta vulgaris. Next base: position 60,189,587 of record NC_079208.1, on the reverse strand, counting down.
GTGCGACACGACTTATAATGAATCCCGGGTGCTTTACACATTATGCGATGCCCCATAATGCAACCAAACTCCAATTTATATGATTTTGTGGTGCAGCCACGGAATGGCGCTGAAACAATCGTAAAATTTGTTGTTGTGCCTGTTCAAAATCGTGGAATTCCTTAATATACCATCCCATGTCCCCTCGAGACATTCCACGACATTCGGTGCACGTGTTCCGAGGACGTCTAAAACTATGACTTATAGCCTTCAATTTTAACCGTTTTAGGGCTAGTCCGGGCCCAGTCATATTTTTCGCGGAAAACCTTCCTATGGGGTGCGTCACGACCTATAATGCATCCCGGGTATTTCGCACAATCTGAATTGTTCCAGAATACCATCAAACCACCTATTTATTATTTTGTTGTGCAGCCACGGTTGTTTCTCCTCAGTTCAAAGATCACGGTTTAAATATTAGCTTGTGTTGTAAATTTTATGATCTTATATTAAGAATAATTTAAATTAATTTATTAGCTGTAGTTTGCACGATTATGGCTCTGTCTTCTTTATAATAATTAGTTTCACCATTACAATTTTCTTAGAATTGACATTAAACCAAAAAAAAAAAACACATATATTGCTTAGAGTAATTTGATTAACTTTAACTTATGAGTTGTGTCAAATTATGATTGTTACTCAATTCACCATTAGCGAGCTTTGAGTTACTCAATTCACCCTTAGCAAGCTTTAGAATTCAATTTAGTCCTAGTAGAGTGTCAGCACAACGGTTAAATTAGTAAAATTAATAGGTTTATATTTAATTACAACTTGAACTCTTTATTAATATTTCAGTTGTATATGTTTTATTAATCTCAAGTTTGTATGTATCCTCTAATACTAGTTACAAATAATCTATTATGTATCTCAAAGGTCGAAATTTGCTCCCTATATTTTGCAACATTTTGATTTTCTCCCTTCACAAAGAGTACTCTTCTTCCCTAAGCTGACATGGCCAATTAGGACATGTTCTCTTCGGCGTAAAATAGCTGAATTGAACTGAACTGAATTGAACTGAACTAAACTGAATTGAGCTGAACTGAAATGAATAGTGATATGTGAGACTAAAAGTATTATCCAAAGCTGAATTGAACTGAATTGAACTGAACTGAATTGAACTAAACTGAACTGAACTGAAAATAAGCTGGGGAGAACAAGCCCTTAGAATATGTCAGTCACAAGGACAATTTTTGCCTGATAATTTGGTCAACTTTATTTAGGGACCAATATATATATAGAGATTATTAGAGTGTATCCTCAAAAATAGAGATGATTAAACTTAGAATAATTAATATAAGAAGACTTCCAAACTTGGAAATGATAGTGTAATTTTTTTCCTTTTTTTTTATCAACTTTTGCAATGTCTATTGAACAAGTAGTACTATGTTTGTATGCACGTTGACATGAAAACACCACTACGTGCACCCAAGTACTCTATAACTTAGTTGTGTGACCATGTCTTTGGACAAACCGTCCTCGAACACCCCTGTATATAACCGGCCTCGAACTTCCCCTATATATCATATGATCTAAAAATACAACATATACATCTAATTTACTTAGCTACTTCTTTAATCTTAGTCTTGTCTTAATACATTTAAGAGAAATAATATGGCTAGGGTTAGGACAAATTCGTCCTCTACTGCGGCAGTAGCGGTTGCTCTTCTGATGATGACCCTCGTAGGCCAAACTTATGGTCAATTGCAGCTTGGGTTCTACATTGGAAAATGTAGGTCGAACAACGTTGAGAAGGTCATTTTCGACATCGTCGAGGAAGCTTTCCGGAGCGACAATAGAATTGTAGCTTCTCTTCTAAGGTTGCAGTTCCATGATTGCTTTGTTAGGGTATGTAATATATTTAATAACTTCTTATTCGACTAGTCTTTGCATTACATACTTCGTCTGTTCTGAAATAAATGAAACACTTTTTTCAAAAAGTTCTCATATAAAAAAAAAAGCGTTTCATTTATTTTGGATGGTGGAAGTATTTCGTTTTCTAACGATCTAATTGTTTTAATTTCTATATATGACAAGGGATGTGACGCGTCCATCTTGCTAGATGGGAGCAACACTGAAAAAGCTGCTGGAGCAAATACAGGAGTTGGACCCTTTGATCTTATTGATAGATGTAAGACAAGTTTGGAGCAAAAATGTCCCGGAGTTGTCTCTTGTGCAGATATCATCGTCATAGCAACTAGAGTTGCAGTTTCCTTGGTATAGTATATGTATGATTAATACATCATATTGCATGAAGTTAATATATTGATCCATATTATGAGAGTGAGCGATAGCCTAATGGCTAGAGCTTCCCTTTCGGAATTTCGGTTTCAGGAGGTCCCGAGATTGATTTTCACCCTAGACAAGTTGGGATTCCCTATTTCTCCCAATTTGTCGAGGATTCTCCTTGCCTTATTAAAAAAAAAATATTGATCTATATTACTAAAGCATGCATGCAATAATAGATAATGAAAAAGTGAACTAATAATATGAAATGTGGATTATTTATCTTGTTTAGGCTGGAGGAAGATGGTACCGTGTTGAAGTTGGAAGAAGAGATGGTGTTATTTCACGTGCTGAAGATGCTCAATCAAACCTTCCTGGACCAACAATCTCTGTTCCTGGCGCCGTCGATGTATTCGCAAGAAGAGGACTAAACACTAATGATTTTGTACTACTTTTAGGTATGAAACAAACCTATTTCCTTCGTTTTTCTATAGATGCTATATAGAGAAAGTGGGGAGTTTTTAAGGAAGGTAGAGAGAAAAAAATGAGGGACCATCACTTTTTGAATATAAAAACATTTGTTAAGAAAAAAGTATGGTGTATTTTAAAGAAGAAAGTGGGGGACTACCAACTTTTTAATACTACCTCCATTTTCTATTATTTGCAACGATTACACATTTTTCCTCTTTACTTTATGTCAAATCGTTGCACATAATAAAAAATGGAGGTAGTAATATTTTAAAATCTTTATGGTGAAAAGGGATCAGTTTATGATATATATATCATTTATTATGACATTTCCATTTAAGGAAAATGTAACATCTAAAAAGAACGAAGAAGTATATAACTACCATTATGTAGTGAAGAACTATGTTAGAGTATTGTGTGGATCCACACCTATTTACGGTTCCTACTCCTTTCCTATTGAATTGCAATAATCCGATTTTTACACTAATTAAATCCTTTCCTCAAAACAAATATATTTTCGAAATATCAACTTTCGATAATTTAAGTAACAATACATGAGTTTAAATGTTTAACTAACTTGCTTTCTCGTACTTTGCATAGGTGCTCACACTACTGGTAGGATCCATTGCTCATTTATGTTGGAGCGTCTTTACAACTTCCAAGGATCAGGAAGCGCAGATCCAACCATGAACCCATCCACTGTCTCATCTCTAAGGAACACATGCCCTCGCAGTGGATCAAACAACTTCGTTTTCGCAGACCAAACTCCAGGAAGTGAATTTAAGGTGGATAAGGGTTTCTTCTTGGCAATTAGGCAAGGTAAAGGTACACTCCAAATTGATCAACAAATTGCACTCCATCCACTTACTTCAGGGATTGTAAGAAGGTTGGCAACAACTGGTGATTTTGCATTCCAATTTCCTGGTGCAATGGTCAAGCTTGGTAGGGTTGGTGTTCTTACTGGTAGTCAAGGCCAAATCCGAAGAAACTGTCGTCGTGCTAACTAATACTACTACTACTAGTTGCCATTTCTTCACTGATTTGGTCGCCATGCATTTTCAGTGGAGTACTGTCTCGAATTCAAGCTCCAACTAACGCATTATATTATGTTTTTGTTTTCTCTTACAAGTCCTATTGTTTTGTACCCAGATAATACTATGGTTTGATCTTTCCATGTTACATGTTTTTTGCTATTCTAATAATTTCAATTGGAAGAATTATTTGCCATTTGAGATATATCTAGAGTGCTTATTTAAATTTGGTGAAACGATGTTGGATTTTATTTTTTTAATTTTGTCGCCTTAAAATCTCTGAGCGTGGTCATATAATTTGACGCAAAGTAATTATGTCTTTCGAACATGTGACCTATCGTTCACAACACCTCAATCTTAACCACTAGGCCAAAACATTCTTAGTATTCCTATTTCTCAGTGATATCCCACAATCAAAACATACTAATATGTTATTGCTCATTCTAGTAGTAATTCCTTTATTACAAACCAAAACATAAAGAAAAATTGGATTTCCATCTAATACTCTTTCTGTTTTTAGTTCAGTACTCCATTTTGACTTTTTGTAGTACTATTCACATTCTCTAATTTGATCGTAATTTTCTACTTATGTGTAGAATTCAATGGTAGCATATAAGATGTTGTTCAATTTGTCTCGACATACATCATCAAAATATCAAATTTTATAATTTTAAGATTTACTAATGGATAATTAGAAATAGCTGATGGCTAAAGCGCATGGTGCATTGACAAATGTGCAAGTCACCATATAACAGAAAACATCTTCCACTAATGGGGCCCAATCAACATTTTCCCCTAAAACGCTAATATAAAAAGTACAATCGAATTCTAAAAGCCATTATATCTTTAGAATTCATGATTTAAACCCAATTACGAGTGTGCTGGTGAAAATTCATTAGTTTTAAGTAAATTATATTCAAATTGGAAGTTTAAAACTATTGAGTATGATCCCAAATTTGAACCTAATGAGTTTTGATGAAGGTCTTATAGTGATCCAGTCCAAAAAATGACAGGAAACAACTCCAAAAAGGTTGGTAACCGGTGTTGAAACCCACAAACAAAAATTTGAAAATTTGGATATCCAAATTTTGGGATTAGATATGATCCATAATGTGAAAATGCACACCCCTAAAGATCCGTATAGGTTCATTTCTCTCCGGATTGATCAATGACGACCCATTTTGACACTTTCTGTTGTAATGATGAGTAGATGCCTCTTAGTGTTTAAGAGGATAATGCATATATGAGGGTTAACAATGAGATCTTTTCTAGGGTACGAGCCCCAACATTATGTTCTTTTTGGTAGAAATATATGTCAAAGCTACATTATACTCTGACTGTCGAGTTGCTATACTAGATGTGCTTTATGCTTTGGAGGAAAATGCTAACAAATATTCAAGTATCTTAAATCATTGCAGAAAGTAGTTACGGAAGCAAGCTCCGTAAGTGAAGATTGAACATTATGGTAGAGAGTACAACAAAGTGGCGAATGTTTTAGTCAAGCATGAAAGAATTGTGGATTGTACTAGTAATGTAACTACGATGCTTCCCACTCCCCCTAGTTATTGTATGAACTTACATGTGACGGATTGTAAAAACCATTTAATATGGTTACTTGATTTCGGTTGCGTTGATCACCAAAAAAAAGTTACGCTATTACCATCCGAATTATATATATTGTGGCATGCAATGAATTAGTGGGTTTGCGGAGATTAAAAGGCTAGTTATGGAGCAGTCCGATTTCATAGTCATACACGTCTTTGCCATGGAGTTTGTCGATCTTTTAGAGTCTCTTCTACGATGTACCTCTACATTATGTTTAAAGGCCCTTTATTTTCTGACTTTTAGTAATTTTAAGTATTATTGACTATGATTTTTTTAAAGATAATGGGATTTACTTAGGGGACGTAATGATTCCCAAGTTGACATATAATTTATGAGAAGAAAGTTGTTATATATATGTTTCAAATCTATATTTAATTTTAAGTTTACTTTCAATGAGAGAATGTATATTGGACTGATCAATGGTGTTAGTTTATAATCTTATAATCAAATTTTGTCGAGTATACTACCGATGGTGACATCTTTAAATCAAACCTCTCAATATCTAAAATATTAGCAATAAGAAATTTGGAGTGTGACATACACACATCCACTAGGTGTGCCCTTCACTAGGTCTTCCAACGACATTATCTAATTTTCCATATTGAATTTGAGGTACTGCAAAGCGTGTGAAATGCTTGGACATATTCCTAAGAAGCATCTCCTAATTATTTATTTGTCTTAGATCAACACTTATAGTTGGATTCATCACTTTAGTAGAAGTAGACACAAATTGTAACATCTTCGAGAACTAAATATTTTAATAGTTCACCATTTCTTATTTTCACGCATGTCGATGTATAATTTTAATCATTAATATCTTTAATTATCAATAAGTAAAAATTATAAAAGTTTATTTTAAAAAAATTTACATCGAGACAAATCTAACAAGACCCCACATGACTATATTTTTCCGAAAATATATATCACCAAAGACAATAATAGTATAAACTGTAAATAGTGCACAAAATAAAAATGGTGCAACTATTTCTAAACAGAGGAAGTATATAGTCGTACATCATTGATCGGGACATAAATTTGTTCTTTACTAGTGTTATTAAACTTGGTCGGAAGCATATACGAGTTTCAAACAGTTGACTTTGGCCTCCTATATTTGTAATACTAGTATGTTTCATGTTTGTTTGTAAGTTGTAAGCACGTTGATAAGGTACCGTGTAATTCTTGCATCCAAATAAACAACTTGGTCGTTTAACCGAGTCTTTAATCGAGCAAGTTGGCTTTGAATACCACCTAGCTATAAGTATGTTGTGTGCACCTCCATATATGGTATGTCATACTACCAATTAAAAACTGCAACAAACAGTAGCTACTTCAATTCCTCCTGCTTGATTAAGGAAACATGGCAGGGAATAGGCTAAGTTCTACGGCGGCGGCGGTGGCGGTTGCTGTTCTGATGATGACCCTCGTTGGCCAATCTTATGGTCAGTTGAAGCTAGGGTTTTACATTGGGAAATGTGGGAAGAACAATGTTGAAAAGGTTGTTTTCGACATTGTCCAAGATGCTTTCAGAAGCAATAATAGAGTTGTAGCTTCTCTACTCCGATTGCAATTCCATGACTGCTTTGTCAGGGTAATTTCATGTGCTTCATCATATATAAATAATACTTCCTCCGATCCGTTTGTTTTTAAGTGACACACTTCTTTCTTTATATGAGATCAGAGCTTTGCGCGAAAAGTATGCCACTTAAAACGAAACAGAGGAAGTACCTACATGCATGAAAAAGTCTATTAACTACCTAATTGATTTCCTTCCTTTAATCATATGTACAAAAAGGGATGTGATGCCTCCATATTGTTGGATGGAAGCAACAATGAGAAATCTGCACCAGCAAATACCGGTGTTGGACCTTTTGACCTAATCGATGCTTGTAAAACAAGTTTGGAGCAAAAATGTCCTGGAGTTGTCTCTTGTGCGGATATTATCGTCATAGCAACTAGAGCTGCTGTTTTCCTGGTACTGTGAATTCATTATTAACATATTGCGCGCATGTAATAAATGTCAAGATAATTGGTGTTATACTCACAAAATAAATGTGGATGAAATAAAATTGTTTAGGCTGGAGGAAGATGGTATCGTGTTGAAGTTGGAAGAAGGGATGGTGTTGTTTCACGTGCTGCAGAAGCTCAATCAAACCTACCTGGACCAACAATCTCTGTTCCAGGCGCCATTGATGTATTCGGAAGAAGAGGGCTGAACACTGAAGATTTCGTACTCCTCCTAGGTATGTTATACTATATATTGCGATGGCCTACTAGTTAAGATTGAGGTGTTGTGAACGGTAGGTTATATGTACGAATCATCATTCCTTTTCTTTGTACTGTCTTCGTGGCTCATATGCATAAAAAAAAAGTTAGAGTATTGTATGGATCCATTTACTTATTGCTCCTACTCCATTTCTATTGAATTGCAATAATATGATATTTACGTTATTCACATACTCCTACTTTGACAATAATTATTGTTTTAATTTAAAAGCAAAAATCTTAATTAATATGTAAGCATTGACTTAATACTCCCTCCGTCCCATAATATTGTGTCTACTTCATTTTTAGTTGGTCAAACTTTAAAATCTTTGACTGAATATTCTCATTTGTAAGTATATAAAAAAACATATTCATGTGGGATTTTGTTAGATTCGTCTCAATGTGTAGTTTCATAATATCAACTTTTTATATTTTTTATTAATACGGAATTAAAGATATTGAAGGTTAAAATTACGTCTTGGAGACTGTGTAAAAAAGAAACAAGCACTATATTATGAGACGGAGGGAGTATGTTTTAACTAACTTGTTATCTTGTACTTTGTATAGGTGCTCACACTACTGGTAGGATCCATTGCTCATTTATGTTGGAGCGTCTTTACAACTTTCAAGGATCAGGAAGTGCAGATCCAACCATGAACCCAGCCACTGTATCATCTCTAAGGAACACATGCCCTCGTAGTGGATCAAACAACTTCGTATTCGCGGACCAAACCCCAGGAAGTGAATTTAAGGTGGATAAGGGTTTTTTCCAGGCAATCAGGCAAGGCAAAGGTACACTCCAAATTGATCAACAAATTGCACTCCACCCACTTACTTCAGGGATTGTAAGAAGGTTGTCAATGACTGGTGATTTTGCCTTTCAATTTCCTGGTGCAATGGTCAAGCTTGGTAGGGTTGGTGTTATTACTGGTAATCAAGGCCAAATCAGAAGGAATTGCCGTCGTGCTAACTAATACTACTCGTTATATTAGTCCATCTTTATGACGGAGAATTGATATTTCAATTTCAGCTCATCGACTCGATATTAGTTCGTGTGTTGGGTTGTTATCCAATTATAGGATGATAAGTTCTTTATGAGTATTATTGTATTGGAACAATTTGTGTGATCATCTCGAGTATTGTGTTGTTTTGTTACAAATTAGATGGTATTCGATCTTTTAACCAATAAAAAGGTTCACACGATTTTGTATATATATACTATTAAAACGTGTGAGAGGAACTCCACATGAATGCTTACATGACTCATATAGAATAATCTAACAAGACATTCCTCTTTTATTTTAAAAGAGTCAAAAAGCAGTCCGAAAAGTTTGACCCCCTCATCAACTAATTATAATATTATCATTTCCACGATCAAGCTACACCACCTTCTAATTTTTTAATAAGGCCCAAACTCAAATACATTCACTATAACAAAATGGGCCGATGTTGTGGCATTTAATTTAAATACCCATTAACTATTCGTTGTAAAATATACATATGCCACGCTGAAGTTGACTATTAACTGCTGTATCAGTTTTGTAAATGATACAAAAGGCTATAACTATATGAATATGACACTATAGCATAACCCTTCATTAAAACCATGCCTCCTGTTGTAACCTAAGGGAACACTCAAGAAGGGGGGGGGGTTGAATTGAGTGGTGAAATCTAATCGTTTTTCGCAAAAATCCTTTTACGGCTCAGTGCCAGGCTCTGAGCCAAACACTCGAAAATCGCTAATTTACGTTTTTGCGAATAATAAACTTGAAAGATATTAGATTTGACACAAGATATAACGTGGTTCAATCTCACCTCTGAGATCTACGTCCACAAGAAACAAAAACTCTTTTATTTCTTTGAATCCTATAATATCAAACTCTTGATACAATACGATTCCCCTCACTACTAACTCTAGTAATGACTCCCAACACTTAACTCTAAGTGTTGACACTCTCAATAATGTAAAAGTTACAGAAAAGAACGATCCTCAAAGATGTGCTTCTTAGTCAAGCAAATAGAGGACAATTACAATTGTAAATAGTAACTTAAACCTAACCGCTCAGTGCTATGCTCAGTGCCAAGGAAATAGTTTTCAGCTTTTTTATTAGACTCGATTTAACTCTCTGAAAACGTGAGATTTAAAAGTGAATTCTGATTCCCTTTTATAGGCTTGGTTAGGACGAAAATCACTTAAAAATATCTTTATCTTTTAATCCTTGATTTAAGGGATAAAACTTTATCTTTTTCTATCTTTATCTTTTAAACAAAAAAAGATAAGTTTTTCACATAGATTTTCTTTTTCAACTCAAAGTCTGTTTATATCTAAAAAGTATTTTTCCAAAATCTTTTTAGAAAATCTGAAAACAAGTTTTAATAAAATTCTGTTTTATAAAAATCTTTTTACTTAAAACCATGGTTTTTATCAAAAACGATTTTTATCAAAATCTTTTTTCAAAAACTCGTTTTATAAAAACTGATTTTTATTAAAATCTTTTTCAAAACTCGTTTTTATCAAAAACTTATTTTTATTAAAATCTTTTTCTTAACTCGTTTTCATCAAAAGCTTATTTTTATTAAAATCTTTTTCTTTAAAAACTCATTTTCCTAATCCCTTTTGATTTCTGATTTTAAAAACTTATTTCCTTTTTATATAGAAATATAATTTTAATATAATTATTTACTTTCTTAACTCAAAGAAGATAATAATTATATTAACTTTATATTTCTATATTGAGCACATTGCATATTACTAAGCATATTACATTTGAATCTAAAGTTACTATTCTAAGAAATTATAAACTCGAACTTCATTCTTGATTCTTCTTTTCTTCAAAGTCTTCGTTTATCAATTTCTTTCTTCTTCATGCATCTGCTGTAACTGTTACATACTTTCATGCTATAACATATTATATAATTTTCATCATCAAAACATAACATGTGCATAAAACATAACATGTACATGCACAACAAATTCCCCCTTTTTGATGATGACAAACTCATGAATATAATATTGTTACATAAACATTTGTTCCCCCTTAAAGTATGCATATTGACTTTTGTTCCCCCTCAAACAATGCATGGATTAAATATTTAGTAGTATTTACCCTTTTAGAATCTATCCGTACCTTAGATTAATAGCTTCAATCATTCACTTGTCCCTACATGCTCATTTATATTTTATTCACATTATCTCAACCTAGGATATCATCAAGATTCTAGTCAATATTATATGCTTTCTTTTCCCCCTTTTGTCATTCTCAAAAAGCATCAAAAAGACAAAAAAACACACATATAGTCAGAATAGATCCAAAATAATCCAATAGCTCAACCAAGTGGGCTAGGGATGCTGGTGCTACAACCAATACCAATTCACAATCATCAGAAACATCCAAAAAGTATCCAAAAGTACCAAAACATTTTAACAAAAACCACAAGTTTTACAAAAAAACTACAAAGCATCATCATGAGTTCAAAGTAGGACTGGGACAAAGGAAGATGGTCATGGTTTGGACATAAGTTGACGGTGACGTTGAGCGGCAAGGGTATCACTGGCTCGTTGACGGGCCACAAGCTGCTGCATCTGTTTTTGCATGTCACGCAAGTACTCCATCATCTTCAAACAGTTTTGACATGCCTCCTTTGGTGTAAAACCCCGAAAATCTTTCTTCAGTAATTCTCCTTCCAGCACACACAAATCCATTTTACTGAGGATACCATCATTCATCGTATCACTACTAGTAACTCCCTTTGAATTCGGAGCCAACACATCAAAAGCATCAAAAATTTTTGTGAGCCACAACCCGTAAGGATAGTACAAAGGAGTGTGGGACAGATTTTTCATATGAAGAATCATGAGATGAGGAAGGCTAATAGGAATGCCATGGATTAACAGCCATAAAAGAACTTGGTCCATAATTAAACATTCCCCTCGGTTTTCAATACGGGGGAGAACATATTTTGTGACGAGGTTGCGGAGAAGTTTATGTTGGGCCGAAAGATGGGAAACCGAAAAAATTTGAGCATGTATGGAAGGTTGACCCGATAAAGTACGGCTAATTGTTGCACTGTCAATTCCAGACAAGAGGGGCCACGACTGATGAGGTAAATCCGAAAACCCACTTGTGGGAACACCTAAAATTTGGCCGAGTTCAATCACAGTCAAGGAAATCCCAACTTCATTAACAACAGTAGAAAGAACCAAATTCTCATCAATTGATAGGTTGGCATAAAATTGATGTATCTCAGATTCATAATAACCTTCATTAAAATTCAGTAAAGACACCCAGCCTTGAGATTGTAATGCATCCAACAAGAATTTAAACTCCGGCCGTGAGACCCAAGTGGTCGGGAAAACACGTCCGGACAGAATCTTGACCGAAGAACCTTTCGGCTTTTTGGAGGAAGACTTACCGGAAGTTGAAGCCTTCCGTTTTCGAGATGGAGATGCGGTGGATGTCGTAGCAGCGGAAGTAGACTTGGGCGCCGGAGAATTATCAGATCTTGTCACGGGTTTGCGCGGTTTCGGAGCAGTGGTGGAAGGGCGTTTTGTAGTGGATTTTTTAGAGACAAAGGGTGTGGTGGACGGTGGTGTTGGCTTTGGAGGTGGGGGAGGAGGAGACGGAGGTGGTGAAGGTGGGGGTGGTGGAGACGGTGGGGGTGTCGGAATGCGTGGAGGAGAGGACGGAGGTGTTGGTGTGGGAGAGGGAGTGAGTGGGTCGACGGTTTTCGAGAGAAATCGCCGGCGAGCCACTGTTTTCCGGCCCATGACTGTGTGGTGGGAAGAAGGAAGAGAGAATGTGGAGAGTTTTAGGGTTTAGGAGGGTGTAAGGAACCGGTTATGAGGATGGGTTTTGGGGTTTGGGTATTTTGAAAGGGTTGGGTAGGAGTTTAGGGTTATGTGTTTAGGTTTAAGTCCACTAAGCTCTTTTACTTCAAATGCCTTGCATTATTTTCTTAAAAAAATTTTGAAAACCAATTTTAGAAATCATTTTAGTTTTATCAAAGCAACATCAATAGAGATTTTCGAAAATTGTGATACTTTTGTTGGAATTTTTTCATGGAATTTTTCTGAAGCAACTTAGGAGTCAGTTATCAGGACAACATCAATAGCCTTTTCAGGAGTCTTGAATTAAATCAAACATCTGACTTGTGTAGTATAACTTTTGAACTCTTAAGTTTGCAAAGGGATCAAAAGCACATAAATCAACTAGGCACTGAAATCAACCCCAAGCTAATCTAATTTTTCAAATCTTTCACGAGCAAGAGGTTTAGTGAAAATATCAGCTATTTGGTCTTCAGTACAAATAAATTCAAGGGCTATATTACCTTTTTCTACATGATCACGTAAAAAATGATATCTGATTTCTATATGCTTTGTACGTGAATGCTGAACAGGATTTTTAGAGATGTTTATGGCACTTGTATTATCACACATAATGGGCACATTATCAATCAACACACCAAAATCTCTAAGTTGTTGTCTTACCCATAATACCTGTGCACAACAAGATGCTGCTGCAACATATTCAGCTTCTGCAGTGAAAGAGCCACGGAATTTTGCTTTTTGGAAGCCCATGAGATTAAGCAAGGACCTAAGAAGGTGGCTGTTCCAGAGGTACTTTTTCTATCTACTAAAAATCCTGCATAATCTGCGTCAGAAAAACCAATCAAGTCAAAGTTGCCTCCTTTAGGATACCATAGATATAAGTTATTAGTGCCTCTTAAGTATCTAAGGATTCGTTTGACAGCTTTGAAGTGAGACTCCTTTGGACATGATTGAAATCTGGCGCAGAGACATACACTGTGAAGAATATCTGGTCGACTGGAAGTTAAATAAAGAAGAGAACCTATCATACCTCGTAGATTGTTTCATCTACTTTCTTACCATTTTCGTCCAGATCTAACTTAAGTGCAGTAGGTACAGGTGTAGGATAAGTCTTTGAATCTTCCATACCATACTTCTTCAATAGTTCCTTCACATATTTCTGTTGATGTATCATGATGCCATTATCCAGTTGCTTGATTTGTAAACCTAGGAAGAAACTTAATTCTCCCATCATAGACATTTCAAATTCACTTTCATTAGTTCAGCAAAATAATGACATAATAATTCTGTAGTTGCTCCAAAAATAATATCTCAACATAAATTTGAACAACTAGCAATTCTTCCCCCTTACTTTTCAGAAACAATGTCCTATCTACTGAACCTCTTTTAAAGCCATTTTCCATTAAAAAGATAGATAGGCGTTCATACCAAGCTCTAGGAGCTTGCTTTAAACCATAAAGTGCCTTATCTAGTTTATAAACATGTTTAGGAAAATTTTGATCAATAAAGCCAGGAGGTTGTTCAACATACACTGTTTCTTTTAAGTACCCGTTTAAGAATGCAGTTTTGACATCCATTTGAAAAAGTTTAATATTTTAAAAGCTGCAAAGGATATCAAAATTCGAATAGCTTCTAAACGGGCTACAGGGGCAAAGGTCTCATCATAATCAATTCCCTCTTGTTGGTTAAAGCCTTGGCACACTAGTCTGGCTTTATTTCGAACAATCATCCCACTATCATCCAGTTTGTTTCTAAAAACCCATTTTGTTCCAATTACTGATTGATGAGTGGGACGAGGTTCTAGATGCCAAACTTCATTTCTTTTGAATTGATTTAACTCATCCTGCATAGCCAAAATCCAATCAGGGTCAGTCAATGCAATTTTATAATTAGATGGTTCAATTTCAGATATAAAAGCATTGAAAGCACAAAAGTTATGAAGAGATGAACGAGTTTGGACTCCCTTTGATATGTCTGTGAGTATTAGGTCAGTAGGATGTGATCCTTGGTGTTTCCACTTCTTCGGAGTGAAAATTTCGTTCTGTGGCTCAGTGCCATGCTCTGAGCGTTCACTGTTGTTTTCGTTTTCTTCAGCTTCTGTTGGTTCTGCCGACACTTCTTCTTCGACAGTTTCAGTTATCTCTTCTGCATCTTTTTCATTCTCGTCGCAGTTGTTGATTTGTTCTTCAGACTGTGCCATGCTCTGAGCCTCAGAACTTGTTTCAGGTTGATTCTCATCATGCTGTTTGTCTCGTGACTCTCTAATCAGTCCAATAGAGAAGTCTTCGTCATCATCTACCTGCACATCTTGTAAGCTTTTATCAGATTCATCAAATATGACATGGACACTCTCCTCCATACGCATTGTTCTTTTGTTGTATACTTTATATGCTTTGCTATGAGGAGAGTAACCAATGAACACTGCTTCATCACTTCTTGGATCAAACTTACCCAAATTATCCTTGCCATTGTTGTGAACATAACAAGTACATCCAAAACATCTTAAGTGAGAGATATTTGGTTTCCTACCTTTGATCAGTTCATATGGAGTTTTATTCAAGATGGATCGTACTTTAGTTCTGTTATATATATAGCATGCAGTACTTACTGCCTCGGCCCAAAAATTTCTAGGTAAGCCACTTTGTAAAAGCATGGTTCGAGACATGTCTTCTAAAGTACGATTCATCCTTTCTACAACTCCATTCTGTTGTGGTGTTCTTGGTGCAGAGAAATTATGATCAATTCCATTGTCATTGCAGAATTTTTCGAAATCTGTATTTTCAAACTCAGTGCCATGATCAGTACGGACAGACAGCAATTTACAATTTGTTTGATTTTGAACTTTTCGAATATGAACAAGAAAAACATCAAATGTTTCATCTTTCCCACCAATGAATAATGTCCAAACAAATCTAGAGAAATCATCAACAAGTACCAACACATATTTGCTACCACCTCTACTCCTTACACGCATTGGGCCACAAAGATCCATGTGAATTAGTTCCAAGGGTTTAGAGGTGCTAACAAATGTCTTTGACTTAAAAGATGATCGAACATGTTTGCATCTAGCACATGCATTACAAATTGTTTCCCAATCAAAGTTTATGGATGGTAAACCATCTACTAAATCCATTTTTCTCAATTTGTTAAGCAGTCTAACTAACATGTCCAAGTCTTTTATGCCAAAGTAGTGGATTATCTTGTAGGGCACTCATGCATGAAATTTTCTCATTAGGTAAGGTATCTAGACAGATTATATAGACATTGTTTAATCTTTTACCTTCCAAAATTACTTCCCTATTTTCATATTCAAGATTTGGCACAAATTTGCCTGAAATTCAACAACATTACCTTTATCACACAGTTGTGATATACTTAACAAGTTGTGTTTCAGTCCATTTACCAACATAACATTCTCGATGGAGTGTGTTAGAGACTTGCCGACATTGCCTATTCCAATGATCTCTCCCTTTTTGTTGTCGCCAAATGTAACACACCCTCCATTGTGGGCTACTAGTGAGAGGAATTGTGTTTTGTCACCAGTCATATGTCTTGAGCAACCACTGTCGAGATACCATAGGTTGCTTCCTCTCACGTTTACCTGCACAAGAATCACTTGTTAGTTTTAGGAACCCATACTTGTTTGGGTCCCTTTTTCTTACGTTGAGCATCTAGAATGTCTTTTCTAACCCAGATTTGAGTGACATGTTTAATGTTCTTTGCAATTCGATTTTTCTTTTTGTTACAGTCCTCAATTAGGTGTCCATTATTTCCACAAAAGTTGCAAATAAGATATTCAGGAAGCCAACATATTTTCTTTTTCGAAAGTCTCTTTCGAAGGGTCTGGCACTGAGCCTGGCACTGAGTCGCTGGTCAGAATATCCTAATCCTGTTTTGTTCGTGTTGTTTGTGGTGCAAGTTAGGTAATTTAGAGCATTCTTCCCATTGGTCCATTTTTCGTGCATCTTTCGAGCAATAGAAAGTTGTGATTCCAAATATTCAACTGAGGTGTTCAAATCACTACTTCTTTTTCGGGAAATCTCTAAGTCCTTTTTAACCTTATCCAGTTCTTCTTTTATTTTCTCATCACTAGGTAGCGTGAGTGGGACAATTTCAGATTGTTGTCTTGATTTTTTAGTTCATTCAACTCGTGATTTAAATTTTCAATTTGTTCCTCAAGACTAGACTTTTCAGCTTGGAACTCAGTGACTGGCACTGTGTTTACGAGATTATCAACTAGAGTCTTTTCTTGTTTAGTGTGTTTATCTCTAAGTCTTTCTCGTCAATCCTTTTTATTAGAGTTTTGTTTTCTTTCAGCAATTCCTTATATTCTGTTTCTAATCCAATTTTTAGCCTGGTCAAATTTTTTATTTCCTTTTTCATGTTATCAAAATTATCATTCATGTTTTGACAATCATCAATTACGTTTTCAAGCAATATGACAAGCTTACTTTTGGAAAGAAGATGAATTGAAGGTTTTAAAGAAGTTAGACTTACCTCACTGTCTTCTTCCTCTTCAAGAGGGTTCGAACTTTTAGCCATCAAGCATAGATGTGAGTCGTCATGGCTCAGTGCCGTCTTCAGAGTGGTCTGTACAGCATTCAGACATAATTTTGCTTCGTGGCTCTGAGCGTGGCACTGATCTTCGTCAGAATCCGAGTCTCCCCAGACTGCTGCGATCATGGCTTTCTTGTACTCCTTCTTAGACTGCTCTCGTTTTTCTCTAGGCTTTTCTTCATCCCACAGAGGGCATTCTTTAATCCTGTGATCATACTCACCACACTTGAAACAACCAGAGTTAGTAGCACTTTTCTTAGGGTTAAAAGTAGTGCCTTTACCTTTGGAGTTTCCACCTCTCCTGAAGTTGTTATTCCTATTCTTTTTCAGAAAGTTTTGAAATTTCTAGTTAGAAAGCTAGTTCTTCATCACTATCACTATCATCCGTTTCTACTTCAGTTTTTAAGGCCAACCCTTTCTTGGTTCACTTGATTTAGAGTCTAAAACAAGTTCGTGAGTCATTAAGGAACCAATGAGTTGTTCTAGTGAGAGTTTTGATAAATCCTTAGCCTCTTGAATAGCAGTTATTTTAGGAAGCCATTTATTAGTCAAACTTCTTAACACTTTTCTAACTAAATCTTCAGAAGAATAGATTTTTCCTAAAGATCTTAGTTCATTAGTTATTAGTGTAAATCTGGTAAACATATCTTTAATAGATTCATCCTTAGTCATTGTGAACAGTTCATATTGTTGGACTAGTAAATCTATCCTAGATTTTACCTCGTTTGTACCTTCATGTGCCAATTCCAATGTGTCCCAAATTTCCTTAGCAGTGGTGCATGCAGAGATTCTTGAATATTCATCAGGTCCAATTCCAGATTGGAGAATACTCATAGCTTTGAAATTCTTTTCTGCCTTTCCGTAGTCAACAGAATTGTACTCCTCTTCCTCTTTGTCGAACAGGTTACCTTCATGTCATTGTTTGTGAATAGGAAGAGGTCCAGTCTTTATGATTCTCCAGCATTGAAAGTCAGAACCTTGAATGTATATCCTCATCCTGGTCTTCCACCATCCATAACTTTCCCGTTGAAAATTGGACACTTGGAATACTTGTCGCGAAAGTCGTCTTGTGTGTTCATGATTTCTATTCTCTAGATGTGAGTCTTACGAGAATAGCCTGCTCTGATACCACTTGTTGTAACCTAAGGGAACACTCAAGAAGGGGGGGGTTGAATTGAGTGGTGAAATCTAATCGTTTTTCGCAAAAATCCTTTCCGCTCAGTGCCAGGCTCTGAGCAACACTCGAAAATTGCTAATTTCGTTTTTGCGAATAATAAACTTAAAAGATATTAGATTTGACACAAGATATAACGTGGTTCAATCTCACCTCTGAGATCTACGTCCACAAGAAACAAAAACTCTTTTATTTCTTTGAATCCTATAATATCAAACTCTTGATACAATACGATTCCCCTCACTACTAACCCTAGTAATGACTCCCAACACTTAACTCTAAGTGTTGACACTCTCATAATGTAAAAGTTACAGAAAAGAACGATCCTCAAAGATGTGCTTCTTAGTCAAGCAAATAGAGGACAATTACAATTGTGAAATAGTAACTTAAACCTAACGCTCAGTGCTATGCTCAGTGCCAAGGAAATAGTTTTCAGCTTTTTATTAGACTCGATTTTCTCTCTGAAAACGTGAGATTTAAAAGTGAATTCTGATTCCCTTTTATAGGCTTGG